>NW_012101299.1:1907140-1919570 GCF_000951045.1 Mandrillus leucophaeus
CCACCTCCTGGGTTCAAGCGATTCTCCTGCCTCAGTTTCCCTAGTAGCTGGGATTACAGGCACATGCCCCCACACCCAGCTAATTTTTGTAATTTTAGTAGAGATGGGGTTTCACCATGCTGGCCAGGCTGGTCTCAAACTCCTGACCTCAGGTGATCCGCCTGCCTCAGCCTCCCAAAGTATTCTTCATATTTTAAAATAAGTGGTTGAAAATAATCACGAGTTCCTCATTTGGCTAAAGGTTGCTGGAGGGGGTCATGAATCTGAATGAAACCATTTTAAACTGGACAATACTGAGCTGCATTTATTGCTGAAGTTTTTATGAAAGTATAATATATAAAGCAGGACATAATGATAAGGCATGGTATATAACAAAGTACACAAATCATAAGTGTACCGCTCAAAGAATTTTCACAGGGAGAACGTACCCGTGTAACCAGCAGGGAATAGAACCTCACCTGTCTCCTTTTCTGGTCACCGTTTCCCCAACAGGATAACAAACTGTCCTGATTTCTGATACTTTAGGGTCATTTCCCTGTTATTGAATTAATACAAATGGAATCACATATTAGGTCGTATTTTGTGTCTGGCATCCTCTGATCAAAATGATGTCTGTGCGGTCCACCCATATTGCTGCACAGGTGTGGCCTCTCCATCCACACTGCTATAACACAGCCTTCCGTGGAGTAACGGCACCTCGGTGGTTTATCCATGTTGCTACTGATGGGCAGTTGTCAGTTTTTCCGTATTACAGATACATGATTCTTCAGTTTTAGGCAGTTTTCAGTTTTTCCTTATTACAAATATGTGATTCTAAATAGTTCCGTATGTACCATTTGGTGCATGGATGTATACATTTCTATAGGATATAGATCCGGCAGTGGGATTGCTGGGTTGTAGGATATGCGCATGTCTGGTTCTGACAGATGCTGCCAGTTTTCCCAAGTGGTTGTACTGCTTCATGCCACCATGGGAGTTGTATTGCCAGTCTTTTCCATGTTAGCCATTCTGGCAGATGAATAGTGAGATTATACTGTAATTTTGATGTGCATCTCTTTGATTCATGGGGTTGAGGGCTTTGCCGAATGTTTATACATGTCACACATGAAGTGTCTATTGTATTTTTGCTCATTTAAAAAAGTATCTTTTTTTCTAATAGCTTCCTGGCATGGAGACAGGGGCCTGTCCTTTCTTGATTAACCTGACTTTCTCCCTGGGGGTTCCGGCCTAGCAACTGCTGCTGAAGTTTTCAGTCCGTGTCACCTTCTGGGTGTCACATTTCTGAGGGACTCAGGACACATTTTCACCTGAATCTTTTTTCCCCTAACATTTTCTTTACCTGGCATCGGAGCCTCTATTTCATTTTTATGTCTGGTTCAAATGCCTTTGACCTTGATCCACAGTATTTTCTCCCTTTTACAATTGATTCCGGGGTAGAACTAGCAGGGAAAACATCAAGCACTTGGAATTTAAAGTTTGAGATGTCATATTCTCCATAGTAATGCCATTGCTTTCTTTCTTTCTTTTTTTTTTTTCTGAGACAGAGTCTCACTCTGTCCTGCAGGCTGGAGTGCAGTGGTACAATCTGGGCTCACTGCTACCTCTGCCTCCTGGGTTCAAGCGAGTCTCCTGCCTCAGCCTCCCGAGTAGCTGGGATTACAGGTGCACGCCACCACACCCGGCTATTTTTTTTTTTTTTTCTAGTGGAGACGGGGTTTCACTCTGTTAACCAGAATGGTCTCGGTCTCCTGACCTCGTGATCAGCCCGCCTTGGCTTCCCAAAGTGCTGGGATTACAGGCATAAGCTACCGAACCTGGCCTTGCTTTCATTTACATAGGTTATTTTTCTAGGTGAAGCACACCAAATTCTATAAAAGAACTATGGAAACCTCAAATGCTTTTCCTATAAAAAGTGCATTTTTGAAATGATAATACGTAATCATTTCAAATACATGAGAAATACATTAGTTCTGGGGACTCTGGAGACATTGAACCTAAATACTCCACAATTCAATTTCTCAAGCATTTTATGTATATTTGCATGGATTTTACACACACACACACGATGGTACCACCAAGCCCCTACACTAGCCCTAGGCCTTCTGTCCCCAGGCTTCTTGTTATGCCAGATTATCTTGTTTTGGAATCACTGCTCACCTGCCATCCTTGCAGCCAACTGCATTCTTGGTTAAAAATGACTGCAAAATAGTACACAGGGCAGCAGATGGTTGTTGCACACATACATTCAGAGCATATACGGCACTCACTTAGCTATGCCATTACATTATTTTCCTGAGTGACTGAGCTTAACCTTGGAGAAATCTCATAATTCTGAGGGGTAGAATATGAGGCCTTGACCCAGTCTCATGGTTTCACTCCATTTTTATTCAGATGAGCATTAGTCACTGCTTCATGGGCCTCAAAGAATGTAGTTTGCTTCCTCCTGGAAGATCTAGATAAAAGGGACAGTTAGGGGCAAAAATAAGAAAGTTACTATTGTCCTAATACT
This sequence comes from Mandrillus leucophaeus, assembly GCF_000951045.1. Taxonomy (NCBI): domain Eukaryota; kingdom Metazoa; phylum Chordata; class Mammalia; order Primates; family Cercopithecidae; genus Mandrillus; species Mandrillus leucophaeus. Next base: position 1,909,650 of record NW_012101299.1, read on the forward strand.
TGTCGTGAATGAGGGGATGGTAGTCTTGCGGGACAGTGAAAAGATGGGATAAGAGTAAATGAGACAAAAATAAGGTTAGAACGTTAGATACAGATGCAATGTCTGTCTTTGGCTCAAGAGTCAGAACTCAGTCATTTATTGATGAAGGGGCAGTGATGTTCCTATTTGGGATGAGGATAAGAAATGAAAATGAACATGTAAAAGTCATCAGAGGAAGGCATGATTTAGGTGTTGAGAAATACTCTACTAGATAGAAATCTTAGCTATCCTCTTGCCTATGTGGGGGCCAAATGTTGGTGGGGCGACACTACCTCTGGTAGCCATGGGCCGAGTCAGTGTTTATTTTCTTTCTTATTTTGATTAGTCTTTCGAACCAATTCCAAACTGCAACCACCAGTTGGGCCTGCACTTGGCGGGTGTAGCAGGTTTTTCCTGCCTGAGGAGGCTGTTCTTGCCTTGTGGTTATGGCTAGGTCTTCAGGTCTTCAGACGGCTCTTCCCAAGTTGGTGATGGCCACTCAAGGTTGTCACACACAGTCAGCATCAGGGCTGTGGTTCCTGCCAGTCAGCATGGCTGGGGGAAGCTTGCTGATAGTGAGGTCAACCTTGTTCATGGCACTGACGATGGAAGAGACACAAGAGATTATTTTGGAAATTTTTTTTTTTTTTTTTTTTTTTGAGATGGAGTCTTGCTCTGTTCCCCAGGCTGGAGTACAGTGGCGCAGTCTCGGCTCACTGCAAGCTCTGCCTCCCAGGTTCACGCCATTCTCCTGCCTCAGCCTCCCAAGTAGCTGGGATTACAAGTGCCCACCACCACGCCTGGCTAATTTTTTGTATTTTTAGTAGAAACAGGGTTTCACTATGTTAGCCAAGATGGTCTCGATCTCCTGACCTCGTGACCTGCCCGCCTCAGCCTCCCAAAGGAGGCCGGGATTACAGGCATGAGCCACCACACCTGGCCGGAAAATGGTTTTCAATTAGTTTAAGAACATGATCTTATGTAGAACTCCTATATGGACGGACGAAAACTAAAATGCTCTTGTTGACGGTGAGCGTGTTTGCTTGAAGCCTATTCTGATCAGAATCTCCACATCTGGACACTAGGGACCCTCAGAAAACAATCTGAAACATACTCTTGGAGTCCAACTTTACTTGTAGAGATGGTTAAACTTGGGTCCTCTTGGATAAGAGAGCCGGCTCACCCAAAGCAGTGCTCCTGGCTCCAACGTTTTCCACACCCGGCTGCCTAACGTCTGGGTATGGAAGTGCACCAGTGAAGCCCAGGTTGAGCGTTGAACTGGGACATCAAGGCAACAAAGGATGCCAGGAATGGCAGGGGAGAATGAAATGGGCATTCTCATGGGAAAGCCAACGTGTGAGCGTGGGAAGGAACATTTACTAGACAGAGACTGCAGTTAGGGCAAAAGTGAAGTCTTGAGTCTGGGGAAGATTTAAAATGAAGCAGTTGAGACAGGTGAAGCAGTCAGCATTGGGGGAGTCTTGTGAGTCTGGATGACTGCTTTTATGTCTGTAATGTTAGAAGCTCAACCTGTAGAAGAGCCTACAGGTTGTGCTGTCAGAGGTCAGGGTGCCTTAAAGAACTAGGCAGATATCACCCCCTTGCATGTGTGATATGCGCATGCAGATGGCCAACTCCTTAGGATATGATTGGGATCTTAGCATGAATGGACTCCATGAAACCCACCCCCACTATTGGAAAATGTGGCTAAAGTGTAGAGACCACTAACCATTGGCGAGCCATATTATGTATTCTTTTAAAGAAGAGTTTTGCATTGAGGAAAATCACAGCACCTTGTGAACAGAGCAATATCAACCTCATTAGAAGGAACAGGGTAGCAGAGCTCATTGTGCTTTTGTCAGTTTCTTAGGACACTGTGATGAGATTTTGCTGCATCCAGGCTGCGATGCTTATTGCTGTCCACAGGAGCATTTGATCCTTACCCCCACGCTGTGACTCCGAGGCAGGGCGGACACTATTGTCCAGTTTTGTAAGTGAGAGGAGAGCATTTAGCAGTGGTCACAGAGCTACTCTGTCAGGGTCAGGACTGGAATCCAGGCTACAGGGCTGATGCATCAGTGCTGACTTCCGGAGGAATCAGCGCCATGGCTACAATGCAGAGAGCAGAAGTAGAGAAGTCATCCAGGGAGGGATTCGAAAACTCAGTTCATAGTTGCACCCTCTCAGTTGAGTGGAGATGACTCATGACATTAGTACGGGAATCCTCTAACCATTCCCTACAGAGCTTGGCCTCTTAAAGAGTAACATGTGCTTTGGGGTTAAGCTGTGCTCATCTAGAACTCTTATTGAACCATGATTAATCACTCTTTCCACATTCACAACCTACAGGATCTGAACTTGACCCATTTTTAAAGCCGTTCACCCTGCATGGACTCCATGCGTGTTTGCACTGCACCAGCCTGCTGCCTCTCCTCACACCCGTTACTATCATGTCACACCATCCATCAGTTGCCTCCCCCTAGGTGCCAGTCCCCATTCCCTGCCAACATGCTACTTCTTCTTTTGTTTGTTTTTGTTTCTTGTTTTTTTGAGGCAGGGTCTCACTCTGTCGCCCAGGCTAGAGTGCAGTGCAGTGGTGCTATCATGGCTCACTGCAGTCTCGGCCTCCCCGGGTCTCAGGGGATCCTCCCACCTCAGCCTCTCAAGTGGCTGGGACTACCGGTGCACGCCACCCTGCCTGGCTAATTTTTGTATTTTTTGTAGAGACGGGGTTTCGCCGTGTTGCCCAGGCTGGTCTCAAACTCCTGCACTGAAGTGATCTGCCCATCTCAGCCTCCCAAAGTGCTGGGATTATAGGCATAGGCCACCACGCCAGGTGCTACTTCCGACCTGAGAAGTGAGTTGAGCAACTGTTGGAAATCTGGCCCAAGGAGACTTGGAGTAAGAGTCCAAAGAGTTAGCTTTCTTCCTGATCTCGGCGGTGTTTCTGGTGTCACCCCTTCCGAATAAGTCACGTGCTGAGCTACGATTTGCTGGACACACATGTCTCAGAGAATACAGGTCACTCCAAAGCACTCTGTGGCTTACATTTTTAACTGTGGATTGTTCTTTGAAACTTCAAGGGTGTAAAGATATTTGATTCACTCTGATTTCAACTTTTATTTTAAGTTCTGGGGTACATGTGCAGGATGCGCAGGTTTGTTACATAGGTAAACGTGTGCCATGGTGCTTTGCTGTACAGATCATCCCATCGCCTGGGTATTAAGCCCAGCATCCACTAGCTCTTCTTCCTGATGCTCTCCCTCCTGCCACCCTCCACCCCCCATCCTCCGAGAGGCTCCAGTGTGACTTGTTCCCCCCACGGGTCTGTGTGTTCTCATTACTCAGAATCGATGATGTGTCTTGGTAGTACTGTGTCTAGTCTTAGGACAGTGCTGTCTTCTGGGCTGTGGAAGGAGAGAAATTTTGCCCAGATTCGTGGTCATGTCACGTGGAGCTTTGTCCCCATCAAGACTGTTTCTGTTCACTTTCCCAGGGGCACAGTCTGTGTGTTTTATATGCCTGAACCTTGTTCAAGGGAGAAGATGACAAGAATTAATGAGAACAAGTCTCCACAGACTACGTGCGTCTGTTCCTTTGAATCTTTTATCTAAAAAGTTTTCATGTGTTGATACCAACTATATTAAAGTATATTTTGGTTTAAAAGTGTTTTTGAAGGAAGAGATATGGAAAAGATAATTACTAGAATAGAATGGGTTCTAGATATAATCACAATATCTATGCTTAGAAGAACCAGAGGCTTTCTGTCCATTAGGGCCCAGGGCCAAATGTCACTTCCTAATGTCTGTAGTCCTTCACAAACCAGCAATTTTTCCAAAGAATAAGAGAACAAATGTGAAAATAAGTTATGCGTTTGCCCCTGAGTAGGTGTCATCTGAAGGGAACCATGTGTCATGGTGGTGAGTATGTGAAATTGTGTTATGCCCGTCGATTTAGTTTATGTAAGTTTGAAATTTTCCAAAATAGAAAATTAAAAAAGAAAAAAATCAGAAATGCATTGTTAAAGGGAGCAGAAACACCCTTGAAAAGTTTTTTTGTTGTTGTCTTTTGTTTCTGTTTCTGTTTTTTTGAGATAGGGTCCTGCTGTTACCCAGACTGCAGTGCAGTGGCGTGATCTTGGCTCACCACAGCCTCTGCCTCCCAGGCTCAAATGATCCTCCCACCTCAGCCTGCTGACTAGCTGGGTCTACAGGCACGCACCACCACACCTAGTTAATTTTTGTGCATATATATTTTTTGTAGAGACAGGGTTTCACCACATTTCCCAGGCTAGTTTTGAACTCCTGGGCTCAAGCATTCCGCTGGCCTCCACCTCCCAAAGTGTGAGATTACAGGTGTGAGCCACCGCACCCAGCGCATCCTTGAAAACTTGGAAGCTGTGGTAGGTAGGATAGAGAGGATGAAAGAAAAATGACGCCTTGAATTGGGCTCCTGCTCTGAATGGAAATCATGGGGTCCCAGAGAGGAAACAACTGTCAGAGACGTGGTTGACAAAATTTATGTAATGGGCTCTAGGGAAAGAGACAATCAAAGCATTTTGATCCCAGGGTCCCAGGAGGTAGCTTGTCAATTACGGAACCTTAGGAATAGAACATATGGGCAATCTAATAAGGTGTTAACTTTAATAATAATAATAATAATGTTTCTGGGTCTGGTGGACAGAAATTAGACTCAAGTTGCCACAGCTGAATTTTGTTTTTTGTTTTTGTTTTTGATGGAGTTTTGCTCTTCTCGCCCAGGCTGGAGTGCAGTGGCGCAATCTCTGCTCACTGCAACCTCTACCTCCCCGGCTCAAGCGATTCTTCTGCCTCAGCCTCCTGAGTAGCTGGGACTACAGGCGGACACCACCACACCTGGCTAATTTTTGTATTTTCGGTAGAGATGGGGTTTCACCATGTTGGCCAGGCTGGTCTCGAACTCCTGATCTCAGGTGATCTGCCCGCCTCAGCCTCCCAAAGTGCTGGGATTACAGGCGTGAGCCACTGCACCCGGCCTACAGCTGAGTTTCAAAGTCCCTCATCGGACCTGCTCCTGGTTCTGGGGCCTCTTGATTGAATAGAAGGCTGGGCCCCTTTGGGGAAATTCCCTACAATGTGGCCATACCTGCAAACTACATGTCTCCCTTCAAAAGTCTTCAGGGAGACTGCTGGCCCCTTACCAGCGTGCAGGGGCAATGCACACCCCTGCAGGACGTTTAGGCACTGGCTGTGGGGAAGTTCCCTTTCTCTGGGGTCCGGTTCTGACCTCAGCTGTGGCTCAGCAGGACAGTTTCATGCACCCCACAGCGTGGCACTCCACACTCTCTCCACCCTCCTGCCTCGGGGCTTGCTCCACAGCCATGAGGACTGAGGACTTAGCCTGCACCTGCACGCAGAAGCCTCCCAGAAGCAAGGCGGTGACGCCTTGGGAGCAAACGTCAACCAATGGGGTGCAGGAACCAGTAGGCGAGTGTTGTGGCCTCTTGCCCTTCAGGAATGGACTTTAGGGGGAGCACACCCAGCTTGTCCACAGTGGACACCAGCTCTCTAGTGTCTTTTTTTCTGAGATGGAGTCTCGTTCTGTCGCCCAGGCTGGAGTGCAGTGATACGATCTTGGCTCACTGCAACCTCCACCTCCCAGGTTCAAGCGATTCTCCTGCGTCGGTCTCCCAAGTAGCTGAGATTACAGGCACCTGCCACCACACCTGGCTAATTTTTGTATTTTTAGTAGAGACAGGATTTCACTATATTGGCCAGGCTGGTCCTGAACTCCTGACCTTGTGATCCGCCCGCCTCAGCCTCCCAAAGTGCTGGGATTACAAGCATGAGCCACCGCACATGACCTTCTCCAGTGTCTTTTTATTGGCTCCTCCTTCCTCACACCCACTCTCTCTGCTTCCCTGCTCCTGCTTCCAGAGGTCACCTCCCAAACGAACTACTTATACCCAATGTTCTGTCTCATAATTTGCTGGGGGCAGGGTGACTCAAATAAGAAACTGTATCTGCACTAACGTGGCTCTCTGGGGCCTCTGCCTACCACCACGCTGTGCCAGTCAGAGTGGGGATTATGGAGGTCAGGAGATAAAATCTTGGCCCAAGTCTATCCTGCTGTGGGCCCAGTGAGCACACGAACTCAAACCGTGGCTGCCCCCACCCCGCTCCTGAATGCTTGGAATAGAGACGCTTAATCAGCTGCAGAATATCCACATCAGCTCCCTCATCTGTGAAGTAAAAATTGGTGTGGAAAAAAAGGGCTAAGTAAAATCCTGTGAAATGGCTCCCTGTAGCATGCCTGTAATCCCGAGGGAATTTTGGAGATTAGAGTGCAAGGGGTCAGTTCCTAAGGTATCACTATTTAAATCATCTGCTTGGCTGGCATGAAAGATGAGTGAATGGGTCTTGGGTAATCAATGTGGATTATGGTGATAGCAGCTGTCGTGCCAGATGCCTTATTTTTGGTGGAGTAAATAAACATAAACCCTGGAACCTGGTATGCAGTAACCGAGTGGGCAAAAACAAACAGCAAACAGAAACAACCCACTTTGACCTTCATTTTGTTATGTCATGGCTTTGTCAATTCTTCTGCCCTCCATATTATATCGTCTTGAAGGAACTTGACATCCCAAATAATACCAGATGGTCGTTACATTGATAATGCGATTCCAACTGCACCTGCTGAGGAGGAATTAGCAAATACAACAGAAATCCCCAAAAAAAGATGCCTGCTAGAAGACGGGACATGAGCCCCAAGAGATGTTTCTGGAAGGACATCTAGTGGCATGGGGTATATTAGAATATCCCCTGTAAAGTGAAAGGATACCACCTTCAAGAAAGTGGTACAATGCTTGTCCTGGAACTGGGGCTACATTTCTCTAGCCCGTTTTCCAAGTAACTGTTGCACCAGGCTCCTGTTAACTTAATAGGAATGGCACCAAGTTTAAGAGGCCAAAGATGAGACCCAGAGCCAGCAAATGAGAGTTGGGGTTACTGAGGGGAACTTACATACAGTGTGGCCCATGGTTGCAGGCAGGGAGGAGAACTGCTACTGCCCACGGAAAGCATGCAGTTTACAGGACATTTTCACAACACCCTCTGCGAACCCCCCAATAGCTGAGATGGTCTCAGTTAATTTAGAAAGTTTATTTTGCCAAGGTTGAGTATGCCTGCCCATGACACAGCCTCAGGAGGTCCTGATGACATGTGTCCAAGGTGGCCAGGGCACAGCTTGGTTTTATACGTTTTAGGGAGACGTGAGACATCAATCAATATATGTAAGAAGTACAGTGGTTCTGTCCAGAAAAGCCAGGACAACTCGAAGCAGGGAGGGGGCTTCCCGGTCACAGGTAGGTGGGAGACAAGTGGTTGCATTCTTTTGAGTTTCTGATTGGCCTCTCCAAAGGAGGCCATCATGCGTCCATCTCAGTGAGCAGAGGGATGACTTTGGATAGAGTAGGAGGCAGGTTTGCCCTGAGCAGTTCCCAGCTTGACTTTTCCCTTTAGCTTAGTGATTTTGGGGCCCCAAGACTTTCCCTTCACACCTCCTTCTAGCAACCTGTACCTGGAAACCTCCATTTAACCCAAAATAAAGGGGCTTGAACCCCTGCATTGCCTGCATTCTGGGGGACAGTTCAGGTACTCAGATATTCCTCATAGCCAAGGAATGAATCTCCAGATTGTCCTCACTCACCACTCTGAACACACATTCAGGTGTGTCTGCCATATGGGGTCATTCTTAGGGTCGGCTTAAGTTACATTATTGCTATCAGGTGCATCTACCACAAGTAACTAATAGGGCTGCCAGTTTTAAGGGAAGGAGAAAAAGAGAGCTCTTCAGTAAGTCCAAATTGCAGTGAAAGCAACCTAACTAATCATTGCAAACAGGTGGATCGATCAGAAGCCAGAATCATCAAGGTGGCACGCATGGAAGCATTCAATTATTAAACAGAAATAGCCTGGGAGACTAGGCACTGAGCACATCAGAATGCTAAGCAAATGCCATGGGCAGATGACTCAGGCCCCCCTGCTGCCTGCTCCTATCACCACAGCCTCTCCCCCCACTCACACCCATTGCCTCATGGCGTTTTCACTATTGATCAGTTAATAGAAAAAAGGTGCAGCCTCTTCACTGCAGGGTCTGTGGCATGTGTTGGCACCCGCTGGCAGAGGACCGTTGCTGCCTTAAGGCCCCAATTAGGTGTGATTCTGAAACACAGGAATCAATGACCATCTTCCCATGGGACAAAATTTCCAGAAGTTAATCTCTTTGCTGGCTTTGCCTGAAAGAAAAGGTAGGTGGAGGTATGGACCCACAATAGCTCCAGGGGCCTGATTGCATGAGCAGGTAGCTCAAACCCCCTCATTGCCCATCACAGTTCCACCACAGCCACTGCCCCAGTTCCTGCTACGGCGTTGTTGGAGCTCCCATATGATCAGTGAAGGAGGAGGAAGGAGAAACCTGAGCTTGGTTGATGATTCACTTGGCTCATTGTATGGGTGCAAATGCATGACAGCTGTGTTACAGTCACATTCAGGGATGCCCTTGAAAGACTGCAGATAGAAGAACTTTCCCCAATGGTTGAAGCTATTTAAGTAGGACACCTGGCATATTGTAAGACATATAAGTTCAAATGCTGCCTTGACACCTTTGGGCCTCCAGGGCTCCAAGGTCTAACCCCTGAGGTCCTCTTCTCTCCGCAGATACTCACCATCTCCACCCCACAGTGGGAAAGACTCCTACCCAGGTAGTTCTCCCAGCAGGTGAGCGGGCTGCATCCCACCTGGCCCTCAACATAATGGGTTCCACCTTCCAGCCAACTATTGTAATTATTCAAACAGGCTGTTCACATTCTCCTCCTGGAATGAGCCACCACAATACCCTCCTTATCAACCTGCCCACCCCCATCACTACAAAGCCTTCTTCCCCCTCCCCCGACCAGTGCACTCTGCTCCCAAGTGCGGCCTCATGTGGTACAGGGACCTCCTCCCTGGGCTGTGAGTCTATGTGACTGAGAAACTGCCATTGATCATGTCTGTCCAGGGCCAGGTGTCACGTGTTCTGCCATCTTATACTGTTTAGGGTAGGCTATCACTTTCTCATCAATGGGGTGAAGAAGAGGCAACCAAAGTACCTAGCAATCCACTGAGTGTGGCCTGATGTGAGGATGCGTGGATTGGTGGTCTCTGGTCACGGGGCTGGAAAGAAAAGGACTCCACTTCTGGGTCCTCATTGTACCTGGGAACAGGCAGGTGCTGCTGTCTGGGGCAGGTATGATTCCCAAGAGTCCAGACCCCTCAGGAACTGAGGTTCAACGGACACCACCAGGTAACCTGCTAAGGTGAGAGCTGAGGGTGAGGGGAATTTAGAAAGCTTTAATAAAAAATGGGTGATCCTGGGTATACTAATCCTCAACATGTGTGGGCATTCTGCTTTTGGTTGTATTCAGCCACTTGAGGAGATGGCTGTGGGTCTCTCTGGGAAAGGACTAGGGGAATTGTGATGGCATATATGAGACATGATATTGCCGGGTCCTTCCCGCTAGGACCCGACCTCCTTTTTAGTCAGTGGATTGTAGCTCTGGAAATTGGTCTCAGTCTGCAAGGGATTGTGGCTTTTAGGTTTTCCTGATTTGGGTGGTAGAAGTCAAAGCAGCACCCTGGCTGCTGGCCGGCTTATTTTGCTCTTGGGGGTGCCATGCTCTCTTAATCCTCTCCCCATATTCCAGGGGGTCAAGCCCCCTTGGCCACAGCTCCTTGGCATTATGGTCACCGTGAGCTTCTAGCTTCTGGTGACCAAGTGCCTCTGCCTGGCCCCTGCCGCTTGACACGACATCATCTGCATGGGTATTTGTGAACTCACGGTGTGTGTGATCCGTGGATATTTGTGAACTCAGGGTGTGTGTGATCC
>NW_012101299.1:1920138-1937755 GCF_000951045.1 Mandrillus leucophaeus
GGTGTCCTTCCTGGTTCCGTGTCCTGAGAGAGTGCCCCCAAATCTACAAGTTCTTTCTTTTTTAGGTTTATTTATTTATTTTATTTTTCCGCAGGTTACTGGGGTACAGGTGGTATTTGGTTACATGAGTATGTTCTTTGGTAGTGATTTGTGAGATTTTGGTGCACCCATTACCCAAGCAATATATGCTGCATCCTGTTTGTAGTCTTTTATCCCTTACCCCATCCCACTCTTCCCCCCAAGTCCCCGAAGTCCATTGTATCATTCTTATGCCTTTGCGTCCTGGTAGCTTAGCTCCCACATATTAGTGAGAACATACGATGTTTGGTTTTCCATTCCTGAGTTAATTCACTTAGAGTAATGGTCTCCAGGCCAGGCGCAGTGGCTCATGCCTGCAATCCCAGCACTTTGGGAGGCTGAGGTGGGTGGATTACCTGAGATCAGGAGTTTGAAACCAGCCTGGCCAACATGCTAAAACCCTGTCTCTACTAAAAATACAAAAAATAGCCAGGAGTGGTGGCAGGTGCCTGTAATCCCAACTATTTGGGAGGCTGAGGCAGAAGAATCACTTGAACCCAGGAGGCGGAGGGTGCAGTGAGCCGAGATCGTGCCATTGCACTCCAGCCTGGGCAACAGGAGCAAAACTCCATCTCAAACAAACAAACACATGAAAAAAGAATAGTCTCCAATCTCATCCAGGTCACTGAGAATGCCATTAATTCATTCCTTTTTATGGGTGAGTAGTATTTTATCATGTATATGTACACCACAGTTTCTTTATCCACTCATTGATTGATGTGCATTTGGGTCGGTTCCACGATTTTGCAATTGTGAATCGTGCTGCCATAAACATGTCCTGAGAGAGTGCTCCCAAATCTACAAGTTCTTCCTTATTCAGTTTTATATCTGCTCCAGCAGATGACATTTGTCAGTCTCCCTCGAAATCTCGTCCCTGGGGTCCTCCCTTCATTCTTGCTGGGATCTTGTAGACACTCCTTGCAAATCCTTCAGTTACAGACATTTTCCCCCTTATCAGGCCTAGCCAGGTAATGCTACCCCTTAACCCTGGTTTTAGTCTTGAAGCCAGGAGAAGGGGAGGGAGCAGAGCCTGAGGGAGTGGCTGTCGCCTGGGGGTGGAGTGGGGTAGAGACACCTGCCACAGCTCCCAGGCTGGAGGAAGAGCTAGGGAAGGGGTGGGAGCAACTTATGCAAGTTCTGGGCTTCAGGGTGTCCTCAAGGACCATCATTCTTTTCTTTGCAAGAAACAGCTTATGTAAAAATGTATTTCTCTGTATGGCTTTCCCTCAACAGTATAGTCAGCCATTTGAGTACTGGGGCCATCCTCCAAAAAGCCAGATGGTTCTAGTAACTGAAGACAGATTTGACCTCACAAAATGCCAGACTCGTTCTCGCTTTCACCCCACTGCCAAAGAGGAGGAAATGCCTATTATAAAAGTAGCTTTCTGAAATGTGCCTGGTAAACTGCAGATGCAGCTTATTGGCCTGGTTAAAAAGAGGCAGGGGAAAAAGGGCCTTGGTTATTCCCCAGCCCTTTCCCCACACATTGCTGTTTTCTTTCACTTTAATTGAGATACCTGAGGAATGCTAGGGGCAAAAGCAAACCAAGAATAACTGTGGTTTGTGCACCTGGTCTATGAGTAAAAGATACTTGGCTATTAACAAGAAATGTTACATATCCCACTGTTAGACACTTCCCAAGATAATAATTTAATGTTATGAATATAATGACTCCTTGAAGATTCATGTTTAGCCTCTTACATCGTCGGACATTTCTAAGTTGAGACAAATAAGAAAGTAGAGACAAATAATTTCTATTCTAGAATAAGATACTTCAAGTAATCTCATCTCAATAATTTACTCAGTTTAGGCTAGTGAGTAACTTTATCCAATAAATAGGTACAGTCATGTGTCACTTAACAATAGGGGTATGTTCTGAGAAATGCATGGTTAAGTGATTTTGTTGTTGTGCAAACATCATAGAGTGTATTTATGCAAATCTATACGGGATAACCTATTATACCTTAGGCTGCACGGGATAGCCTATTGCTCCTATGCCGTGAAGGTGTACAATGTTACTATTTACATCAGCATTACAGGTGAGTAGTATGTTGTGCTATTATGACTCATTAGGTGATAGGACTTTTTTTTTTTAGCTCCGTCATAATCTTATGGGACCATCATTGTGTATGTAGTCTATTGTTGACTGAAACGTCATTTTGTGGCACATGCATTTTGATTTTTTTCCTCAGAAGATGAACTCTCCTAGGCTATGTATTTTATGTTTATCTAAGCATTTGAACTTGCTGAATACTGCAATAGATGTTCAGTGTGTTTACAGTCGAGACCTCAACCGATCCTTCAGGGGCTTTGAGGAGTCGCCTATCGGAACTGTCCTAGATTGAGGCAAGGAAGCTGAGAATCTGTATCCCTGCATCAGTCAGTCACTGGTTTCAGGTCACCTGCTGGGATGGGACAACATTGGCAAGGCTGTTTTATGCAGCAGAGCTCAACTCCCAATGAAGGACGTCGCTATGAGCCATCAATAGCTGATACTCAGAATCTAGGGAAGGAAGAATCTGTGCAGAGGGAGGAACCTGGACAAAATACCATAGCGTCCACTGCAGTCCACTCCTTATACTCCCAAGCCCACTTGCTTCTCACAGTGAGTTCTTCCCATCCAGGGTTCTGGTTGGTGGGATAAGGCATGACCCTCACTGTTGCAGCTGGTATCAAGTCTGACAGATACTCATCATCTCCCTTCTCTACTACCTGCCTGTGTTTTCCTGCACCTGTGCTAGCATCTCTGTTGACTTTGATGTCAGAATCATCCATGAGGTAAGACCCTCATCCCTGAGGGATCTGACCCACTGGTTACCGAGATCTTTTCATGCCAGGACTGCCACATCTATGTATTTATATTCTGGAGAATGACATGTCCACACTAATCACTTGGCTTCCAAACACATCTGACATGGTTTGGCTGTGTCTCCACCCAAATCTCACCTTGAATTGTAGCTCCCATAATCCCCACATGTTGTGGGAGGGACCCAGTGGGAAGTGATTTCATCATGGGGGAGGTTTCTCCTGTGCTGTTCCTGTGATAGTGAGTGAGTCTCGGAAGATTTGATGGTTTTATAAGCATCTGGCATTTCCCTGCTGGCACTTCTCTCTCCTGCTGCCTTGTGATGAAGGTGTGTTTGCTTTCCCTTCTGCCGTGATTATGCATTTCCTGAGGCCTCTCCAAACATGCGGAACTGTGAATCAGTTAAACCTATTTTCTTTATAAATTATCCAGTCTTGGGTATTTCTTCATAGCAACATGAGAATGGGCTAATGCAACATCCTTCTCTACTCCCTCCATAGCTGCACCCTGCCACCTCATGATCAGTTATCCCTGTCAGGTTGATGACTCTTATCTTTGCCTGCTAGTCTCTTGGCATGAGCAGCCCAAAGTGAACAAGTTGCGTTGAACTATTGCTATGGCACCTGATGGGAGCTCTGTCTCTCTAGGAACCAGAACCTCTAGACCCACAGAGCCTAAAGTTGCATAGACAAGAAGGACAACATTGCCAGGTGGTCACTGATTGTGACGGGAAGCATGATGATGTGCTTCTATTTCGTGGTTTCTAGGCCTGTCCGTATAGTCTACCTTAAGGACAGCTCCATAAAATGACACTGATTTATGGTATCACTATCTGTAGAGGGATGGTATTGCAGAGTAGTGTCCCCTAGTAGTATCTCCCTAGCATACTTGAGAGGCCATCCCCCCACTCCATCGGGCTGGCAGTTTCTGGATAAAATAGTGTATTAATTTCCCAGGGTGGCTGTAACAATGTGCCACACACTGTGGGCTTAAAACAACAGAAATCAATTTTCCAACAGTGTGGAGGCTGCAAATCTGAAATCAAGGTGCAGCAGATAGGGCTGTGCTCCCTGAGGGCTCCAGGGAAGGGTCCTTCCTGGCCTCTCTGGTTCCTGGTGTTGCTGGCAATCCTCGGTGTTCCTTGGCATGTGGCAGCATCACTCGGCTCTGTCTTCACATGACCTTTGCTCTCTGTGTCTGAATCTTCACATCTCCCTCTCCTTATGAGGTCACTGTCACTGGATTTAGGGTCCACATTAATCCAGTACGATCTTAACTTGATTACATTAGCCAAGACCCTATTTCCAGAGAAGGTCAGATTCATGGATACCAGGGGTGAGGACTTCAACACTTCTTTTTTCTCACTCGGGGAGAAGTGCAGCTCAACTTGCAACAAGTGGTCTGTGAAGGGACCCAAGGCCATGTGCTCATTGCTGTAAAGTGGGGTCACTGGTTCACAAGGATGCTGAATGCAATCCTGTATCAGAGGATGGAAACTTACAAAGGTCCTTGGAGAGTGATCTGGCTGAGACCCTGCAGGCAGGAGAGGCAGACCCATCCCTGCCAATGAATAGCCGCCCTTCAAGGTGGCTGACGATCTCCCTAGGGGATATGCCAATTTGGGGGTTCAGCACTGGTCTCCATGACTGGCAGGTTGGATGTTAGGCAGCAGTAACTAGACCATGCTTGCTGAGAGACACCATGCTGCTTCAGCCGTGCATGGCTTCCCTCCCAGCCACCATGGCTAATCCACTCAACTATTGTGCTGAACTGGGGTGGACAAGTGACAGGCTGTCACCGGTGGACTGAGCCATCCTGTCTCCAGTGTTCCATTCTGCAGTAGATGCTCTCTGGAGGATGTTAAAAGTCATAAAAACATCTACACTTTGTCCTTATTCCCTTTGGTTCATCTACAAGCCTCTTTCACAGACCTCCTTCCTTCCAGTCATTCACCTTCCAGACCTTTAGCCACTGCTCATGAGTCTGTATCCAGTCTTCCTTCAGGCTGTTCCCCTTTCCACATAAAATGGAAGATCAGGTGCAGCACCTAGAGCTCTGCCCCTTGGAAGGGTCTCCCCTGACTGCTGTCTCCCAAGGCCACCCAGATTAGACACGAGACAGCAGCAGTCTTCTTTCTGACTTGCAGCAACACAGCAGGCTGACCCACCTGTGAATCCCCCTCGGCCCTGCTGGTGCCCCATCAGCTGGACATGCAGCCAGGGCTTTGAGCTGAGGGGTAGATGCTTGTACAGTGATGACAGGCAGCAGGGTGGCCTGGGCCACCTCTTGTGGAGCTGGCTTGCACCCTCCAGCTCTGCTCTGCACCACTTCTCTTTCATGCTGTTTTGCTGCTGAGCCCACCCAATCTTGTGGGTGGGTCTGCAAAATCCCACATCTTGATGGTTATATTTTGCTCCAGCGTCACTTAATGTCTCATACTCAGATGCTCTATTTCTGCCAGAGCCCTGGCTTACACAAACTGCTTTTCCAACAGTGTAATGTTTCCTGTTGTAGATGGGGTGACTTTCCTCCAGAACCCTCGGGGTCTATACTGTGACTCTTTTACTAGTGTTTATCATAAAATCCTCATGGAGTTTTTTTTTCCCATTACAGGTACTCCTAGTAACATAAGCTTTGCAAATCAGAAAACCCAAGCAGTAGGACTGCTTTCACTGCAGCCAGGACTTCTGCTAGAGACATTTCCTACTCTTAGCCCTAACCGAACCTGGCAGCCTTTCCACATCACCAGGATGTGAATCAGAGCAGCTGCCTCTGGCATTCAAAGTGCTGACCAAGCATTAGGTTTCCTTTCCAGTAGGGGGAGGTACCAGATGCAATATGTATATTTTTTTATAATGAAAGGAATACCCTGTCACACTCCGGGCCACTGAAGCCCTAACATCATCAATGACGTCGTGGGCGTCTGATTTTTCAAAGACAAAATTATTTCTCACATTTTGGAGCACACGTATTTTACCGAGGACTCTAACAAACTTGAGACTTCTTTTCTTGCTTGTCTTGTCTTATTAACATCCCACATCAACACGGTGGATCAGTGTGATGTTCTGATGACAGCAATTTTCAAACGCTGTGGTCTCAGGACCCTTTCATATTCTTTAAAATTGAGTACCCGAAAGAGCTTTTGTTTACATGGGTTATACACATTAATATTTACTGGAAAATAAACTGGAGACATTTTCAACATATTTGTGTATTTATTTATTAAACATAAAATAATAAACCCATTACAAGTTTATATAAATGACACCTCATTATGAAAAATAATTATTTTCCACAAAATTTTTCTGAAAGACGTTGTTTAACATTTTTGCAAATCTCTTCAAGACATCTGGAACAAATGTTTCTACGTTCCATCTGTTGGGATATGTTATTTTAGTTTAAGATTGTGAAGAACATCTACTTTCATACAGATATACAGTTGAAAATAGAGTATTTTAATACTCTTTTCAGATAATTATGGATATTTTTTTTCTATGATGCTGTATTAAAACCCAATGAGTGGTAGTACCTTAAAGGTTTGCTGTGATGTGGGATCTGAAATTGTATCTCGCATGTTTTGTATGCTGTTAGATTAAAATTCATTGGTCTTGGCCAGGCGTGGTGGCTTAGGCCTATAATTCCAACACTTTGGGAGGCTGACAGGGGTGGATCACTTGAGGTCAGGAGTTCGAGACCAGCCTGGCCAACATGGTAAAACCCCCATCTCTACTAAAATTACAAAAACATTAGCTGGGAATCGCTTGAACCCAGAAGACGGAAGTTGCAGTGAGCCGAGATTGTGCCACTGCACTCCAGCCTGGACGACAGAGCGAGACTCTGTCTCAAAAACCAGAAGCAACAACAACAACAACAACAACAACAAAATGAGCTCCTACTTAAATGAAATAGATTCATACCTTCCCATTATGGAAAATCTAAAATAAGTATTTTTGTATATGCCAATGACATTACTTGATTACAAACCATAGGTAACCTCAATAGACAACTGATTCTGCACTCGAATGATTGCTAGATGGCTGCAAACTACATTTTGTAAAGGAAAGGTTTTAGTAGATGTCCCATGATGTGTTTATATGTCTATAATTCCCTCTGCCCCCAGTGTAGCACCTCGTTCAGTTACGTGGTTGTATCTTTTGCTAGTATCTTTTGTCGCATGGTATGTTAGCTTGCTAGAGCTGCCATAAAAAGGTACCACAGACTGAGTGGCTCACACTAGAAATTTATTTGTTCCTAGTTCTGGCAGCTGGAAATCCAATCCTGATATCTTCTAATCTTCCAGTTCTGGTATCTTCTAATATCTCTCTCCTTGCCTTGTAAATGGCCACCTTCTCACTTTATTCTCACAGGGTCTGTCCTGTGCACACACATCCTTAGTGTCTCTTTGCATGTCTAAATTTCCTGTTTTCATAAGGATATCAGTCAGATTGAATGAGACCCTATCCTATGGCCTCATTTTAACTTAATCATCCCTTTAAAGACCTTGTTTCTAAATATAGTCACACTGTGAGGTTCTCAGGGTTAGGACTTCCATATATAAATCTGGCAGGGGGTAAGGGAGGGGGAGGGAGAGACACAATTTAACCTATATCAGGTGACAACCCAGGAAATTATATTTCCCAATACTGCCATTTCAGAGGTACCATATGGCAGATGGGAGTTTTATACCTTTTCAGATTTTTTCCTTTTCAGTGTTTTTCAAGATAAAATTGGGGCTATGCTTTAAGATGAAGCTGAAATGTTATGATTTTTTATTTGTGTAGTTTTAAGAGATAAACCAGACTTTCTGAACAAGGTTTATCCCCTCTTGAAATGCTCCATTGGATCTCCTCTTTGTGGAAATATTCTGTTCAGGCCCTAACTTTATGACACTCTATTTTTCACAAATTATCCTCAGTTATCCTTGGCTTTGTTCCTATTAACTGTTCTGCTGCTCACTTAGCTATCAATACAGACAGCTGTGGCCTGGGGAATCAGTAGGAAATACAATCACCAGCCCACAATGCCTTTCGAGATTTGTAGAGAGAGATCCATTGAGGCCTGCCTGTGAGCAACACAGCTCATCCATTCCTCCAGGTCACAGGCCCTGAGACTAGAAGCAGAACTCTTTTCAAATAAGAGGAATCATAGTTTACATCTCATTCCCATTAGTTCCATGGCCTCAAGAAGGTGATGTGCCCTAAACAAGCACAAGCTTGCTTCTTGATTGGGGCCATGCACAGTTGCACTGCACACAGGTAGTCACCATCAGCTGTTTTTAAGTGGTGTTTGAAATAGCCCTGTGAATAATCCTGTATTTAATGATGTTGTCCCATCTTCTGGGATCCAGTGGAGGACTTTCTATTTTCTCAGTGCATTCGCCTGATACTTGTTTTACTCTGCAAGAAACAAAATCTTATATCAACACATGTTGCTAATCTTTAAACAGCCAAAATGTTTCTGACTAAATTTGCTTGTAAATGCACAGGATTTCACGACACTCATTTTATATACTTAAAAACAAAGTTTATTAACACCTTACTTTTTTTCTGCCATTTCTATCACATCATTTTTAAAATTTCAGCTTTTTTTATATTGCTATATCATGTGCCTATTTATGAAGTGCTTTAAATCATAATTTCTGGTTAGAAGCTTCTGATATTTTCTCAATTTCTGTGGTTGTTTTGTGTGCATATGTGAGGGGAGAACCTCTTTCTTTTGAGTGAGATGGAGCTCTTATAATAACTTATACTCCAATTTTTCCTTCTCAGGAAGCAAATTTAGTAGGGGCCACTGGAGACTACCCAGCTGCCTTATGACTCTAAGCAGAGAAAACATTCTTCAGCCATTCATGTTGGAGCTAGGTGAAGCATTCTAGCTCCAACACGACAGCCATCTCTCGGAACAGCAGCAACTGCTATCTTGCTTCTCCTCCTTTGAGGAAAACAACCCTTAAGGGAAGCAACTGAGAACTGGGTAAGAAGAAAGCAATCGTGCTGAAATCTTCCGGAGAACAAAAGTTAGTGAAACTATCTTAGACCCCTAACTCGGAACTCTTGTAGGAAGAGCAAATACTTACGGAAAGCTGAGAAAGCAGTATCTAGGGCCTCCAGACCACCCCTAGAGGGACATGTGTGGATGGCTAGGGGAACGTTTTGAGGAAAGTTCATTGGTCAACTTGTTCCACGTGGCGAACCCATTTCAGGCAAGAGCGGCAGCACCGTGGACAGCGCCAACCCTCCTGCGCCCGGGCGGGGAGAGGCGGCAGCACCGCGGACAGCACCACAAGTGGGGGCGCGCACTGGGAGCCTCCGGGCAAGGGGAGAGCGGCAGCACCGCGGACAGCCTCAAAGCCTTGCACTCCGAGCCAGGAGGCGGGGAGAGACGGCTTTATCAGCTGATGGCTTACGTAGGGCTAGATCTCCGCTTGGATAAGGCAGGTCTCGGTGGGCGCGCCAGCATTCGCTCTCCGGAGCCGCAGCCTCAGACGGGGTGGCGGGGGCAACTGGGACAGAAGGCAGGTCCCAGAAAGCAGGTCCCCCCAAAACTGGCTTCCCTAGCACGGAGTTAAGGCTGCAGCCGGCTGCCTAGAGAGAAGGGTGGGCAGGGAGGCAACGCGGTGAGAGCGACTGCTCTGGCGCACCAGCCCCTCTCCTGCATCCACTCGCGGCTGGCCGCCCAGCTTCTCCCCGATCTGGGAGATGCTTGGCTCTGGGCGGCCAGACAGCCTTTTCCACCAAGGCGAGGAGCCCTGGGCTCCTGACAGCTTAGGCGGGCCCTGGCTGCAACACGCAGCCCCTCGCCTCTGCTTCCTTAGCCTCTGAGGGCTTCAGACCTGCCGCGCTTGCAACCACACCATCTCCAACGGATGCTCATTAGCAGGATACTGGGGCCAAATTCACAGGCACTTTCCAGAAACTCCACCACTGGCCAGAGTTTGCAAACATCCGGATTGGCTCTGGGCACAGCGGCCACCTTAAGTTCTCCTGAACACCCCTTCTGCAAGTACCCCAGGCCGGTCTCCTGACCCAGAGATGGATTTACCTGTGAACCTAACCTCCTTTTCCCTCTCCACCCCCTCCCCTTTGGAGACCAACCGCAGCCTCGGCAAAGACGATCTGCGCCCCAGCTCGCCCCTGCTCTCGGTCTTCGGAGTGCTTATTCTCACCTTGCTGGGCTTTCTGGTGGCGGCGACGTTCGCCTGGAACCTGCTGGTGCTGGCGACCATCCTCCGTGTACGCACCTTCCACCGCGTGCCCCACAACCTGGTGGCGTCCATGGCCATCTCGGACGTCCTGGTGGCTGCGCTGGTCATGCCGCTGAGCCTGGTGCACGAGCTGTCTGGGCGCCGCTGGCAGCTGGGTCGGCGGCTGTGCCAGCTGTGGATCGCGTGCGACGTGCTCTGCTGCACGGCCAGCATCTGGAACGTGACGGCCATAGCCCTGGACCGCTACTGGTCCATCACACGCCACCTGGAATACACGCTCCGCACCCGCAAGTGCATCTCCAACGTCATGATCGCGCTCACCTGGGCGCTCTCCGCTGTCATCTCTCTGGCACCGCTGCTTTTTGGCTGGGGAGAGACGTACTCTGAGGGCAGCGAGGAGTGCCAGGTAAGCCGCGAGCCTTCCTACGCAGTGTTCTCCACCGTAGGCGCCTTCTACCTGCCGCTCTGTGTGGTGCTCTTCGTGTACTGGAAGATCTACAAGGCTGCCAAGTTCCGCGTGGGCTCCAGGAAGACCAATAGCGTCTCACCCATATCCGAAGCTGTGGAGGTGGGTATCTCAGCAATCCTTAAAAATATTCGACTTGTATCTGTACAGGCTATATCCCCAGGCCACCTGCCCCATCCCCCACACTTGTAGAAAATGGAACTTTTTGTGTTTGGGAGTTAGGGGAGTAAACTGGGAGACTGGAAGAAAGCATCATAGATATACTTTGCTCTGACATGTTCCCTCTCACAGAGCTAATCACATCATTTTCCTTCTCTAATGAGTTATTTGTTAAACATACAGAACACGAGAAGTTCGGACTGCCTCATTCTACAGGGTCCCCTTTGGCCCCCAAATTCTATGGATCTATAACACTCTTTAGAACATCTGGATAAGCTGGTATCTGGGGTACACTGATTCAGTATACTGGAAAAAACTAGCAGCTTCCTGCACTTAGAATGGGGGTGTTCCAGGAGGAGGGGAGGCAGGGATGAGAGCACGATTTGATAAGAAGACTGCCGTGTGTCAGGCGATGCAGATTAGCACTTCATCCTAGTCTATTCTTTTTCTTTGCAAATTACAGCAACCGATTTATTAAAAATATGGTATCACCTAGGTTACTGTCATTCTGTGGCAACCTCCCATCCTGACGTAAGACTGAAGATGTTGCCTGCATTGGTCCCAGAGCCTGCATTTGTTATCTGCTTCCACTGCCTTGGGGTGCTACTTTCTGGGTCTATCCCCTACAGCCCTATTAGGTTGTAGCTGTGACTGAAGACTACTTGTCTTCCTTCCTGAACATGAGAAAAGCTGCAGAAGGAAATTAAAAATCCAGGAAAGAGAATTCCCCAGCTCTCTATGAGAGGTATTTATTGCATGACAACCACTTTAGCAACAGCGAGGAGCTTTTCTCATCTTCTCCCACTCCTGTTTTTTTGTTGACTGTTAATAATCTGGCCCTATGACTCATGATTCTGAAGACTGCTCCCCTTCATTACCAAGGAAGATTCCTTGAATCTAATTCACACATTTAAGTTAGAGCAGAAGTCTACACAGTCCCCATTTTCTGTTGTTGGCTCTGAAACAAGCATATGGAGCGCATACTACAGGCTTAGTGCAAGAAGTAAGATAATGATAGAGATGTTGTCTTTGCCCATGAAGAGTTTGGTCTAGGGAGGGAAATAGACATGCACCCTGAGCTCTGTATGTGTTTTCTAGAGTCAGTAGCTAATTCTAACCACCCCCAGTCAGTCAAACTCAGAGGGACCAGAGGTGTAGCTGAGGCAAAAGGGCATCATCTTAGAGGAAGGAAGAAAATGAGGGGTTAGAGGCTACCTGTTCTTTTACCTATAGCAGCACTTCTCAGCGAATGGTGATATTGCCCCCCAGGAAACATTTAGGCTGTCTGGAGGCATTTCGGATGATGAAGACTTGAGGATGGGGTGCTAATAGCATGTCGTGTAGAGAGATCAGGAATGCTGCTAAATACTGTACAATGCACAGGACAGCTCCTCAACAGAGAATTGTTCAGACCAAAATGTCAAGTGTACTGAATTTGGGAAACTCTGAACTCTTCGATTTCTAAGCTGAACAGAGTGCTGATGGGTAAGAACACTGAAGCTTCCATCAGACCACCTGAAGCTATGTTCCGTGCATATAAGCGTCCACTCAAATTCCAGGCCAGGAACAAGGAGACTGGTCACCTCCAAGGGTCCTCCTTTTATGAATCCTCCTCTCCCCTGATGTTTATTCAGGCAAATATGATTTACAGTCAACCCCAAACACAGCTTCAGAAGGAGAAAGTTAATTACAATTCCATCCCAAGGCTTGTTGTAAAAGGATGAAGGCACTCTCATTTCTCTGCTTTGGTGATAGCAGAAGCAAAGCATTATAACATCTTTGTGCTTTTTATATAGATACACACACACATATGTGTGTGTGTATATATGTGTGTATATATATGTGTATATATGTATGTGTGTGTGTGTGTGTTTGTGTATTCTCTCCTCTCTCTACCTCTCCCAGATCAGTTTTGAAAATGGGTCCCTTGACTTAGCAAAAGGACTCTAAATAATCCACTACTCTAAATATAATATGTGACTGCCTCTGTCCTTACGTTATGTTGAAGGATTAATTACGAACCAGGCCTCCTGATTGTTCTGTGATAGTGGGAGTGGGTGTCAAAGCTTCTAAATGAGTTCTACCACCAGCTAGCTGTTCCCTAGGGACACCACAACACTTCTATCATTTCTTTATCTGCTGGGTTTTATTCAAATACATGCCATGAAATCCTAACCTAAGTCAGACATTGAGCTGGGATCTGGCAACACAAGACAGATAAGCCTTGCCCTTGTCAAAGGACAAGAAAGCCACTGCTAGAGATCTGAAATAAAATGACAAAGAAAAATACCTTCCTTACTAGAGTGAGTAGGGGCTGTGCTGTCCAGGCAGTTTGCCTGAGCAGAGCAGAATGCTGACCTAAAACAGCGCTTTTGGGAGGTATGGAGCCTCAGGGGTTGGTGGATTGTTGAGATGTGGATAGATGGCATCCTCTGTAGGAGAAGCTGTTGCTGATTGGTTGTCGTCCAATGGGTATTTACTGGAGTGAGTCCATCTCTGGTGGCCTGACTTTCACAACAGAGGGGCTAACACCGATAATCTCCACAGGTACTGTAGACATCTGGGAGGTAGAGATAGTGTGAACTATTTTACCTTCTATTAATCTAACCCTAATTGCCCTCCTATCCTTATTCATTCTATATATAATAGACAAAGTTAATAACCCTCTGACTCTCAAAATTATAGGCCACCAATGATACTGAAACTATGCATATATTTAATTCCTATATGATCCCTGCAGCAGACCTACACCTAGAAGAGCAACCTATATAAAAAGACTATACATGTAGACAAACAACAGCAAAAGCAAAGCAAGCATCATTAGGCTACGTAGATGAATAGCATGACACCATTTGCCAAACAGTACAGCTTCATGACAAGAGGTTTGAAGTCTTTTACACAGATCTAAGACAATTACCTAATGGTAGATCTCTTAATCAAAGATCTAGTTACTCAACACAAACACCTCAGCCTTACAACCTTATACAAGAACACACTTGGTTACAAATCCTAAGATAAGAAAATTTTAAAAGAATCTTGATTGAGATGAGTTGCCCTTGATCCAGGTTACTGAATTAAGCGGTGAGCTTAAAATAAGCAATGTTCTTTGACAGGTGCTATGCTGTCACCTTAATCCACCCAGAGCATGGCCCCCCCCCCACTGGTATTTTCATATTTGCATGAAAAGGAATGTTCATGATAACCTAGGAAGAATCAGTCTTAACTCTTATGCATTCTACTTCAATTAAATTTTCTAGTTGTGGAGTCTCTTGTCCACAGAGATTCTAGGACCATCAGAATTTCTATAGTAATTTTTAAAATTTGTGGTGTAGGCATTCTCACATCTAGATCAGTTATAATCTCATCATGAACAAGGGCTGCAGCACATTTTATTTGGAAGCAGATCCTACCTATTGCAGGTATGTCATAGGTTAAAGAAGTATTATTTTGATAATGATCTGAAAATATCAGTTATAAGTTGGCATACAGGATTGTTAAAGACTGTTACTACTTGAATCGTTTCATTAAATAAAGTTGATTTTCTCTCAAGCTTTTGAAAAATTTACTATATGCCAGAAATTTGTCAATTTGTCATTCATTATCTTGTTTCACTACCTGGTATCACCTATAACCAATAGGTTTTTTTTTTGTTTTTTTTGTTTTTTTTTTAATGGAGTCTCACTCTGTTGCCTAGACTGGAGTGCAGGGGCCTGATCTCAGCTCACTGCAATCTCTGCTTCCCAGGTTCAAATAATTCTCTGGTCTCCGCCTCCTGAGTACAGGTGTGTGCCACCGTGCCTGGCTAATTTTTGTATTTTTAGTAGAAACAGGGTGTTGGCCAGGCTGGTCTCGAGCTCCTGACCCCAGGTGATCTGCCCACCTTAGCCTCCCAAAGTGCTGGGATGACAGGCGTGAACCACTGCATCCAGCCACCAATAGCTTTATTGAATTTTTTGTTTGTTTTTAATTTTTAAAAACTTGCTACAAGTCAATTTGCTTTTCTGTTTTTCAGACAACTTTAAAAATGTACATGGAATGATCTCTTGTTCTATAATAGTGGGGTTACTGGTAGTTATACTGACACCCACATAAACAAAAACATTATATAGTTGTATATCTAGTTATAGAAAATTCTCCTTGAAAGTTTAAAAAAACAAAGAAATTGTTGAGTGAAAATACCTTCCTTGGAGTGGCTTTATTAGATAGATTGTATATCGTTGTCATTTTGCTTTTTAGCCAACACGAGATGTTCATTCTTTCAAGGCTCCTTCTGCTAGCAATATACTAATGTGTATAGGGATCCTTATCTCAGCTCTCAAATCTTTGAGAACAGAGGCCCTTTTGGATGCCTTATCTAGAAAGCCATATCTTGTATTGATTTCTAGCATTTACTTTCTAAGTCTATCTGGAAATGTCTAGCTCTACATTGGATATTTTGCAAATTGGCAATTTCACATTTCAGTTTATTTTTTCGTATTAAATTCCCAAATTCAGGTTTAAGTCCATTTATAGAAAGACATGACAAGACTATACTTCAGCTGTTGGGTATACACAAATATGCTGCTTGAAGGTTTTCTGATGTCTCTTTTCTGTCTTTATTCAGCCTCTCAAGTAGATGGGACTACAAGTGTGAGCCATCACACCTGGCTATTTTTAGTATTTTTTATAGAAATGGGGTCTCACCGTGTTGCCCATGATGGTCTCAAACTCCCATGCTCAAATAATCCTCTTGCCTTGGCCTCCGAAAGTGCTGGGATTATAAGAGTGAGCCACCATGCCCAGATTTATTTAGTTTACTTTGAATCTTTATTCAACCTCTCCTTAAAAGAAAGCCTTCTAAAATTACTTTACATAATATATTTTCTATTTAAATTTTCACAACTGGGTTATATAACTCTTCTATTTTCTATGCTGCTTCTTTTAACCATTTTTTTCTTATCCGAGAGGATTTTAGTTAATTTAACTAATTAGTACACATCGGGTAGTTCAAGAAAATAAAAATTTTGTTTGATAATCTAAAAAAATTATAAATTCCATAACAAAAGTTTAGAAAATTTTTCTTTCCTTTTCTTCCTTTCCTTTCTGTTCCTTTCTTCTTTTCTTTCCTTTCGTTTTTGAGACAGAGTCTTGCTCTGTCGCCCAGGTTAGAGTGCAGTCACATAACCGTAGCTCACTGCAGCCTTGAAACCCTGGGCTCATGCAGTTCTCACACCTCAGTCTCCCGAGTAGCTGGGACCACAGGGCTATGCCTCCACACCTGGCTAATTTTTACAATTTTTGTGGAGATGGGGGTCTCTCTATTGCACAGGCTGCTCTCAAACTCTTGACCTCAAATGATTTTCCCACCTTGGCCTCTCAAAGTGCTGTTATTACAGGCATGAGCCCCCATGCCTGGCCTAGAAAATTTCTTAATTATAGCTCTTAACTTAGCTTTAGACGAAGGTTTTAATTTAAATTCTATAAATCTGATTTTTCTTCTGGTAATTTTATAATGTGATTGTGTTTTTTCTGAGAAAATCCTGATTCATTTAGGAAGTCAGATAAAGCTGAATAGAAAAATGCAAGATAGAGATCTGCAAAGAGGGCAGGTTTGGGAAGGTTACAACATCTTTGAGACTATTTTAGGGTTAGGATTTTGTTTTAAGGCCTCAAAATACCAATTAAAGAGGCTGACTTTTAGCCATTTGATGTTTGTCTCCTAATTTTTCTAGAGCTTCTTCTAAATATCTTATTAATTTTTCATTCATCAGATGTTTTTCTTCAAGTGAAAAAAAAGTTTGGCATTTGTGAAGAAAATTGCAAGAGTTAGGATCATAATGCAATTTTAAATAGGAAATAGAAATTCTTTAAAAAGAGGATTGAAATTTGGACATAAGCAAACCATGGCACGCGAGGAAGAGGCAACTGTAGTTGATCAACAGTTCGTGCTTGTGAATAGTGTCTCAGGATCCTGGACCAAACAGATGGAGAAGGGGACACATGATTGTCCACACAACTATCATTAAGCTGGAAAACAATAGGGCAATGTGACATATTTTCACAAGTCGACAAGTCAGGAGTGCCCTCATAAAAGTTTTGTAGGGGACCCCAAGCAAAGTTTGATCAATTGCTTTTTCATAAATTGGTCACTGGCCTAATAATGGTCTTCAAATCATTAGCCCTCAGGTCCAGCTTGAATTAGATTGGAAACTTATCAAGCCAATGCCTTATAGAATAGTTCCTTCTGTATTCAACAGAAAGAGTTCCAGGACAAAACAAAAACCCATGCAACAAGACTTTGTACATGTAGACAACACACAAGCAAAGCAAGAGGCCATAGGATAAGTAGATTAATGGCATGACAATATTTGCCAAATGATACACCTTCATGGAAAGAGGTTTAAAGCTTTACACATAGATCTAAGACAAGTACCTAATGGTAGATCTCTCAGTCAAAGATCGAGTTACATGATACAAACACCTCAACCTTGCAACCTTATCCAAGGACATAGTTGGTCACAAATCCTAGGATAACAAAATACATTGAGCAATAAAAGCCCAGTGAAACTAGGTGGAACTCAAATCCTTATTGAGACTGATGCACTTGGCTGCAGACACAAAGGGCAACTGAGTTTGGGGCCCAGTGAATGCAATTGTGGCCCAGGGTTCCCGTGGAGGGTCTTCAAAATGACCTCAGTGGAACCTCCAGAATTGTCCAGAGGTGATGCCAATACTGCTCAGAGTCTGGGATAGAAAGACAAAGCTGAATCTTTTGTTCAGAATAGCAAGAGGAAGCGATGCTTGTCAGCAATCTCCCACAGCAGAGCGGAATGCCCGTCATCCATGATTCGGGGCAGTGTGGGGTTCAGAGACTGGAGGACACTCAGAGTAGCAGCAGGCTGACATCAGCTGCAGAATGGGGTTT
>NW_012101299.1:1937965-1939433 GCF_000951045.1 Mandrillus leucophaeus
TGGAATGGGGTTTTCTGTTGGAATGGGGTTTTCTGTTGGAATGGGGTTTTCTGCTGGAATGGGGTTTTCTGTTGGAATGGGGTTTTCTGCTGGAACGAGGTTTTCTTTGGGTGATCAGTGTTCAGAGGTGTGTTTACTGGGGCGAGTCTGACCCTAACTGGCTGACTCAGAAGTGAGGGCTGACACAGAATAATTGGTTTACAGGTGTATATTCCAAAACTGCATTGTGCTTGATTGATTGAAGAGGTTTAAGCAAGAAAGCTGCTTGTTATCAGTTACAGAACAATCAGTCTTAAGTTTGTGGAGGTTTTTTATTCACACCCTCATGGAGCCTTCCTTAATGTGTAAGGTCATTTTTAGCTTAAACATTTGTATTGTTCCATCGGGCTCCTGTGACCCATCTCTCATTCTGACAGTGGTGTGGTCTAACATGCAAATCACCTGAAACCACACTTCCAGGGTAAGAGTCTTTATCCCTTAATTTCAATGCCCATTATTGATGGTAATCCATTGATTATCTAGGACATTATTAGAGAGGCAAAGCAGAGTGTTTGGATGAAATAAAAGGACATACCAGATTTGTGATTAACCAGTAAATAATTATTTAGCATGCAATCATTTTGGAAGGATGAAAGCTCTAACACATATGTACCTGTCTCCAAAGAACTTGTTTGCTGGGGGAGATGAGGCTAAGTGTTCATTTAGAAAAAAATTTATATATGAATCTTAAATTGTGAAGTATGTACTTTATGTGCATTTCAGAGATTATTAGGAAAAATTAATTTGGCTTACCTGTTCACTTTTTAACCCTATTTGCTCTCTTTCTGTGAGTTTACTAATGACCAGGTTGAAAATAGAGTGTTATTGTCCAGACTCAATTAAGTGCTTTATTGCAATCATTGATTAGAAGAGAGCAAAGAGCTAAGGAGTCCATAAGTCCGAGAGCCATAGAGTAAGCAAACAAATCCACCATCTGAGGGCATTAGAAACCTGAAACTCCACAGACAACCAGGATCCTCCTAGCAGCTGGAGACTCTATTGTCCCTGGGGTACCAGTTTAAATCAATGCCACTCTTTCTTCTGTCAAGTGAGTTGGTGTTGAATACAGCCCCAAAGATGGCCAGATGGCCCAGTAAAATAATCAACATTTCACAAGGTAATAGAAAAATATGCTTTTCTGAACAACTTGGAGTTCTATGACTAAACTATAAAAAAATTCTAAATCAAGCCCTAAGTGTCACTGATATCACCAGTGTGATCATCACCAGTGTGAACAGTATCTCCAGTGTGACCAGCATCTCCAGTGTAATCAGCCTACATGGTGTCTCCAGTGTGACCAGCATCCCCAGTATGAACAGCATCTCCAGTGTGAATGGCATCCACCCTGCGAACAGCATCCATGGTGTCACCAGTGTGACCAGCATCCACAGTGTGAATGGCATCCATGGTGTCACCAGTGTGACCAGCA
>NW_012101299.1:1939483-1946874 GCF_000951045.1 Mandrillus leucophaeus
ATGGCATCCATGGTGTCACCAGTGTGACCAGCATCCACAGTGTGAACGGCATCCATGGTATCATCAGGGTAACCAGCATTCACAGTGTGAACAGAATCTTCAGTGTGACCAGCTCCCCAGTGTGAATAGCATCTCCAGTGTGACCAGCATCCCCAGTGTGAACAGCTTCTCTAGTATGATCAAAATCCATGATGTTTACAGTATAGCCGGCATCTCCAGTGTTACCAGCATCCTTTATGTGACCAATGTGATCAGCCTCCACAGTGTGACCATGTCTCAAGTATGACCAGTGTTACCAGTGTCCCCATTGTCACTCATAAAAATGTGCCAAGGGGAAGGAGAATTTCCAGAGGGTTGAAGAGTCCAGCTACAATTCTTGTTTTATTGGCGTCTTGGGACAGTATGGAAAACAGCTTCCCTGATATTATTATGGGGTTGAATTCTGTTAAGGAAATTGGTAGCTTTCCTTCTTTCCTTTATGCTGAAAAATTAAGCTAAATATGGTTTGGATTTCTATGAATGAATTCCCTCAAATGCATTTCCAGATGTGCCTTGATAAATCAGTAACCAAAGGTAACTCTGGTTTCATCTAGAGGTACAGAAAGAGGGATTTTTTCAGTGCTTATTTTATACGTGTTTTTAAAGGTTGCACTATTACGGACCTTTGGTTTCATTATTTATTATCTTCTTTTAAATTTAATTTAGTGTTTGATATTATACTGTTTTGCAAATAAATGTCAGCAAGGCTATTCTACAAATTTGGTAATTTATTCATCAACTAACATTGCCTTATCCACAGTGTTCCTATTTCCACCTGTTATTCCATATGACAGTAAGTCAATTCCTTTTGAGTCCACTTTATAAATGCTGCCAAGAATTAGTTAAGTGGGTTAGATTAACCTGACAATTCTTTGCCTAAAAGATCATATGCTCTTTGAGAACAAGTTGTGTATATCTTTTTAAATGTACTAGAGTCACAGTATGCTGGCGAGGGGAAGAATACTATTTAATGTCAATGCAATCTCACCCACCAGAGAATGACTGAGTCAGAAACTGTCCCACATTTTGATTGGATCGATTAATTTGCTAATTCAGTAAATTTATGATTGCTTCATATTAAGGCTGCCTCATCAGTAGACACTCATTATGTCAGTTCTCCCAAGAGCTAAAAATAGGACCAGAAGGGAGGAGGAGCTTCCTTTCCCAGGAATTCCACTCCTTGACAGAAGGAAGTGAACTGGAGAGCCTGATTCTGTGGGAACCTGCCCTGTGGAGGCCTTGGGGGAACCCACGTGAGACAAAAAGACTGGGGTCTCAGTTTTACATACATACAGGGGTAGAAGAAGAATAGACCCAGAGAGAGATGTCCTGGTTACTAGACTGCATCAAGCAGTAGAATATGCTATGGGGCACAGCTTTGTGCCAGAGGAGAAGTTCTAGAAAGTCCTAACATTATAGAGGGGACTTACATGAGCCTATAAGGTTATAAAGATGGTAGAAAACGTGGTCCTAAGCGAACAGGATTTTGCTAGGAACCTAGGACACTTTTGACGATGTGTGCACCTCTGCCACTAAGTTGTGCAGGCCAAGTTGCCTGTTCGTTTCTGCCAGTGCCTCTGTTGAACAGACAGCAACAGGGAGTCCATCTTCATGCTGTCAATTTCATCACATCTGGTCCTTTCATTTCTAAGATGTAAGCAAACACCCCAGCTCCGTTGCCTGGTTTCCATATCTGAGAGCAAGTGCCACAGGCCTTCAGGTTCCCACACCTATCCATCAAAGACTTTCCCTCGAGTGGATGTGCGGAATCCAGGACTGTCAGTGTCTAGGCTCAGCCTGGAGGTAGACTGAGGTGGCTCCTCATAAAGCTCCTGCTTGTCTTTTCCAGGTGAAGGACTCTGCCCAACAGCCCCAGATGGTGTTCACGGTCCGCCATGCCACCGTCACCTTCCAGACAGAAGGGGACACGTGGCGAGAGCAGAAGGAGCAGCGTGCCGCCCTCATGGTGGGCATCCTCATTGGTGTGTTTGCACTCTGCTGGATCCCCTTCTTTCTCACGGAGCTCATCAGTCCTCTTTGCTCCTGTGACATCCCCGCTATCTGGAAAAGCATCTTCCTGTGGCTTGGCTACTCCAACTCCTTCTTTAACCCCCTGATCTATACGGCTTTCAACAAGAACTACAACAGCGCCTTCAAGAACTTCTTTTCTAGGCAACACTGAGGGAGAGGACCAGCATCGAAAGAAGTTTCTTCCCAGAATTCAACGGAATTCCCAGTTCATTCATTTCCCATCCCCACCCAACAGCCATGTGGACCAGATGAATCCTCACCATTCTCCAGGGTCATCTTCAGAACTGCACTGGCCTGTTTTCCACCTCCTCAGTAAGAATATGACTCCTCACAGAGTTTTGGTGACATGATGTATCTAACTCACCTACTGTCCCTTTCTCTGTGCTGACAGCCACGGTCTTTGCCCACAAAGTGTCCTTTCCTCCCCAAATTCACTTCGGCATGGTGGTCGACATTGTCCTAAAGAAGTCAAACAAGTCAGATAAGAAGGAGGAGGTAAAATGATATGGGCAGGTTGAGAATGGATAGAAAAGAATGAACAAGTCATGATGTAGACATCTGGGGATAGGAGACCACAGTTCCAGGCTTTCTGGAACAGCCCGCATTTCAAATATTCTCCTATATGGTCCTAGTACATATACCCTCATACTGATGGGATATGTCCCAATAGTTGACCACAAAACACCGTCTCCAAATATATTAAAGTACATAGTCCTATCCATGAAAGCAGGGAATATTAACTTTAAGGTTTTGTTTGTGGCAACCACACACACACACACACACACACACACACACACAACTGTAAAAGAGGCAGGTGTTCTAGCTGACTAGTTTATTCCAAAATCCAATCCCTTGACATGAAGCAGGCACTGAGGGTCAACTACTTCCTTTCATTTTGAAGCAACAGTTTATAAACAGTAAAAAAGTCTACCGGTTTCATAGAATCTGTCAAATTTGCTAATTTGCTACTGGTTTCACGTGTGTGGAATATGTTCAAGTGTTTCTAGGCAAAGACCTTTATCCTCAAATCATGAGATTAGAGTAAAACAACTGCTATAGAGTTGGGCATCTCATGACCAATGAGTATGAAGGCACACTCACCAAACACAGGCACTTTAAGGGCATCCTTGATAAATTTGCTAATTGCTATTTTTTGTTGATATGTGAATACCTGCTAGGAGGCCAAGGCTAGTGGGCAATGACAAAGATAGAACAATGGTAAAATGTAACCCCAGTTCTCTACAAATTGACAGTATAATTTGTGAGGTGAGGCAGTGAAGTGATGATGCAGCATTTGGATGATCATGTAAAACCAGTGCCATTATACGAAACTTTAAAAACAATCCTAGGCAATAAAACTGCCTGTGGTCTGCTATGTCCCTGACTCTCTAAATGCATGAATTAAAGAATGATATAATAATCTCTGATTTATTGTAATTCATGTAGTATGTTATATATAATAAATTATATCAATTAAGAATTCGAACATAGGAAATTTGTGATAATTTATATGTGGTCTTGGCTTGAAGTTTAGTCTTGTCTTTATTGCAAAGACTAGCTTTATCAAAAGAATGTGAGCAGATAAAGAAATGTTAGATACCTGTGAAGTCACCTTTAATATGCTAAATGCAGATCTTTATGCATTCAAGCAGATTCATTGAGAAATTTAGTGATAAGAATTGAAGAATTTATTTAGAAACATCCTTAGATTTTTCTTACTTCTGTATATATCACTTGAAGTGCTAAACCTATAAGTATTTTAAAATACAGACTGTTCACTTACTTAAGTTACTTTTCCCCATTATTACTCGAAATCAGAGAGAACAAGAACTGCTATCGTATTCTTGTGTTTTAATAAGGGAAGTGCTTCAAAAGCTTTATTAAGTACTCCATGGCAGAGAAGAAAAATTCAGACAAGAGGAGTCTGGAGAGGTGACACTAGAATCAAGGGTAAAAGTTTAAGTCTATTCTACCTGAAAATCCATGTGAAAACTTTTACTCCATAAATCGCGAGTGTCTTACTCTTTAAAAAAGTTCATAGTCTTCAGTAAAGCGAAGCTTGAGGAAGATGTGCCACATTTTTCTGGTGGCTTCAAATACTCCCCAACTCTCCCAGGATTCTGTATACCCCAGTTGGAGAACAATGTTATTATAATATTAATTTAATCTCCAGCTGAGGGTTTTATTAATGTTTTCAAAAGATGAATAAGCCTCGTTATTCTTATCACTCAGTATGTATTTAACACCTCTCAGGTGTCACTTAAATTATACATTATATACAACACACTCTGCATATGCTATCTAGAGCAAGAAACATTCCATATAAGAGAAGGAAGAAGTGGCAATTAATGAATTATTTTGCTTCCATTTCAATAGCAAACGTTGTTTATACCACGGTAAGAAATGTAGACATTCATTGACTTTGAGTCTCTATTATGCAAATCAAATATTTGTGAAACACTTTTGTTTATGCTTGACTGCTAATATTTTATCAGGTTAGAAATGTATATGAATCATAAACAATAGTAATTGCTCAAAATACCTAATCCTGTTTCCGTGCCAGATTGCAACAACAACCGTTATTAGACGATGCACCTAGAGAAGGCTGGAGGGTTTCCTGCAAGCCCTGTCTGTAGGGTGACTGAGGTGAACCAATCCAAAGCCCTCCTTTCAGCTCTTGTAGAATATGTCGAACAAAATGCACAGCTCTGCTCTCCTGCCTAAAGACAATGTACAAAGGAGATAATTCTCTCCTGATGAGTGATCTTGGACCTCTTGGGGTCACTATCAGTTTTATATTTTTATTGTATGGTAGTGAAAGACAAGCGGAAGATATCCCTGAGTCTGTATTGACATCAGACCATATTGTAGGGATTAATTCTTGATAAAAAGCTTGTTATTTGTCTCTTCTTCCCAGGAGGAGCATTTTTGCTTCTATGTTGGTCTGTTGGATTCACAGTTCCCGGCTTATAGCCAAAGAGGCTGTAGGGACAACACTTTGCCATGTTTCTATTAAAGAGAAGATAAAGACTGAGTCCACAGCTCGAGTGCTGAGTGAAAGTGATTGCCAAACAGGGATTTGGGTAGCATCTGGGAAATGGGATCAGAGGAGGGGACAGGTGGGCTTCTCAAAGCCTCTGTCCCATATCAGGAAAGGAGAGATTCTGCATTGCTCATGGGCTGGGCCCTGATGGTTCACTGGGGCTGTCTGTGGTTTGCAGTTGTCTTCCCTGCTTTCGTGAGGCAACCCCGTCAGGACGTTGGCACCCACCGTCCCCACTGTGCCAGGGAGGGGCCAGCTTCAGGAGGATGGACGTCCAGCCTGGCCACTGTCGGCTGATTAAATGGCTCTGTCAGGACTGCCAGCCCCAGGTAGTTCTTTTCTAGCAGTCTAGGGTGCTGTGGTCCAGCTGCACCCGGCCTTCCATCTTCCTCTTTCTCCTCCTGAAAGGGATTTGCCTTTCCATCAGGTGTATCTTTCAAACTCATTATCCCTTCTGTCATGGCCTCCCTTGCAATAGCTTGGGTCGGCTGCTAGCTGTGTTCACTGAGGTCTGGCTCAAGGCTCCGCAGGCAGGGGGAAGGAATCAAGGAAGATGCACCACAACGTGCAGCAAATTTAATCAGCTTCCCCACAACCAAGCAAATGATCGTCAACATTTATTAATCCCTGATCCCACACAGCACACTGTGCTATGCCCTTCAAAGCCACCCCGATTTGGTCCTAACAATAACCCTTGGAGGTACTATGGAGATTTAACACAAAAGTCATTTGGGTCTTGTGAAAATTAAATTACTCATCCAAGATGAAACAGCTAGAAAATTAGAGCCAGGATCAGAACCCTAGAACCCGGCTCCAAACTCTGGCTCTTGGTCTCTGTACTTTAACACAGAAACAACTCCTAAAGGATAAGAAATGATTTGCAGGAGCCAGATGACCGCAGGGACTTAAAACAACCACTTCCTCCCCTCTGGCATCCCCACCAAGTACAGCCCACATAGAGCTGCAAAAGCACCAGCTTTCACAGGACACCTTTTGAACAGTGCCCTTTTCCTTTTAGATATTTGGTGACTGGAGGTCAACCTCTGTGTGGCGCCAGTTCCCAGACCAAATCTGCCCCAGAGATCAGGAATAACCTAACCGTGATCTACACTGCACCAATCCCAGGTGACCTAACAAGCAGTTGATCCATGGCAGATGGGAAGCAGGCGAGATGACATCTCTGCCCCCTGGTGCTAATAAGGGGAGGGGCTGAGATTAATGTACAGTTGCAGGATGCATAACCATGAGGATGCATCATTAGACAATTTCAATATCGTGCAAATGTCACAGAGTGCACTTACACACACCTGGAGGGCACAGCCCGCTATACACGTAGGCTGTACAGTGTAGCCTCGTACTCCTTGGCTGCACACCTGTGAGGCCTGTTACTGTACTGAATACTGTAGGCAATTGTAACACGATGGTAATGGGTTTGTGTATCTAAACGTATCTAAGTGTAGAAAAGGTACAGTAAAAAATGACTGAGAATGGTGCACCTGTACAGGGCACTTGCCGTGAATGGAGCTTGCTGCAGTGGAAGTAGCCCCAGGTGGATCAGTGAGGGAGTGAGTGTGAGGGCCTAGGACATTCCTGTACACTACTGTAGACTTTGTAAAAGCTGTTCACTTAGGCAACTTCTTCTTTCTTGTCTTTGTTCTTTCTTTCTTTTTTTTTTTCCGAGACAGAGTCTTGCTCTGTTGCCCAGGCTGGAGTGCAATGGCGCTATCTTGGCTCACTGCAACCTCCGCCTCCCAGGTTCAAGCAATTCTCCTGCCTCAGCCGCCCGAGTCGCTGGGACTACAGGTGCCCGCCACCACACCCGGCTAATTTTTTGTGTTTTCAGTAGAGACGGGGTTTCACTGTGTTAGCCAGGATGGTCTCGATCTCCTGAGCTCGTGATCTGCCCGCCTCAGCCTCCCAAAGTGCTGGGACTACAGGTGTGAGCCACTGCATCCGGCCTTTTTTTAATTTGTTTTTTTGACACAGAGTTTTTGCCCTTGTCGCCCAAGCTGGAGTGCAGTGGTGCGATCGCAGCTCTCTGCAACTTCTGCCTTCCGGGTTCAAGTGATTCTCCCGCCTCAGCCTCCCAAATAGCTAGGATTACAGGCACTCACCACCACACCCGGCTAATTTTCGTTATTTTTAGTAGAGATGGGGTTTCACCGTGTTGGTCAGGTTGGTCTTGAACTCTTGACCTCAGGCAATCCACCCATCTCAGCCTCCTAAAGTGCTGGGATTACAGGCGTGAGCCACCATGCCTGGCCTACACTAAAATTCT
>NW_012101299.1:1947779-2004984 GCF_000951045.1 Mandrillus leucophaeus
ATGGGGACCTGGAGACAGGCTGCAATACTGGCTGTCACTGCAGCAAGTGTGCACTCAGCAGTAGCAGGTGGTTCTAGCTTGCCTTTTATTTTTTTTTGAGATGGAGTCTCACTCTGTCACCCAGGCTTGAGTGCAGTGGCGCAATCTCGGCTCACTGCAACCTCTGCCTCCCAGGTTCAAGTGATTCTCATGCCCCAGCCTCCCGAGTAGCTGGGACTACAGGCACGGGCCACCATGCCTGGCTAATTTTTGCATTTTTAGTAGAGATGGGGTTTCACTATGTTGGCCAGGCTGGTCTTGAACTCCTGACCTCAGGTGATCTGAGATCTTGGCCTCCCAAAGTGCTGGGATTATAGGCGTGAGCAACCGCACCTGGCCTCTAGTTTGCGTTTATCCTTGTCTGGACTTCTTCGAAGGTGCCGGCACCAACCTGGGGGGCCTTAGACCCAGCTCAGCAGAGCGCCCATCCCCAGCCTCTTGGGGCAGATGAGCCTCTCCCCTCTATGGGTCTCACTCCCAGCTCCTGGAGATAGGCACCAGCCCCTTCTTGGAGGCTTCAGCAACACCTTGACTGGGCCTCTCCCCTGAACGTCTAGATTTCAGAACTCTCAAAGCCTCCTCTTTTCCCTCTGGCCTGGCGGTGGCAGCTGCCTCCCTCAGGACTGTCTCTGAGATAATGCCGCTATGCCTCACTTTCCCCTCTTCAGTTCTCTAATCGCTGACTCACAGATCTGTGTGTTAAATCCCTCTGTTAACATTAACTAAATCTACTTCCTGGCTAGACTCTGGACACCCAAAGGGGACACAGCCGCCATGCCCCACGCTCAGATTGCACCTGCACAGCTCCCAGAAGCCCCTCCTGTCCGAGGGTGCCACAGCCCTGATGGGGATCAGACCCTTTGTGGACGGCCAGCCGTGTCTGGCTGCCATAGGGTCTGCCCCAGCAACCAGCATGTTCTGTTTGCCACACCATTCGCTGTGGAGAGCGGCACCACTTCATCTACGGTCCTGTGACCAAGAGAGGAGCCATCTCATCCCAGAGCTGGAAGAGGGTTTGGAGGTTGATCCTACTCAAGAACTCCCCCAGTGGAGGGGCATGGGGTCCATGGTGGTGCTCTTGTTTCTACACGGCCTGCAGGTTTTTCTGCCCCTTCTCTCCTCTCTTATATATTAGGATTTCACCTTTTTTTCTTTATTCAGTTTATCAACTGACTACCTTACCTGTGAGTAAACAGTTTGCCAGCAGAAATAATAAACGCATGTAAAATAACAAATTAACTGCCTTTGAGGTTTTTTGGTAGAGTAGATTCGGTTGAGATTAACGGCGTCGGGCTCTGTAGCCAGATGTAGGTGGAAGTTTTTCCCTCTGGCTGTGGTTCAGGGGGTGCGAAGGATGGCCGGCCACTACCCAAGGTTTCCTCAGGGACTACTGCGGTATTTTTTTCCCTCTCCAATTTCAAGGTTCATTTTGTTTTGCTTTTTGGCAGCCATTGGAGCTTCTCTACAGTGGATTCCAGTGGCAATCAGAAATGACAATGCAGAAGAGCGACATAAACGACTGACCTAATGCCCCAAGAGGAAGAGTGATATGGCTGTTTAGAAAACAAGTGCCCAGATTCACTCCAAGGACAGGGAAGGCTGCGGTACCAGACTGGCATTTAAGGAGTGCTCAGGGTCTTCAAGTTGATGATTTCTCTTCATATCATTTTCCCAGCATGGACAACACTCCTGCTCTTTATAAGTCGGAAAGAACCCTGTATGCAGAGGGAGACCTGGGCTGCGGGGGTTTGTGCCTGGGCCCTGATGCTTGTGATGCTTCTCAGTATAGAAATACTCTCTGAAGATGAGGGGAAGCAATTTTTTTTTCTTTTTAAAGACAGATTCTTTCTCTGTCACCCAGGCTGGAGTGCAGTGGCACCATCTCGGCTCACTGCAAACTCCACCTCCTGGGTTCATGCCATTCTCCTGCCTCAGCCTCCCAAGCAACTGGGACTACAGACACCTGCCACCACGCCCGGCTAATTTTTTGTATTTTTAGTAGAGACGGGGTTTCACCATGTTAGCCAGGATGGTCTCGATCTGACCTCGTGATCTGCCCGCCTCAGCCTCCCAAAGTGCTGGGATTACAGGCATGAGCCACTGCACCCAGCCGAAAGGAAGCAATTTTTAAGTGACCAACAGTTAATTACCCTAGTAATTAACTGGGAATGGGTGGGAGCTGGAATTAACTAGAATTAACTTTCCTAGTAATTAACTAGGAATGGTTAGGAGCTGGAATTTGGGGACAGAATTTGACATTTGGCAAGCCCTATAGTTGTGAAAATTTAAATCAAGAAATCTGTCTTGGTTCTTGTGCTCAGAACCTTAAATGGAAATACTTCAAATTAAAATAGTAAAAATTTTGACAACAAAAAATGTCTTCCTGGGGGTCATCTTGGGTATTTAGAATGACATCTACGTGTGGTGAGAACAGGTTGAAGGGGAATGGGGCTTTGCATGAGAAGAAAAGGATGAGGGCCAGGTGCGGTGGCTCACGCCTGTAATCCCAGCACTTTTGGAGGCCAAGGTGGGCGGATCACGAGGTCAGGAGATGGAGACCATCCTGGCTAACACGGTGAAACTCAGTGTCTACTAAAACTACAAAAAATTAGCTGGGCATGGTGGCGGGTGCCTGTAGTCCCAGCTACTTGGGAGGCTGAGGCAGAAGAATGGCGTGAACCCGGGAGGCGGAGCTTGCAGTGAGCCGAAATCATGCCACTGCACTCCAGCCTAGGAGATAGCGAGACTCCATCTCAAAAAAAAAAAAAAAAAAAATGAAGAGGGGATTTTGAGTTGAGGAGAAACTTGGCAGCAAATTGAAGTGAGTCTGTAACTTGCCAGCCATTGAGTGTACCATCTTGGAAGTGGGTCTTCCAGCCTCAGTCAAACCTTCAGATGACTATAACCCCAGCTGGTGTCAGGACTACACTTGACTACATGGAAGATCCCGAGGCAGAACCCAACTAAGCCACTCCCAAATTTCTAAACTACAGAAACTATGAGATAACAAAGGATTATTGTTGTTTTAATCTAAAACAAACTAAATATGGAACTTGAATCTAATACTGAAAAGAAAGGATAAATTCAACAGAAAAGAAAGGATATAGAATTCCATTTTGCTATACTCTGTTTCATGCAAACTAGATACGAATTTACACAAACTGGGTTAATTTAATACACAAATATAATTCATCAAACTATAAGGCATCGCTTTAGGATTAAGGTAGCAGATTTAAAACAGACTTCTGTTTATAAAAACTCAATTCATGTATCTGGAGAGCACTTGGAACTCTATTTGCTGAGAGTTTTAGCCAATACATGTGATGAATGGGAGGGCAAGGCGGGAGGAAGACTCAGCCCTTGGCTGCCCAGCCTGGATCAGGCTGCTGCAATTCATGTATCTGGAGAGCACTCGGAACTCTATTTGCTGAGAGTTTTAGCCAATACATGTGATGGATGAGAGGGCAAGGCAGGAGGAAGACTCAGTCCTTGGCTGCCCAGCCTGGATCAGGCTGCTGCCTGGAGCACAGACACACAAAGCATTAGTGGCCACATGGAAACAGACTGCTTCTCTCATTCCTTTCTGCTCCCCTGTTTGGTGCCACTAACCTGGGTATCTCTCTCCGGTTAACAGGAAGAGAGAGAGTGTGTGCGTGTGCGTGTGTGTGTGTGTACATGCATATACACACACACATACACATATGTATGTATGCATACAGAAGATTTCCATCAAGCATTCAGCCGTAATAACAAAGCTGCAAACAAATCAGCCAGGTGTCATCATCAAAATGAGGCCTAAGTGGCACAGCCCCGCGTGTCTCAGCCTATGGCGTAGCGGGAGTTTCCTGACTCAGGAGTGGAAGGTACAACTCATTATGAGGCCTTTACACATCACCTAATGTGACGAACCCTGCCCACAGCTGCTGAGACCCCGGAAAGCCACCTAATTTGAGGCCTCCTCCCCCACAACTGATTTAGTGAGTCATATTTTGTGCACAGAGCTATTACCTCAGGCCATATCCCAAAGGTTTCTGTTAACAGGAAGGAAGAATATCAAGCCCTCTGTGCGCAGGTGGACAAACTTTGAGACTGTGGCATTTGCAGAAACAGCTGCTCCAGTGATCCCATCTCCACCTTCAGCTCAGCTGGAAATGGACTTCAACAGCTGCTCCAGTGATCCCATGTGCACCTTCAGCTCAGTTGGAAACCGGACTTGGGGGATTAGAAGGGAAGACAGTCGGTGCCCCATTGGATTGTTACCTTCCCAACATGGGACAAGTCAGAGTTTCTACGTAGTTGAAAGAGGAAGTGATCTGATTTGCAAAGATAGACGAGCCCCCAGCTTCCTGTTTGGCCATCGACAGGCTTCCTGTCACCTCACTGAGGGTGCCTCTGTCCTGTCCCGGCACCGTTAAGGTGCAATGGGACCTTGGTCTAGGAGTGAAGGCGATGAGATGAAGGTGGTGGGGGGATGGAGTTAAATAAAAGGGGCTGTCTCTCACTTTGCTTTCTTCATCCTTCCCACTCCTTAAGAGAGTTGGATTTTTTCCCCTTGATAAAGTTATTCCTACAATCGGCCTGCAGGGAAAGGAAGATAGACAAAACAAGCAAACACAATGTAAAATGACTCCCCTGGCCTGGCAACAATGATAACCCACACCATTGGCACCAGTATGTTCTCTTATTATTTTACAACAAAAGGGATTGCCTTTTGATGTAACCAAATATGGCATTTTAGAATCTTTTTGACAGGATTCAGTTTATCTTGCTGAGCTTAATTTTTTTTTTTATGTATTCTAGGTCCAAGTTAATGTTTAAATGAGACTGAGAAGGGGGAAGGGCTAGAGGAATAACTCTGGCTGTGCCCTGTGATGCTTCGCAAGTGCAGCTGGAGGAAAGTGCCTGTCAGTGCAACCAAAACCACTTTTGATAGAACAAGAAGAACAGCCCAGCTCTTTGATCCGTTTAAATAGGACCAACAGGTGCATATGAGAGAACTGGGTCAATGGGTTCTTAGTGTCACAGAAAATATGCTAAAAAAACAAAAACCAGCTTGGAGATCACTGTGTGTGTGTGTGTGTGTGTGTGTGTGTGTGTGTGTACCCTAGACTCTGTGAGTTTAAAATGAACCAAAAAGTAGGGCCGGGCACTGTGGCTTACGCCTGAAATCCCAGCACTTTGGGAGGCTGAGATAGGCAGGTCACTTGAGGTCATGAGTTCGAGACCAGCCTGGCCAACATAGCGAAACCCTGTCTCTACTAAAAATATAAAAATTAGGTGGGCGTGGTGGCAGACGCCTGTAATCCCAGCTACTCAGGAGGCTGAGGCAGGAGAATTGCTTGAACCTGGAAGGCAGAGGTCACAGTGAGCTGAGATCGTACCTCTGCACTCCAGCCTGGGAGACAGAGTGAGACTCCGTCTCAAAAAAATATGTATATAAATAAATAAATAAAATGAACCAAAAGGTAGAATACACAGGAGGTCTCATTACAGCACAGTAGCTCAGCCTTTGTCACACTACGTCATCAGCTTATGTTCATTAACATTGTAATGTTCTCTCCTTTTCTGGATTTCTGTATTCCCCTCCACTCGGCTGTTTGTCTATTCATGCACCACTATCTGTGACACTTAAAAAATTACCAACAGAGGCTTTAGAGTTTGTCATGATACTTAGTAGGCCTTTGTATTAGTCATATGTTATGGTTTGAATGTTTGGGTCCCACCAAAATTCAAGTGTACAAAGTTAATAACCCAGGCAATATTGCTAGGAAGTGGGGTCTTTGGGCGATGAGGTCATGAGGGTGCAGCTCTCATGAGTGGAATTTGTGTCCTGTTAATACAGGCTTCAGTGGACTGCCAGGCCCTTTTGCTTTTCCATCTCTTCTACTATCATGTTTGTCTCTTTTGCCCCTTTGCCTTCTGCCATGTGAGAACAGAGCATTCAAGGCACCATCTTGGAAGCCAAGAGCAGTTCTCACCAGACACTGAATTTGCTGGCACCTTGATCTCGGACTTCTCAGCCTCTATAACTGTGAGAAATAAGCTTCTATTCCTTGTAAATTACTCAGTCTGAGATTTTGTTACAGCAGCAGAAATGGATAAGACTTCAGCGTTCTCCAAAGAAACAAAACCAAAATTGTACATATCATAGTACATATTTGTCTTAATATATCTATAGCCATGGCTATATTATCTACCTATGTATGTATGTATCTATCAATGAGATTTATTA
This sequence comes from Mandrillus leucophaeus, assembly GCF_000951045.1. Lineage (NCBI taxonomy): Eukaryota > Metazoa > Chordata > Mammalia > Primates > Cercopithecidae > Mandrillus > Mandrillus leucophaeus. The sequence continues at coordinate 1,954,051 of NW_012101299.1, forward strand.
TAAGAGATTGACTTAAACAATTAGAGAGATTAAGAGGTTCAGTTGGTAGACTGGAGAACTTAGAAAACTGATAGGGTTGTAAGTTCCATCTTAGTCTGAGACCGAAGTCATGAGAAGACCCATGTCCCAGCTTGAAGACAGTCAGGCAGAGGTGGGAACTCTCCTTTATTCCACCTTTTTGTTCTACTGAGGCCCTCAACAGGCTGGTTGAGGCCCACTCACACTGGGGAGGGTGACCTGCTTCATGTATCTACACATTTAAATGTTAATTTCATCTGAAAACATCTTCACAGACACATCCAGAATAATGCCTAACCTGATATGTAGGCATCCTGTGGTCCAGTCAGGTTGACACACAAAATTAAACATCTCCATATCATATTATTATTCTCATGTTCTTCACGGCGTGGCTTTTCTAATATTGTTAAATAATATTTTCCAATTAAACATCATCAACTTGTCTAGCTCCAGATACAACATTGTTGGCATTTTTATTGGATTATATTAAATGCCTCAATGCCTAAATCAAACTGTAATCTTTTGGATCATCTTATCCAAGAAGTAGGGCTGTCTTTTATTATGTTTTAATACCCTCATTCTTTATCACTCCCTAACCCAGCTTATCTTGTCTCAGCTGCCTGTGAAAAACGAATCAAGGGTCTCAAATGTGCAGTCAGGCTACTCATATGTCTTGTGGTTTAGGAGAACAGAGAGTTCTAACCGCAGCGTTCAGATCAAATCCTCCAGCAAGCATTTATTTCCAAGAACAGAGCCTTCTTAATGAACATAGGTTTCCACCTCATACTGGGTTCTCTTACCTTAAATCTTTCCTGGTAGGAGCAGAAGAAGAAGTGGAATCTAAGACCGAATGAATCCCCAACTGGGTGCCACCCTGGCCAGCCTTGCTTAGAAAAGCCGGAGAGCCAATGAAGTCCCCTATCATGGGCAGCTGTCAATATAGGACCTATTTCTAGAGGAAGTTTTCTCCTTTCACCTGCAGTCCCAGCTACTCCGGAGGCTGAGGTAGGAGGATTGCTTGAGCCCAGGAGATGGAGGCTGCAGCGAGTTGTGATGTCACTACTGCACTCCAGCCTGGGTGACAGAGTGACACCCTGTCTCTTTTCCCTCAGAGATTGGTTTGCTATACCCAGAACTTTCCTGACGGGGTTAGTGTCATTGAGATTTTCCCTTACAGCTTTAGGGAGCATTATATAATTGTACACTGGTTCAGGCCTTCCCAGGACCACAACAGTATAAGATGGACTCCAGGCTCTCTGCAAGGCTTCTTGCTCCAAAAGCCCACTGTAGAAATTATTGTTTCACCCTAAAAAGTCAGAGACGCAAATTCTGTGTAGCTGGAAGATAATGAATTTCTGTGCCCTGTTTGTGGTAGTTTATCACAGCAGCCACAGGAAATTAATAGAGGTAGCGGGTGCCCTTCTGTTAAATCCTGCATCCTTTCATATCGTCAAAAGGCAAACAGTCATTGTTTTGTGAATTGGGGAAGGTGTTAGCTCTGTCCTCCTGAGGTTCGCTGCTCTTTGCATTAGGGAACTGTGGTGTTCTGAGCAGTGTTCCTCCACCGAGCGGTTTGGAGAGGACTCAGGCTCCTGAGGCCTCAGTGCCGTATGGCTGCTACTATGTGCAAGCATGCAGTCCCCACGCTCCTACCCCAAATCCAGGGACTTTCTTCTCCCATCCCCGACTGCTTTTAATGATGTGAGTAGTTATGGTTCTGTGGGAATATGAGAACTATCTGAAGTATTGTGACTTCAGATAACTTCAGTTCAATTACAAGACCATGGTGACCACATTCTGAAAGATGAGTCTAAGATCCCGGGAGCACATTCATATGTTGTTATTATGCCACCTGGTGATCTTGAAACTTCTACCGATGTGGGGGTGGGGTTGAGATCAGTGCCGATTTGGCAACATTTACTACATTGAACCAGGTAGGCTTCCTACATAGCAAGTTTGCACATGGACTATAGGCACAGAATGAAATGTAACCCAAAACATGGTATCTAGTTCCGTGAGTGGTATTTGGAGCCACCAGAGTGCTTCCCCCGGAGCACAGCATCCTGGCCTGGGGTTGCTCCTGTCTTGGCCACCTTTTCAGTGTGCTCACCAGGGAGCCAGGGGTTAGGTATCTTCCTTCTCCATCCTGAGAGTCAGAGGCTGCCATCTTGCTTCGTGGTGGTGGCACAACCTCTCCCCCAACCTTCAGGCCACCTGCAGGAGCCTCCTCTACAGGCCCCTGTTCCTCCACTATCCTCTTAGCCACTCCTGCGCCAGTTTTATCTTGTACTTTACTGCCTGTTGGGCACAATGTGCCATGGTCCCTGAGCACACCTGCACAATTTTGCTGACCATACCAGGAATGCAAGACCCTTCCTCCTCTTTGACAGAGCAGGAGCACTGCCATCTTGGACAAACACCACCATTCTAAGTCCCCCTTGATTAAAAAACTGCCTAAATCTAGCTTCCAAACATCAGCCTAATGGCTAATATCAGCATAACCAGAAACATTCCAACCCTGAGATAAACCCGTCTCTGGCCAGAAACATGCCAACCAGAGACTTTTCAACCCCGCAATAGACTATCCCTCATATATAAATATTCAGAACCTATTATAAACTCCCATCTTCCAAAACCCTTAAATATCCTTAGTCTGTAAGAGACAATGGTCCTGACGGAGATTGGCCAGAAGTCCCTCTCGGGTTTATTCTCTGAAACAAACCTGTTTTTGACTGTCGAGCCACTTCTAGTTTTTCTTTCCTCTTTCTTGAACTCTTATGCTCTTTACTTGGGCCATTTCTCAATTTAGCGTGTGCAGTGAACATCCTTGAGAGAAAAGGTAACACTGGCCCCGGACAAGGAGCAGGCTTGCTTCCACTTGCCACAAAGGCAGTTGATTCTCCAAGCTCAATAATCCTCTCCTCTAACCCAACCTCTTGCATGGGCATCATCCACCCAAGCTCACCTGTTGCTCCCATGGAACTTTAAAACAATCTATTACCCATTTTATTGACCTTTTTGGCTGAATGCATATAAATTATACATTTGAATCCACATTAATCTGTAAATTAATATGACTTTTAAACTTTTCTAGATAGTGCAAATTTAAAATATCATAGTATACATTAGATACAACTTTATGGATGGGACACATTCAAATTATTTATTTTGTCATGCTGCTCATGTTCGTTTTTACAGAGCAGCAAGGACTTTACAATTCCAGAGTCTCAATAGAATATACAAGACTAAGTAAGCAAATGTATCTCAACAGCAAATAGTACACCTGCTTTAAGACACACCCTAACATATACATTTAAATAATCTTGACTGTAAAATGTTTATATAAATTAGCTACATTAGTGGCTGTCTTGGTTTGTGCTGCTATAACAAAATACCACAGACTGGTTAATTTATAAAGAATAGAAATCTATTTTTCACAGCCTGGAGTCTGGGAAATTCAAGATCAAGGCGCCAGTGGGTTTACTGTCTGCTTTCTGCTTCCAAGATGGTGCCTTCTGAGACGAACGTTGCATAAGGCCTCTCTTACGAGGGCCTTAATCTTATTTACAAGGAAGAAGCCCTCATGGCCTAATCCCTTCACAAAGAATCCCCTCTTAATACCATCACACTGGCAACACCTGAGTTTACAGGAAGACACATTCAACCATAGCAATAGTTCAAAGACGATTATAGAAAACCTAAAACGCATTTAAGACAATATCTCTCTACTATTAGACAAGCCCTGTTGTACAACATAAGCCAGTGTGATTTATATTAAATACCACAAAACACTGAGAATTATCATCAGTCTACTAATGGGACATATAAGAGCTGCCAGATATTCACTCTTTAAGCTAGTACGTTTACGTTAGGAATGTATTAGAAGAGCCAGAAAAAGACAGAAACAGAAAATTCTGGCTATTACTTTTGCCATATACCACACTGATTTCTTCTTTAAAAAAAAAAAAAAGTAAAAAAAATCCTTTGTCTGTGACACACAAGTCTCATGTCTTCTACCAGCATCCAGAAACAGTCCCTGGCTGGCTTGCTGGGGTATAAGACCCTTTCTGGTTGCTGATAGTTTAGGCAGTGAGCTTGGGAGGTGAGGATATCGTGCATACAGTGAGGATACAGATGTGACTTTCTGAAGAGAGGGGACAAGGGCCATTGTGACATGGGTTAGGGGATGTGAGAAGACTCCCCGGGATCTGGTGACAAATGATGGACTAGGTTGGGGCTGAAGGGGGTCCTCCACTGCCTGCCTATTAAGGACTGAGACTGAGCAGTGGGAACTAGGATTGTGATAAGCCGCCCAAATGGTGCTCGGGGGTTGTTGTCTCTTCTGGAGGGAGGAGAAAGAGATGCTATTGTGTCCGTGAACAGCAAGCCTCAAGGTCCCAAGCAAAGGCCATGTGACTGTGAAGTCAGAAGGTCCCCACCCCGAGCTCATGGACTTGCCAGACGCTGGGTTTGCACTGGGAGAGACATGCGAGATGGGGCGATGCCCACCCTAGAGTGAGAAGCCAAAGAAAAGCAGCCTCCCCCACTCACCACAGCAGCCCCATGGGCTGGCATCTTCTCTCCCTGAGCTCCGGGTCCCCTGTGACTGTTGACACATCCCAAGTGTGCATGTTAAACTCCTCTGCCTGTGTTCCCACAGGAGGAAATGGGCCTGGCCAAAACCCTCTGTAGGAAGGGAAGCTAAAGGGATCTGTGAGTGTACCTTTTGGGCCAATTTGAAGTGCCACTCTTGTTGCTTCTAGACCCAAATCTACGGTAGAAACTGAGATAGTAAGGCCAAGGTAGGAGGATTGCTTGAGCCCAAGAGTTCCAGACCAGGCTGGGCAATGTGACAAAACCCTGTCTATAAAAAAAACCCAAAACCCAAAAAACCCACAAAAACTAGGTGGGTGTGGTGGTGTATGCCTATAGTCCCAGCTCCTCGGAAGGCTAGAGTCAGAGGATTGCTTGAGCCCGGGAGGTCAAGGCTACGGTGAGCCTTGATGGTGCCACTGCACACCAGCCTGGGCAACAGAGCGAGACCTTGTCTCAAGGAAGAAGAAGAAGAAAAAGAAGGAGGAGGAGGAGAAGGAGGAAGAGGAAATAATTAATGTGGTACATGCTTGAACATCCCAATCCCTACAGTGCCAGAGGGGATCCTCCCAGCTAGGGAGGAGCTCCAGGTGGAAGGCTGCAAGTGGGACAAGCTGCGCTGCCACTTGCCCCTGGGGGCTGGGGCACACATTAAGATCCAGCAGAAGCCTCCCTGCCCTCTCATGTCCATACTTCCCACTGTACAGATACTGCCCTGCAGGTCAAGAGACAGAAGCTCCTTCTAAAAGAACCCAGTTGTGATGTTATCATACTTCTATCAACAGGGGTGGCTGATACTTACCCACACATGAAGTTTCCCAGGACTGTGTGTGCATATCCACTGCTTTTGAGGCTTCTAGCCCTTAAGAAAAACTTCTGTGCCTCTCACACCCACCTCCAAAAAGGAAGCCCAGTGCTCTGTAGGGGGATTCTTTGAACTGGAGACAGAAATATGCCCTCTTGGGCATTCTACTTGGTTCTTTATATTGTCTAACTCATAAACCAGCACCTCTAAGTGGGGTCCAATCCAGTGAGTGGCATAGGAAGCTGTCCAGTGAGCTGTGGCACTCCTCCATACCTTTGGGTCTGCACAACTCTAATGTCCTCTTTAGTGAGATACGAGTTGCGTGACTGCTGGTCTTGCTGATCGAATTCTCTGGGGAAGGTAGGCAGTCTCCACTCAGAGGCACACATTGACACTTTGGATTCATTGATTTCCTGACATAGCTACTAAGTGCACCCCTCTTTAAAAGGGGGTCAGCCATTAGCCTTCTACTGAGCTCTTATGAAAGCTGAACATCTGATGCACGAATCCTTGTGACTCTCGAGCTAATGTACCCATTATGCCAATGTTGATGGGTGGGTCAACTTGGACTTGGTCTCTGGCAAGGGCATTGCCCAGCAGTCCTTGCTGGTCATAAGGGGAGGGTATGTTTGAAGACACAACCAGCATGCCCCTAGCGTCACCTCAGTTTTGCATGAAAGGATGGCAGCTGCCCCTTTGAAAGTGTGCAGTGTTGGGTCAATATGGCTCAGCCATTGTCCCCCCCAGCTGACCTAGTCAGCAAATAGAGGCTACCCAGGGATAGCCATGACCTTGGAGGCTGAGGACCTTGCAGCTGGGAAGACCCTGGGATTCCTGACAGTGCAGGCTGCCTGCTGCCTGCATCCCTTGCAGTGGGCAGTCAGTCCTCTCTTGAAGCAGGTTCTGCGGCTGCATCTACCACAGCGAGGGGTTGGGCTGCTATGGAACCTGGGTGCTGACTGAGGCATCAAACGCCCATTCGGAATAGGTAAATATGAGACCCTTATGAAAGCTCTCTGCTCAGCTGAGTTCCTCATGGAAGCCCTATCTGGAGGGCCCCTGTGTAATTCCACTTCTGCTGCCCATGCAGGACGTGTTCTTGGTTTTCTCTACGTGACAAATCACGTTTCCTATAGGGCCTACCCTACTGTAGCTTCATAAACATTGATGGCAAAGGAAGTAGAATTCATGCAAAAAATCCTTTTATGTGTTTTTAAAAGGAAAACAAATCATTACATGAGAAATCTGGAGTTCTACTGTGAATCAGGAATTATGAAAGCTGCCACTTCACTAAACAATGCTTTTGACTGCAAGTATCAACATGCAAACTTTCACTTAAAAAGTGGGGAAAATATAGGATCTCTGAATGCAAATTTGAGAGGTAAAGTGGGCCTCAGACATGAGAATCATGGTTCAGTTTGTTCCATCCATGAAAACAGAGTACAATCAGTCCCCTCTTTGAGAAAAAAGCATGGATCAGAAACATGACTCCCTCCCTGAAGGAGGGAACCACCTTCTAGTCAAAGGGAAGCAAGGAAGGAAGCCGCCCAGCCTTACAGTTATTCAGAGCTTGTGTTTATGCTAACACAAGAGGCTAACTCCACAACCTAGTGAACAAAATAAAACTTTGGCAGGCCCACCACTCAGTCTGCAGCAGAGAGCTCGAGACATATGTGATGTGTCTTGGATCTAGTCCGTCCCACGGACAGTTTTTCTGGTATCCTCCATATGACAAAAATACTTGAGTGCTGTGTTAGCTTCCTATGGCTGCCATAACAAATTGCAATAAACTTGGTGGCTTTAAAACACACCTGGATTACCTGACAGTTCTGGAGGCCAACACAGGCCTCATTAGATTAAAATGGAGGTTTCTGCAGGGCTGCATGCCTTTCTGGAGGCTCTAGGGGAGAATCTGTCCCCATGACATTTTTAGGTCTAGAGGCTGCCCACATTCCTTGACTGGTGCCCTTCCTCCGTCTTCCAAGCCAGTAGCGCTGCCTCCCTCTGCCTTTGTCCACAGTCACACCCTGTGTAGCTCTCATCTCCTCCCTCGTCCACTGTTTGTTTGTTTGTTTGTTTCTGAGACAGAATCTCACTCTGTTGCCCCAGCTGGAGTGCAGTGACGCAATCATGGCTCACTGTAGTCTTGACTTGCCAGGCTCAGGCAATCCTCCTACCTCAGCCTCCCCAGTAGCTGGGACTAGAGGCATGCACCACCATGTTCAGCTAATTTTTGTATTTTTTTGTAGACATGGGTTTCACCATATTGCCCAGGCTGGTCTCGAACTCCTGAGCTCAAGCAATTCACCTGCCTCGGCCTCCCAACTCCTGAACTCAAGCAATTCACCTGCCTCGGCCTCCCAAAGTGCTAGGATGACAGCATAAGTCACTGTGTCTTGCCCCACTTGTAAGGATCCATGTATTACATTGGGCCCATCCAGATAACCCACGATTGTCTCCCTATGTGCATATTGGCAACCTCCATTCCCCTTCACCTGTAACACAATCCCGAATTCTGGAGATTAGGTCCTGGACATCTTTGGGAGGCCATGATTCTGCCTGCCTCATTTTACCCATTCAAATGTCATCTTCAGTCATGAGGACATCAAGGTTTGTAAGACATGTTTTCAGTCATTGTGAAAAGTCACAGCCCAAGCTCAGATTCTCCAGGAGTGCTGGCTTCCAGTCCAGATGTAATTGAACAGGACACAAATTTACCAAGCCTTCCGCATCCCCTCCACCTCCATCCCTTCTTCAAGCTAAACCTTTCCGTTCTCTGAGGTTGAGTCGCAGCATCCTCTGGGGTTTTGAAGTAGTGGGAGTTCTGCTGTCTTCCCCACACTGGAGTTAGGAAGCCTCTGTTCTTCACGAAGCCTGGAATGCCCAGAGAGCTTTGTTCTTTCACACATTCTCCGCCTCTGCTGAATCCGACACTGCTTCCCTTTGAGGTGCCAAGGGGGCTGCAGCATCGCTGAAGTCCCCTCAACAGCGACTTGAAGAAGAAAAGAAGGACAATCTCTTTCAGAAGTGAGAAAACTCTCCCCAGTTCTCTTCTCACTGGTCAGCAGACTTCCTCTGACTGGCCGGATGGGGTCACATGGCCATTACTAAGCCAATTACCATCAAAGAAATGTGATTGCTATGCTTGGCTTGATAATTGTCTCAGACCCTGAGACAAGGGCTTGGCTGCCATATGCTTTTTTTTTTTTTTTTTTTTTTTTTTTTTTGATACAGAGTCTTGCTCTGTTGCCTAGGCTGGAGTGCAGTGGTGCAATCTCGACTCACTGCAACCTCCACCTCCCAGGTTCAAGTGATTCTCCTGCCTCAGCCTCCCATGTAGCTGGGACTACAGGCATGTGCCACCAAGCCCAGCTAATTTTTTGTGTTTTTAGTAGAGACAGGGTTTTGCCATGTTGGACAGACTGGTTTTGAACTCCTGACCTCAGGAGATCCGCCTGCCTCAACCTCTCAAAGTGCTGAGATTACAGGCATGAGCCACAGCACCTGGCCTCTATGTGTTTTGGGGAAGCGATCCCAGGAAGGAAGATTGAGGGAGGGAGGCAGACCTATTGCAGGGTGCACTCAGGAGCACATTGCCCGTGCGAGCAGCTGGGTGTCTCCCTGGGGACCCTCTGAGGAACTGTGTAGAATATGGCTCAGAACTGACCTGCCAAGAAACATGGAATACGGGCTATTTTTCCATAACTCTGTACCCTTAAGGGCATTTAATCCTTGTCACTTCCAGGGCAGGCTAAATAAACTGTCCCCCACCCCACCTCACCCCCGTGTGATAAAAATAGGCAGAGCCACAGACAGAGGCAGGATGTAGACAGGGAAGCTGCTAGTGTGCATGTGGACTGTCCGCTATAGCATGCGGTGGACTCAAGGTGGCTGAGAGGACGTGGGGCAGGGCACCAACCTCACTGACGCCAGGACCTCCCCCACCACAGCGTGGGTAGAGAGGACAGCTTAGCCTCAGGACAAACAAACCCACCTAGGATTGGTGTCTCCTCCTGGCACTGCTTCTGGGAAGCACTTCAGAGTTTCAAAGTTGTGTTGGTAAGCGTCCATGCAGTGAGAACATGGGACTTAACATGTGGCTTAGTGGGCACATAGACCAGTCAGTCTGAAGGCTGACTGATTGAATTTGGAAATCAACAAGGTAATTCACTGTGGGAGGAAATGCTGGCCAGAGCGTTCCCAGCAACTGTGTGTGATGGGCAGGGCCAGAGGCCCCCCACCCACGAAGGCATGGTCATGCAGTGTTACAGGGACCCTCCTCCCCTTGGCTCATAATCACTCTGCCCTGACAGCAGCTGGGCGCTGGGCCCAGGTTTATCCCTCGGGGGGAAGAAGACCAGGTAGGCGGAGACTTCACTCCTCTGGGGCTGCTCCAAAGAATGGTGACTCTGACCTTGGAGGACACATGAAGACTTGGGGCTGGAGGAAAACTTCCCAAAAAGGCTTGGATTGGCAATAGGAGCCTGACTTCTGCTTGTTTATACAAATAGAAATAAAAGTCATTTTTAAAACATCCCCTGCAGTTTCACCCAAAGTCAACTATTAGTGGACTTGAAGAGGGCAGGAGGTGAAGCATGTGTGTAGGAATTCCACTCACAGCCCCCAGCCCAGAGTTTTCCTGAAGTCCAGGCTGAGTCGAATGTGAAGGGACAATCAACTAAGGGGCTCTCCGTTCACAGGGAAGCCAGCTTCTCTTCCTGGGGTGATTTCAGTGTGTCCTTACTAGACCGAAGACTAATATCCCAGTTGGGCTGCTTTCAAACTCATTGAGCCATGAAACCTGAGGACTAAGCTCTGATTTTTTTATCTTGCCCAAATTCTAACGGGTCTGGGGAGTCATGCGCTACAAACCGTAAGTTCTCATCAGATGGGTTTTATTTAATCCTGTGTATCGTGACTTACTTTCCAATCTGACTCTGGCATAATAAAGGAAAAAAATCAAAAAGTTTTGCCACAAAACATGTTTCTCTGCCATATCTTAAAATTGCCCTGCAAATTCTCTTGCAGGAAAAATCCACATTCTGTAGAGAATCCCCTTCCCCCTTTGTTTTCCCTCCTTTCTTTCCAGATCCTGGAGATAATCAACTAAGAGACAGGTACCCTTTTAGGTTCAATAAGAAACATTTTACAACCTGCTGTCTCTGAAGTCTGCTATCTGAAAGATTCGTCTGCACAATGCAACTTGGTCTCCACAATCCTTTATCTTAACCTGAACATTCCTTTCCATGGATCCCAGGTCTTCAGATAAACTCAACCAATTGTCAACCAGAAAATAATTAAATTTACCTATAGCTTGGAAGCTCCCCACTGCTTTGAGTTGGCCTGCCTTTCTGAACCAAACCAATGTATTTCTTTTCTTTTCTTTTTTTGCCAAATGTCCCACATTTATTTACATATGAAATGTGTTTCATACAGTTATGATGGATGGAGTGTATAACACCTGACAGCAGCAAGACCTTTCGAGGAACCGAACGTTGACTACGGTATACCATGCAAGTCTCTATATATACACAAAATAATTCCTTTTCTTAAAAAAAAAAAAGTACAAAACATGTTCAGGAATAAATACAAAATATAAAATGCGAAATAAAACACAAAACAAAACCAAAAAATAGAACTCTCTCAGAGGACTGTAAACGGAAGGGACCGAAGAGTACCTCTGCTGCATTTTAATAAAGCAGAACTACGGACGTTAAATATACTTCTTGAAATGGCTGAACTAAACCCGGGTGGCTCAGTGCTTAAGGGAACCGCCAATTGCAACACACAGGCGGCTGCACCGATAAGTCGGTGGTTGACGTTGTGCCTCCCAAAAAACAAGTACCAGAATGTCAGGCCTCTGAGCCCAAGCTAAGCCATCATATCCCCTGTGACCTGCATGTACACATCCAGACGACCTGAAGCAACTGAAGATCCACAAAAGAAGTGAAAATAGCCTTAACTGATGACATTCCACCATCGTGATTTGTTCCTGCCCCACCCTAACTGATACGATATATTCTCCCCCGCCTTTAAGAAGGTACTTTGTAATATTCTCTCCCCGCCCTTGAGAAGGTACTTGGTTCGCCTATCCCAAACCTGTAAGAACTAATGATAATCCCACCACCCTTTGCTGACTCTCTTTTCGGACTCAGCCCGCCTGCACCCAGGTGAAACCAACAGCCTTGTTGCTCACACAAAGTCTGTTTGCTGGTCTCCTCACACAGACGCGTGTGACACACAACGTTTGTCAGCAGCACAACAAACAGGAAACGCCAACTCTTTTGACAGCAAAGGGTTAAGTCAACTGATTGTATTTTTTCTGTCAAGAGCCAGAGAAATACTTGATGTTCTAGTTGTGTTTCTGTAATAGTTAATAAATGACATGACAAAAACCTGACTATATAAATCTATTAGTCTAACTACGTATTTGTAACTTTCATAGTAGTCCAGCCATTTTGTTACTTTCCCGCCTTGTGCTCTTAAAGCCAGCCTTGCAGATCTGCCCAGAAAACCAGCCTCACGTTTTTTTCCTTTAGAATAGCCTTCCCCATTCCTCAAAATGGAATTGAGGAAATCAGCATTCCTTAGTAGATTCCTGGCTTCAGTTTTTATCCACGACTGGGAAAGGAGCGACCTGCAAGGATGCTTTACACACCCTTTGGCGTGACCTGAAGGCAAAGCTGCACCCACACTGGAGTGCCGTTGTCTCAAACTCACTCCCTCAGGGCAGGCATATCCAGGAAGTGCTAAGACACTTAAAAGTTCCTAGTGTTTCTGAGACCCACAATTACTTACGATTTGTGTAGTGAATTCTAAAAATTGAAAACACTAAAAAAGGCATTATTTTAGCCTGTCTTTAGTTAACCCATTCAAAATCCAAACATACAAAATGGTTTATTTGAATTCAGAACTGCCCCTGTTACTAAGAAGTCTGTTTTAAAGAAACAGTACCAAAAGAAAAGTTCTAACCCAAAACAACTAAAATCGTTTTCCACTAAATACTGACACAAACATGTAGCAAAGAGTCTAAAAAGTTATTCATTTAAATATATACAAACTCTTTGAAACTCAAATACTGTTTTAATTAATACTTATTGAGGATATATATGATGAGGTGAAGAAGGAAGGTATGTTGAAAGAGAATATATTGCAACAGCCTACACAGTACTGTTAACTCTATTATATTGCAAACTTTTTGTAACAAAAATGTCTTTTTTATTCCAATGTGGACAGGGATTTTCCTCATGGAGCATCTGTGGCTGTTTCTCGGCTGAGCTCATCCTTTTGGATTGATGAATCCAAAAAATACTCACATGCGTGTGTTCACATGTGAGTATTTAAGGCAGCTTCAGTTTCAAAAGTTTTTGTGCACACTTTGCATTTCTGTCTGACACGGCGCCATTGGGGGATTCATCCTCGTGGCTGGGTTTGTTCTCCTGTTGGTTATCGTCCCCAGCCCCATTTTGCTTGGACCTGGCTGAGGTTCCTTTAACCTGTGTACGATGAAGAGGTGCCTGGACAGAGAGACGTGAGACGTGTAGTAGAGGCCACACTCCCGGCACTGGTAGGAAGAACCATCCGATTTGTGCTGAGGGATGTGTTCGTGGAACTGCAGCAGGTTTTCGGTGGTGAAGCCACACACGACACACCTGTGAACCTGCAAAACATTGATTTTCAGCTTTTTCAGTGGTTGAGTGATGGCTCCTCGGGGAGGCCTGAACTCCAGAACTGGTTCTTCCAACTTCCGCTTGGGACGGGGGACCTCGGTGTCTTCTTTTATTTCTGCTTCCTCCTCATTGGTGGCGTGTCATTTCTTTCAGGGCAGGGTCCTTAATGCCGTGCACCAGCTGGACATGCTTCTCCAACATCAATCATTTGGTAAAGGTACTTCTGGAGTCTGGGCAGTGTGAGCAGGCGTACACTTCCCTGATGACTCTGTGTTTGATCCGGTTGTGCCGGCGCAGGCTGTGGGACGAGCTGAAAGGCTTGTCACACTGGCGGCAGGGGTGTTTCTTCACTTGCTTCCCGTGCTCCTTCCTTGCGTGAGATATGTACACATCTCTCTGCATGAACAGGCAGTCACACTCCCAATACGTCCACCCAGGCCTGGACACTTTCTTGGTTTCCATTGATTTTTTTTCACAGGAGATGGAGATTTCTTTTCCAATTTCTCTTTCCCATACATGGATTTGGTGTCCTCTTTGTTCTGATTTGCTGAATTTTGAGTTGCAGGCTTAATGCTCAAAGGCAAGTTTATACCCAAGTTTGGAGGCCCTTCAATACTTTTCAATGTTCCGTGCGCAGACTTGATATGGTCCATCATAAGTTGCCTCTGTGCATATAAAAGAGAACAGTCTGGACACTTGAAAACAGACACCTTCTGGTTTTCAATGTGTTGGTCAAAGTGGTGATACAGCAAGGTTTGCAGGGTTAACACGGTGTCGCACATGGAACACTTCCATATTATTTTTGGTTCTTCTATCTTGATGCCAGGATGCTGTGTGTAGGTGTGGGAATGTGTGCTTGGGGCAGACTTAAACGCCATTGGACAAATAGGACACTTATCGAAGACTTCACAGCGAGAACCTTGAATGTGAGACTTCAGAGCAGCCCCATCAGAGTACACAACATTGCAATGCACACATCGAAAACCAACGCTTCTCGTGTAGTGCAGACAGTTCTTGGTGACGTGGGTCTGGAAGTGCACAGACCTGCTGATGGCCCTGCACTCAGGGCAAGTGTAGGGAGATTTGTGCTGATGGATTCTTCGGTGTGATGCGTAACTGCACTGGTTAGGAAGCAGCATCTGGCAGATGGTGCAAGTCTTTTGTCCACTCGTATCTGCAGCCTGCTGGAAATGTGTAGCCAGTGACGTCTCGTCCGGGAAGACTTCATTACACTCCAAACGTTTTAGACTATGTCACACAGTTTGGAGGGGTCTTCATCTAGGGGCATGGCTGCGATGATGGGAGTGCTTGAAGGAGCCAATATGACTGTCCCAGTTATGCCAGACTGAATTTTTGCGACAGTGTGTGTGCTGGCTCCCACAGGGCTCTGAAGAGTGGAAGTTGAAGTGGAAGTATTGCTTGATGGAGAAACTGTCATTTGATCTGCTGGGACTGGCTTTAAAATTAAGTGAGAGCATTGCATTACCACCCCTTTCTCCTTATGCCCACGGGCATAGGAAAGGAGGCTGCATTTGTTGTAAAAAATGAGGTTCTTTGTACAATGGTTGCACGTTACTTTGATGCACACGATCCATCTGTCGCAGCTCTGGGTCAGACTCTTTTCTTTTCTTTTCTTTTCTTTTTTTTGAGACAGAGTCTTGCCTTGTCACCCGGGCTGGAGTGCAGTGGCGGGATCTCGGCTCACTGCAAGCTCTGCCTCCCGGGTTCATGCCATTCTCCTGCCTCAGCCTCCCGAGTAGCTGGGACTACAGGAGCCTGCCATCACGCCCGGCTAAATTTTTGTGTGTATATATAGATATATATATATATTTTTTTTTAGTAGAGATGGGTTTCACCATGTTAACCAGGATGATCTCAATCTCCTGACCTCATGATCCACCTGCCTTGGTCTCCCAAAGTGCTGGTGAACAGGAGTCCCCACACTCCAAGCACTTGCACCCATGCATCGGTAACATGATCCCTGCATTGGCAGGAGGACTGAGGTTTGGGATGTAAACAGGGACTGGATTGACACTGCTTGGCACCTTGTTGAAAGCTTCCACCACAGAATTCTGCAAGGACGACACCACCTGGACTTGAGACATCTTTTGGGGAGGGGTTTTCGAGGTTGCTGCATTGATTATTACCTGTTTTATTTGTTGCTGAGGTTTGGTTAGCACTAGGCAGAGTTCAGAGGTGGCCTGGGCACCCTGAGGCAAAAGGTTAAGGTTGGCAAGGTGCACAATCTTTGGCAGGAGTTTGGCGTTGGCCAGGCTGGATGCTGGCACCACGACAATTTGCTGCTGGATGGCATTGTTGGCTTTAATGATGGCACTGATGGCACTCTGGACAGAGGCAGCAGATATGAGTGTGGCTTTCACCATGGTGTTGTTAGTAAGCTTCAAATTAATGACTTGGGATCCTGTTGTCTTCACAGAAGACACTGGGAGGAAAGTAGTAGCCACAGGCTTGATTGTGACCTGTTTTGGGGGTGAGCTCTGCAGGGGAAACTGCATTGGTTATGACCACGGACTGAGGAGGTGCCTTGGGGAGAGAGGAAAGGATGGCGGCTGATGCTGGAGATGACAGAAGGGATGTCACAGAGGCCATCACGGATGCTGTCTGCTCGGAAGGTTTCTTCCTAGAGTCAAGATCCACTTCTGGCAATACCCTGGTCACTGTTCTCTTGATTACTGCAGAAGATGTCTTAATGGTTTTTATGCGGACTTTGGGGATTGCTGGTGTGGACCCTGCGGGAGAGGACGGGGATCCCTTGCTGCTGTTCTCCCTTGAGATGCTTCTGGGACTATTCGGTGGCTTTGGGGATGGTGTTTTGGTCCCGTCGATCAGATTCTGGGATTCAGGAGACTTGTTGGCGGCTCTCGGACTGTCGTTTACTTCTTTTGGTAATGGGGAAGATTCCCTGGAATTGGCCACTGGTTCTTTGCAAGAGTCTGAAGCCGCCTTTTTAGCACTGAGAGCCGCGATAGCAGCAATACAGGATGAGAGCTTGGAGGATGACTTTGTCTTTGTGGTGCAATGCCGTGGAGGCCGGTGTCCTTCTTCTCGGAGCTCGGCTTCCCAGCCAGGACTCTGTTTTCCAGCACCTTGTCAGAGTTTTCCTTCAACTTATCCTCTGCTTTTCTGACTTTAAAAGGTTCATAAACACTCGGGTTTATAGAATTGGCTTTGGCTTCTCTCTTAACAATTTTGTTTTTCTCTATATTGCCTGACGTAGAGAGTCCAGTTTTGCTGGAGTTTTCCCCTCCGAGTGCCTTCAGCTTATCGCAGTCCTGCTGGGGAGCCGACCCGTCAACACGTTCGGCCTGAAGCTTGATCGCACGTCCTCCTTGTCAGGGGGTTCATCCACCTCCATCTTCTCATCGTCATCAAACTCTTCAGCACTGGAGATCGGGCTAAACTGGCTGAACGTCGCGTCTTTCAGAGTCACCTGGGAGGCAGGCATGTCTTCTTTCAAGGACTTCGCTCCATCTTTACCGTAACTGTAAAGAGAGGACGCTGTGAGAAACCCATTATGTCGGCCATTGCTGGTGGTTGTAACTGTCTTTCTCCCGCCCTCCGAGGAGTCCACATTCCTAACATTCTTGAAGATCATGCTGACATCCACGTTGGAAAATGATGGTGTGTGGGAGTCATCCTCTCTGTGAGCATTCTGCTTCATGTGGCTTTCGTGGTCATCGTGTCCATTCTCAATAGCTGCTTTAGGATCAGCCATATCTGGGATGTCAAATGCTGCCAGGGGGTCATCAAAGTCTGGGGTCTTTACATCCCCCATGGTCATGAATTTGAGGAGATGTTCTTGTGAACCTTGACCTTTTGGAAAGACTTTAGGTTACTGTCACACGGCTGCATTCTCAGCAAACGGGAAAGGGTTAAAAGCAGCCCCAGTCAGCAGGCCTTTTGGCCTTCATAATAGTCAGAAGCATCCCCAACACCCTTTAGTAGCTTCTAAAAGAAAAAGCACAAAACAGATCATACCCCCTTCCCGGGGTTGGCCTTCGCGGCAGTCAAGCCTGGGCGTTTGGGCCGCAGCTGGGATGACCTTTGTTCAGTGTAGCGCTGCCCATGGCTGCTGCTGTGGCTACTGCTGCTGTCGACGAAGCGGCGGTGGCGGCAGCGGCGGCGGGGGCTTCCATGTGACAGGCCTGTCATCTGCGACCCCACTGCCGGGGTCTGTGTGTGCGTGTGCGGTGGAGCGGCCTCGCCGCTGCCTCCCAAACCAATGCATTTCTTAAATGTATTTGACTGATGTCTCCTGCCTCCCTAAAATCTATAAAACCAAGCTGTACCCCGACCGCCTCGGGCACATGTTCTCAGGACCTCCTGGGGGCTGTGTCACGGGCCATGGTCACTCATATTTGGCTCAGAATAAATCTCTTCAAATACTTTACAGAGTTTGACTCTTTTTGGTCTTCAGTGCATGCGTTCTCTAGAGGATGTCGGGGCAGAGCCCAGTGACAGGTGTGGGGCTCAGAGGCTGAGCTGCCTTTTCCTCCCTCTGCTGGGCAACAAGGAGCCCTAAAGCATGCTGGCTCATGTGAGTGACTGCCTCATGAATATTGAATTTATTCTCTCCTCCATGTGGCCACAATCCCCACGGGGACTTTTCTCAGGTGAGGAGGCCCTGAGAGCTGCGTATCTCCTCTTGATCTACAGCACAACACAGCTTTCTATAGAAATGCTTCGGGAAGGGAAGAACTGGGCTCAACTGGTATCTTCTCCATGGTGTAAACTGCCTACTTCAAAAAATAATAAACATATTTCCCTCCCCACTTCCACCCCAGCTGTGCCTCTGCACACTAATAGAAGTTCACAACAAAGTTGTTAGTTCCCTTCTTGGTCTTTGGAAGATTTTGAGGCAGCCTCTCAGAAAACAAGACAATAAAATAATTGTTGTAATAAAACCTGTATGCGCTTCAGGAGACTTAACAGAATGTCTGGCAGGAATAATTGCTTTTCTGAAAATATAATTATTTTTTCAGCTCACCGCCATGGTTACTTCTCTTCCCAAGTTCCAAGAAGCCTGGTAACTCCTCCGCACGCTAAGAAGTACAAAGGAAATAAGGTCAGGGGCATCCAAGCAGACCCTGTGAACAGCAAGAGCCCATACTACGCTGAGGGGGCTGTTACTGCTATTGCTGGTCACATAGAGGTGTTGTGTTCAGGCCGCACCCACGTGGGGGTGCCTAACTCCAGTAAACTCATTTTGGTCTAAAACAACCATAATTTTATATTCCTCATGACCATGGGAAGCCAGTGTTCACTCCTGGTATGGAAAAATCAGCTGACTCCTACTGCTTGGGTTAGTCGGTTGGTTTCTGCTTGGGAGCTAAATGCCTTTTATTTTCTGAGTTCCCTCCTGCAGGTACGAGGACAACAACCAATGTAGCGGCAGGTCCTGTTTATGCCCCAGGCACCCAAGCTGAGATAATGTTCTCCAAAAACTGAGAACATTCTTGCTGGCTGAGGCCCTAATTAGAGATTAGGACATGCCTTACAGACCTGTTGTTCTAACAAATAGCTTGCCGGCAGCCTAGTTCGCAGGATTTGCAGAGCTAAAGGAGCTCTTAATGAATCAGAGAATTTAACACATTGAATCTTTGTTTGTAAAATGATGGGCTTGTTATTTTTGAACTAATCACATCTGCACAGGGGTCTTTAAGACAATAAAAGCTGACAGTTTAAAGAAGTAAAAGGAAAGAAACAGATCTACTGATACTCAACAACAAACTGAAAACTGTTTTGTGTTAGAGGTCATTAAGAGCTGGCTCCAAGGAAAGAGAATAAAAATTTACCCAAATACAGCTTTTCCTTCATCTCATCTGTGTCTATATCCTCTAGTCTGTGTGAACATTGATTTCAAACATTTCTCGTAAGGTGCAAACCCCACTGTTAGGAACCGTGCTCCCCTCAGAATTCATACATTGACACCCTGACCCCCATGTGATGGTAGTTGGAGAGGGGTCTTTGGGAGTGATTAGGGTTAGAAGAAGTCATCATATGATTGAGTTATGATTAGTGTCCTTATAAGAAGAGACACCGGAGAGCTTGCTAGAGCCGGTTGACTGTGACCTGAGGAACCAAGGATGCCCAGTGTCCCTGGGGGCAACAGATGCTACAGTGGGGAGTGTGCTGCAGGAGGGCAGGGGCAGCCAGCTTCGTATGGAGCCCTTCCTTGGACTTGCGTGACCCTGCTGTGCAGCTTGCCTCTGCTGATGAACGCTCCAACACTCACTTTGTGACAGGTCGTCCCCAAGAAAACAACCTGGGGAGCCTCTAACCTCGGGAAAACCCCGCGCTTATTTTATTATAACGTCAAAATCCAATGTTTATGCACTAGGTTTTTGAGCTCTCAAATCTCCAGTGCAATAAATCCCATCACAGAGGCTTTAAGTCCCCTGCAGGTTGATTCTGTGACTAATTTCCCAATTGTTTCTTTGAGCAGGAGACCGCCCTGCAGGGATCAGTCTGGGCACGGCTCTCCTGCGGTCTGTACTGATGGCTCCCGAGGCTGTGTCTGAGCGGAGAAGGAAAAACTTGAAGTGTCGGCAGAACGCTGGAGACTCTGTCACCTGCTGCTCCACACTGACTGGAGTGAGGTGGTTCAACAAGGAGAGATCTGTGGGCACAGACCTTCTTCTGGCGGGACGGGGGAGGGAGAGACAAAAAGGAAATTAGCCACAAGCCATGGTAATATAAGAATACTCATCACAGCATTTGTTTCAAACAATAGGAAAAAGGTAGAAGTGACTTTAATATTAACCACTAGAGAATTAGGTGAACTGTCACAGAATAATACGTATAATGAAATGCCATGAAGTCATCGTTGTGTGTATGTGCATGTGTGTGTGCACCCGTGTGTGCATGCGTTTGTGTGCATGCGTGTGCACATGTGCATGTGAGTGCGTGTGTGTGCGTGGTGAGTGTGTGCATGCACGTGTGTGCATGTGTGTGCGTGTATGTGCGTGCGTGTGCATGTGTGTGCGTGTGTGTGCGTGGTGAGTGTGTGCATGCATGTGTGTGCATGCGTGCGTGTGCATGTGTGTGCGTGTGTGTGCGTGCGTGTGTGCGTGCATGTGTGCACCTATGTGTATACATTGTAAGAAATGAGGACTACAATTTGTACTAAAAGCAATTCATAAAACAAGAATTTAGAACGTGAGATCACTTTTGCTTTTCAGTACATATTTATACATGCAGGCTCGCCAGTCCTAGATTACAAAGCAAGACATGAAGGTGCCAAAGCGTGTCTCTATGTGTTAAGATTCCAGGTGACTTTATCTGTTCACTTTAATATTGTCTGCCACTCTTACAGTGAATATAACATAATCAGAAACAAAGGCGTTTATAATCCTGAAAGTTCTTTGAGCTGAAGACAAAGCTAACTTGTATGAGGCTAAAAGCTTCTTTATGTATTTCAAACAGACTAATTTAGCAACGATATTTGGCCCCAAAATGACAAAAGAAGTTTACTGTTCCTTTTAGGCGTTTGGCTGGAAAAGCAATGCTTTTCCTGTTGATTTCCCCCTGTGATTTATTAAAGTAATAAAGGCTTGTTATGGAAAATTCCAACAAAGTGTGTTTTATTATCTTTCACAGGGTGAGCCCAGCAAGACATGTGGCTCCCCATCTGTCCGGTTAGGGTTCAGGGACTTCCAGGGTGAGGGAGGAGGGGGACTTTCTCTGTTCCTTCTCTTTGCCTGTGTAGCCCTTGTTGATGGGTAGACACTACCGTGTGTGATGAATTATTAATAGAAGAAGCTGTGAGACCATAAATATTCAAGGTGATACATCTGGTTTCCCTGATGCTTCATGTAAGGCAGAAAAAGTACATTTTTACCGAGTAGAACAACTTGTCAACCCCAAATCTCTTGCTTGCCTGAACCCAAGCACTACGAGGAGAAAAAAAGAATCTTCTGACACTGCACATAAAAGTCCAGCTGGGACACACTGCGTGTGAGGAATCTGCAGGGTTCAGCCTGGAAGAGACCATGTGAGCTGACAATGTCGCCATGTTTCCTTAGTAGATGTGAGGCTGTCTGCTGGGACTTAGGGGAGGGGAATACGGCATTTCAGAACATCATTTGAAGACTTAGAAGAGGACAAAGGAGATAGAAGCACCTCTAAGGGAGTTTGCAGGTGGAGGAGAGCAGCAGGTGTAGAGTGGAGGGCTTGGGACCCACCAGGACTTTGGCAACACCAGTTCCTCCCATGTTTTCTACCCCGGGAAGATTAAAACCTATGCAGATGTCAATGTCCCCATCTCCAGGGCGTATTTCTGCTTCCAACAC
Organism: Mandrillus leucophaeus; assembly: GCF_000951045.1. Taxonomy (NCBI): domain Eukaryota; kingdom Metazoa; phylum Chordata; class Mammalia; order Primates; family Cercopithecidae; genus Mandrillus; species Mandrillus leucophaeus. The sequence continues at coordinate 1,975,449 of NW_012101299.1, forward strand.
TCATTTTCAGAAGCAGATAATCAAAGAAACAGAGTGAGTAGGAAAGTGTACTTAGAGCGGAAGAGAAGCGCTTCCGGCTGCACCTGCTTCAGGAATTCTCTGGTGCTGCTCACAGAACGCGCGCAATTCTGTTTCTCGGCATGGGACCCTGCAGCAGGACTCCCACAGAAGGAGTGTTTCTTAAACCAGCCTTTCCAAGGCGTGTTCCATAAAACCACAACTTCCAAGAATGCTGACAGATATTATGTGAACAGAAAGAGGTGCAGAGTAAAAAGACCTTTGCACATCTCTGAGAAGACCTACAAAAGCTTACCTTGTAAGTCTTGAAGGACCGCCAATAAGACCTTAACAGAATGCCCCCAGGGGACCTTGGAATGCCTGGAGACATTTTTTATTGTCAAAATTGAGGGCAGTGACTGGAAGGGAAGGTGGGGGTGCTTCACTGACACCTAGCGGGTGGAAGCCAGGGAAACCAAAGACCATCATACAGTGCACAGGACAGCCCCCACAGCAAAGAACCATCCGGCCCTATAGGTCAGCAGTGCAGAGGCTGAGAAACCTTGGCCTAAGTGTATTGAAGACAAAACTTCCATCCCACCCCAGAGCCTCCCCGCTCAGGCATCTCAATGGTGTCCCGCAATGCACAGGTAGGGAAACGCTGCCTTTGCACTCAGCTCTGAAGGGGATGAGAACATGCCAGGCTAGTGTGAAGTGTGTAAAGGGTCTGCATGGGTAATTCTCCTTCCCCCAAGACCACTGGGGAATCACCTTCTCCCCAGCAGACTTCTCTGTGGGATCCTCCTCCACGCTTCCGAAACGTCATCAAGCTTCTGTGGTAGCACCATCTCTGCGGACCGTGAGCTTTCTCAAAGACACAGATTCTGCCCTCTCCATCTCACCAGCATGCAGTGCAGAGTTCACCTCCAAACATGTGAATGAGGCTCTGAGCCCTGAAGGATTTGGAGAAGGCCTAGCAACGAACTCCAGGGAAACCTAACAAATGGTTAAGCAGGTATTAAGTGCTGCAGAACACAAGATCTCATAACTCAATGCCCAATATCCTCAAAACAAAACACAACCAACTGGGAGGTGAGGGACTGTGCTTGAAGAAGAGGAGGAGTTCTGTGTGTGGAAGAGACTGGAAGAAGAGAATGTTCACAGTAGGTAGCTGGTCGGGTGTGAGTGGGGCAGGAGAAGGCTCCCCTCCACACACCAGGGGTGTTGGGCCACCATCAAGTGAGGGTCTGGCAGTTGTTAACCATCTTTCTAAACTGATAACTGGTTGCAGCCAGTGCCAGGAAAAGGCAGTCTACTAACAGATAGAAAACACCTGGAACTCATCAGCAGCCTCCTGATAAGGTCTCAGGAGTCGGGTGAGTGGGGAGAAGTAACACAAGACCCTGGAAGTATGCCAGTGTCTAAAACCCCAAGTCAAAAGGTCAAGCCGTGCACTTGTTTCTCAGGTCGCCTGCCTGGCCCTCTTCCAAGTGTACTTTCCTTCCTGCTCTAAAGCTACTTTTTTTTTGAGATGGAGTCTCTCTCTGTCATCCAGGCTGGAGTGCAATGGCGTGATCTCAGCTCACTGCAAACTCCGCCTCCCCAGTCCAAGTGATTGTCTTGCCTCATCCTCCTGAGTAGCTGGGATTACAGGTGCACGCCACCACGCCTGGTTAATTTTCGTATTTTTAGTAGAGACAGGGTTTCACCATGTTGGCCAGGTTGGTCTCAAACTCCTGACCTTGTGATCTGCCCGCCTCAGCCTCCCAAAGTGCTGGGATTACAGGTGTAATCTGCACCTGGCCCTCTAAAGCTTTTTAATTAACTTTCTCTCCTGCTCTAAACCTTGCCTCGGCTGGTCTCTCCTTCTGCCTTCTGCCTCCTCAGTCGAACTCCTTCTTCTGAAGAGGCCATAATTGAGGTCACTGCAGACCTGTATGGATGTTGTGAGACTGATGTTCACACCAGCGTGAGGGAGGGGTGAGGCATCCTGATTAGGAGAGAAGGACGACCTGAGACAGAGGTGAGCCCGCAAATCAGCACCTGTACGCAAAAGACACACTTCTCAGGGGAGTCTCAGGGGACATGATTGGGGGAAAAGACAGCAGATAACAAATGTTTAGCTCTAGTTGCTTGCAAATATTATTTTCACCCAATACTTCTTAAAACACAAATGTTCTTGACTTAAGAAAACAAAAAAGGGTTAATAGAACTTTGCTGTACAAGACCAAACCTGTCCTATGGGCTGTCCTGAATTAATATAAACAGTAGATCAGAGTGTCCTGATTCTTTAATTCTATCCCAGGTTATTTTGAAGCCAATTAAGCACAGAAATACGAAACTATGCTAAGATTCTAAAGAAGCAACTGTTTCCCCAACATTTTTCTCCAGGAATTCCAAATGTCTCTGGGGGGCATTCCCACAGGGTGGGTTTATGCTTAATAATTCAGTTGAAAATGAAGCCTTTATTTTAAATCTTTTTGATCTATCTTCCTTTTTAAGCTTTTTAATCTGTTCTCGGTCAACTGGTTTTGAAGGCAGAGAAACAAGTTTAAACTGGAATTCATGTACAGTTAATGATCTCTGTACTGCTCACCGGGTGATGTTTCACATACTTTTAAAGTCCAGGGGAAAAACATGCTAATGGATATTATTATAAGTTACCAAAAGCTGAAAGTTCTTTTCTAGAACTAGATGTTTAAGGGGAGCTGCCAAACTGCCCCGCTGATTTCTCCCTGTGGCTTATTAATGACAGAAAACCAAATGACCAACTGTTACGTTTTGATCAACTCACTAAGTCATATGGTACAAGCCTATTATGCCTAATACTTTTCTTTCCTTCCTTCCTTTTTTGTTTCTTGTGGTGCGTAGGGTAGCGAATCTCACTGTGTTCTGGATAGAACTCTGGGTGGCCATCAGTGAAGTGTGAGGAAGAAATGGTGGCAACGAGGGTCTCACACACAAGATTGGAGGTGGAGGCCCCACGTGGAGGCCCCCCAGCGCCCAAGGAGGGCAGACATCAAGTCCCTATAACTGGCTGTCTCTGGGGCAACCAGGCCAGGGAGTCCACTGCAGCCCCGGGAGAGGCAGGGAAATGGCTGGGGAGCCATCTCCCTCAAGTCAAGTGCACTGTCCCAGAAAAGTGCAGACGTGGAAGAACAGGGCACTCCCAGCTGTCAGGCAGGGGCTTTTGACTCTTAATCGGGGACAAACTGTCAAAAATGTTCACCCAGGATTCGGAGGTTGGTATGAGGACCGAGGGCATTGGCTGCAGGTGCACTCTGGGTGTGGCTTTTCCCCTTTCTCTAAATGATGCTGTGGGTGATGTTCTTGACAGCAGCACCCTGCCCTCCTAACTAGAGAGTCTCACCCTTGAAAGAGAGACTGAAGTTCATCTTGTTAACATACATACAGGGTGCATGGGAGTGTTATACCCTTTCTAATGATTACACATAAGAATTTAAAGACTTTTTTTCCTCCAGAACTCTTAGATGTTATTAATTAGATCTCATTCTGCTTATTGAAAGTCTGGATGGAGACCCATATTCACTTTAAGAGAACTGACTACCTGGGGATGTTGTATGCCTTTTAAAAATGTGAATCGGCCAGGCGCGGTGGCTCACGCCTGTAATCCCAGCACTTTGGGAGGCCGAGATGGGCGGATCACGAGGTCAGGAGATCGAGACCATCCTGGCTAACACGGTGAAACCCTGTCTCTACTAAAAATATACAAAAATCTAGCCAGGCGTGGTGGCGGGTGCCTGTAGTCCCAGTTATTCGGGAGGCTGAGGCAGGAGAATGGCATGAACCTGGGAGGCAGAGCTTGCAGTGAGCCGAGATCGGGCCACTGAACCCCAGCCTGGGCGACTAAGCAAGACTTGGTCTCAAAAAAAAAAAAAAAGAAAAAGTGAATCAAAATACCTTTAAATGGTCATGTGCTTCCCGTGTGGCCCTGAAGTCACTGTGCATTATGCGATGACAGTGGGAAGCTCATGAGACCTCCACCTGCCCGGCTCCCAGCAGTGTTTGTGACCCCTTCTCCAGCGAGAGGGAGCACCTGAGCTTTGTTACTGGGAGATGCAGATGGCTTTGCCTTCACTGCAGCTCTCTGAGACCACAGTTGGATCCATCAAGGATTTTGATCAGCAAACAGGCCAGGTAAATAGGGTCGGAAGCTCCTCTGTGAAGGGATGGTCACTATGATCCCTGCAACCCCATCACTGCCCCTGTCCTGACCTCTCTGTGCTGAAACAGTCCACATGGCCCTTGGGTCTGGAATGGCTCAACCCATCAAGGGCTCAACCCATCCTGGCAAGGAAACGAGTGAGCTGAACTAAATTGAGTATGTATTGGGCACTTCTTTCCCTGAGGGCTGGGCTCAGGTTCTATGCATCTTCTATGGCCTCCCAACTCATCACCCTGGCTTCATACAGCCCCCAGTGACTGACGCTGTGTGGTGCAGATCACAGCCGGTTGGTGGCACTCTATGGAAGTCCAGAAGCAGATGCAGGCACTTAGGGCTGAGATCTGTGATCAATCCAGCATTTTGGATCAGCAGGGACAACTGCCTATCAATTTAGAAAAAAAGCAAATTAGAACACGACATCAAACTTCAGATATATATATATGTATATATATATGAGGAAGACTTTGCAAACATGAAATCAAAGGACAGAACCCATTATAAAATGGATAGGACCATACAACATATAATTTTTATGTATTGAAGAGCACCATAAGCAAAATGAACAGCTACCACTTAGGATCTCTGAGAGGTCTTTATACAGTCAGAAAATGAGCTCTGTCATACACAAATACCTTCCAGGGCTTGTTTGATTTCTCAGTTTGAAAGTTAACAATTCTTTTTGTGGTTTTAATTTTTTCTGGTTACTATCGCATGATCATAAATAATCCCTTTGAACCCTCTTCACCCATTTGGCAGTAGAACCCCTCACCTCACACTGGCGTAGAGACCTCGACAGACACGGCGGGGTGATGATGCAGTCATTGCACGGAGTACCACACAGTCTCAGCCACTGGAAAGAAGGGGACGGACTTATAACTGGAAGGGATTTCCATGTCGTATTGTTATGCAAAAATAGCAGAGTGTGCAGAAAAATGTGTCATACAGTCTTCTGTAAAACAAAGTACACAGCCCTTATGTGAACTCGCATAGCAATAATTCAGTATTCATGGATCTCTGTGTGACCCTGAGGTAGGGGGCTGCACAACACCCCCCAGACAGAGTTCATGGCCAACATGGAGTGGAGGAGCAGTGGAGGGAGTGGAGGGCAAAGGCTTTGAAGAGAAGAGAAAGGTGTTTTCCGTGATACACAAAACCCTGTGTATATTCATGTGAAATTTTTTTTTTTTTTTTTTTGGAGACGGAGTCTCACTCTGTCACCCAGGCTGGAGTGTAGTGGCCGGATCTCGGCTCACTGCAAGCTCCGCCCCCCGGGTTTACGCCATTCTCCCGCCTCAGCCTCCCCAGTAGCTGGGACTACAGGCGCCCGCCAGCTCGCCCGGCTAATTTTTTGTATCATGTGAAATTTTTAAAACTTCAAGAGGTTGAGAATTGGAGATGTTTGAAAGGCAAGGCACCAAAATATTAATGATAGTTACCATTGGGCACTGGAATTTTGATTCATGATTTTTCTTTTTCTCTAGGCTTTATAGGTACATAATCAGCATGTTTTATTAAACTAAAGATAAGGTTACCTAGAGTTTGCCAAAGTTTAACAAGGACAGGTAATTTTGCACGCTAACAATGAAAATACACATTTTTTAGAGGACAATTTAGAAATGTGCTTCCAAACATAAAATATGTGCATATCCTTAGTAAGCAATTCAACCTGTTTATAGCTTTACTAAAATAGTAAAAATAAGTTGAAAACAATACAAATATTCAGCAAACCGTGGATTGATTAAATTATGACATTTAAAAAATACTATTAAGCTTTCAAACACATTATTTTTAGTTATATTTCTAACATTTTTAAGATGGCAACTTTTGTTTAAAAACCAAATAACAAAATTGAATTAAAAAACCCAAAGTGGAATCCCAATACAGAGAAGAGCTAAAAGTGGAGCTCCTCTGGCTGGGCTGGGGTGAGGCCCAGAGCCCTGTTATCCTGCCTCCCCCTGTGGCAGCCCCTAAGGAGCAAAACATGAAAGCAACAGACGAAGATGAGTGTTTATTGGCATTATCTATCATGTAGAATGAAGAAAATCAACATTATTATGCTCTTTTCGTAGGAAATACGCATATATTGAGTATTTTTATTTTAACAAGGATAAAAGTATATGTACAAGAAAATTAACAGTGGTTAGTTCTATGGGCATTTAAAAATATTAGAAGTTTGTATTTTCTATAATGAATATTAAATGATTTTTGTATGAATTTTTAAGTGCCCTAAAACCCTTTTCTTTTTTTCTTTTTCTTTTATTATTATTATTATTATTATTTTTCGAGACAGAATCTCATTCTGTTGCCCAGGCTGAAGTGCAGTGGTGCGATCTTGGCTCACTGCAACCTCTGCCTCCCAAGGTCAAGCAATTGTCTCAGCCTCCTGAGTAGCTGGGATTACAGGCATGCACCACTACACCCAGCTAATTTTTCTATTTTAAGTACAGGGGAATTTCACCATGTTGGCCAGGCTGGTCTCGAACTCCTGGCCTCAAGTGATCCACCTGCCTTGGCCTCCCAAAGTGCTTGGATTACAAGTGTGAGCCACCGTGCCCAACCCTAAAACCCTTTTCCTTGTTAAAAGTTTACACTGTGATATGGTTTGGCTGTGTCCCTGCCCAAATCTCAACTTGAACTGTAGTTTCCGTAATCCCCACGTGTCATGGGAGGGACCCAGTGGGAGGTAATTGAATCACAGGGGTGATTACTCTCATGCTGTTTTCATGACACTGAGTGAGTTCTCATGAGACCTGCTGGTTTTATGTGGGGCTTTTCCTCCTTTGCTCTGCTCTGCACTTCTCCTTGCTGCTGCTATGTGAAGAAGGATGTGTTTGCTTCTCCTTCTGCCATGATTGTAAGTTTCCTGAGGCCTCCTGAGCCCTGTGGAACTGTGAGTCAATTAAACCACTTTCCTTTATAAATTACCCAGTCCTAGGTATATCTTTATTAGCAGTGTGAGAATGGGCTGATACACCTTCCCAACTAAAATAGATCCCTTGCTTTAGGGGCCCTCATATCCTTGGGAAACTTGTGCTACTCACTGGTTTATCATCTTTCAACACATCACCAAGCACTGTATCAGGGTGCCTTCCTAACCAGCACATAACCCCTGAACAGCACGAGCCTAGGATGCATGCAGAGAGAAAGAGAGAGAAAATTGGTGCTACCGTGTGTTTCCAAGTACTAGATGAGTATCACTGAACTGCATTAAAGAACCTTTCTCTTGAACCTCTTTTGACTTAGATCTAAACGTATACCGGAAGCGTAATAAAATAAACATGAAGCTGGGGAAACCCTTTGTTTCTGACTCTTTCACATCCACAACACAAGTCTATACATTGAATGTGAACAGAAACTGTAAATAAGACCTGAGACAAGGATCGGTGCGTGTCCTTCATCTGGGAGATGATCCGGGAAGCCCTGTAGCGGAGTAGGAAGGTGGGACAGGGTGGAGGTGCACACAATGAAGACGGTGTTATCAGGATGCCACCATGGGGTCAGCAGAGCTTCACACGCAGGCCTGGCTCTGGGCCAGAGTGGAACGCAGCCCACCAGAGAGGAACCTCAGTCCCTGTGGGACCTGTCCTGGGACCTGCCCTTGCTTTTTCTGACTTGCCATAGGAGCAGCCCATCAGGCCCTAAGAAGACCCCAGGCTCCCGCAAGAACTGGGATTCTGCAGGAGGACATCGAGGCAGCAGGCACTGAAGGGTGAGGGGTGTGGGCAGAGTGCCGAGTGGACGCACTCCCGCCAGCAAGGCCCAAGCGGTGGTGGAGCCACACGATGTGATTGGCTGTGCTCTTTAGTGTTCAGAAACCAAAATGCAGGTGTTGGATTTAATAGTAAAAAATAAACAACTTTTAAAGTAAGATCAGGTTCACTTCTAACTTTAATTTATTTCTAAATATCAGCTTCGGTTTTGGAAGAGTTTGCATGAAGTGCTACATGGTGGGCCATGGCCTCACCCTTGGGAGAGAAGGGAGGTCAGTAGTGAAGGTCACAGGGGGAGTGACTTGGAGGTTTCTTGAGCCCAAATCACCAGTGGAGATGTCCGTGTCACTGCTGGAAGGACAGGAGGTGGGGGCTCAAAACAAAGGGGTTCAAAGCTCAAAGTAAAGATTTCAGGGGCAATTCAGTTCTTCACGGGAAAGGGTGTGGTCCTGGGAGTGTGTGGGCACGGTGGGATGGGAGACAGGTCACTGGAGGTCACAAAACAGAGAGGGGTGGAAAGGTGGGCTGCGTGGATGTGACGTCACCAAGGATGGGGCCGGCCACCCGGGCCAAAGCCAGCGTGGCTGCAGGGAGGGTTGGAAGTGGGAATAGGAGGGCATGGTACCCGGTGAACCTCCTCTCATGGAGAAGGTCGGAGGTGGGAGTCGGAGGGCGCGGTACCCGGTGAGCCTCCTCTCATGGAGAAGGTCGGAGGTGGGAGTAGGAGGGCGGGTACCCGGTGAGCCTCCTCTCACGGAGGAGGTCGGAAGTGGGAATAGGAGTGAGCCTCCTCTCACGGAGAAGGGTGGTAGGACAGGACAGACTTCTCTCCTCCCAAGTTCAACAATCGGATTAGATGTGCATTTAATGCAGGTTCTCAAAATGACAAAAATCGTCACTTAATTTCAAGCAAATAGGGTATTTTATTTCATTAACCTGATACCTGCCTCTTCCCTGATGCCACTGTCTCCCCTAAGCCTTTGAGTGGCAGCTGTTTTTCCCTCACACTCCAGCTGCCTCAGAGGTGGTAACTACAATTTCTCCAACCCACCTCCTCCAAAAACGTTTAATTTTCAAAATCAATTTAGATGCATTTCCAAGCCTCTGTCCCCAAAGGGTGGTAGAAACTTCCGTCTGTCATTTCGGCCACCCCCATTCTCTTGTGACCACACCCCAGAGTCACACAAAAGATCCCTGAGTCAACAACTCGACAACCAGATGCAACACACACACACACACACACACACACACCAGCGCATGCACACACGTATACCCATGCATGAGCACTCACACACACACACACGCGCACGTACATACACACACGCATACCTGTGCATGAGCACTCGCGCGCACACACACACATATGCACCCACATACACACATGCATACCTGTGCATGAGCACTCACGCGCGCACTCACACACGCGCATATACACACATGCATCCCTGTGCATGAGCACTCACATACACATGCACGCACACATGTACCCATGCATGAGCACTCACACACACACACGCACACACATACACACACGCTTCCCTGTGCATGAGCACTCACATACACATGCATGCACACGTGTACCCGTGCAGGAGCACTCACGTGCACACACACACATGCACACCCACACGTGTACTTGTGCCTGAATGCACACACATACACATACCCATGCATGAGCACGCACACGTGGATGTTGTGTCACTGTCCACACTCCCTGTTGCTCCTCCCAGTAGGACTAAAGCCCTCATCCTTCTGGCTGGCTGCTGCCAGTGCTGTCAGCTGAAGGCTCCGGCTGAGTCTCTTTGGGTCTCACGAGTCGCTGCCTGACCCATGGCCATGCCTCATTCCTGGTAGCAGTTGCCAGGATCGGTCAAGGTAGAGCATGAAGTTAGGGAAAGCCCAGAGGCCGCCCTCACTGCTGACACCCACTGCAAGTTTGGGGAGCTCTGAGACCACCTTCAAGTGTGGTAATTTGCTAGAAGCACTCGCAGAACTTCCTGTAAGCGGCTCTAGTCCTGGTTATGGTTGACAGTGAAGGGATTCGAATGAAGATCAGTCAAGAAAGGAGGTGTGTGGCCAGGGCCCGAGAGAGCTCCAAGCGTGGAACTGTTGCCGTCTCTCCCCGTGGAGCTGTGCGCGTGGCACCCACTTCCCCAGCAGCAGCCTGGGGCGATACCAGGGAGCGTTGCTAACCAGGGAAGCGCGTGTGGGGTTGCGGTCTGGGGTCTTTATTGGAGCTTTGTCGCACAGACCTGACTGACTCTAGGTGTGGCTGGCCTTCTGTCTCCAGTGCCCCAGAAGTCAGACTGATGCCGTGTGACCCAAGGTCCTGCCATAAATCACATTGTTAGCATACACTATCTGGCCTGGCCCAAGGCCCCAGGGAAAGAAAGGTATCCTAGAGGTGGGACAATCCAAGGGCTTATGCATCCCAGAGGCAAAGGCCAGCCCTCCCTTTGGGTAAGGTTAAGTTGTTTACTGCAGTGGGCATAGAAGCATCTGCCTCCAAACACTAGCCCCAAATCAGGCCAATTCTGCAGGGCCGTCTGGGATCCAGAGTGCCCTGTGGCGTCAGTGGACTCTCTGTGGTTACCTCCTTGCAGCTCCCCGGCCCCTAATGCCCAACCCACTTCCTTTTCTCTCCTACATTTGTTGATGCCAAGTGCATACCCCAAATGCCCATATCCTCTTCTCCACCCCAGGATCTGTTCCCAGGAACCCCAACCTGGGCACCCAGCACACACACATCCTAAAGAAACTCCCGGCCTAAGAAAGCAGCTAAGAGTCTTCCTTGCATTTAAGAATGTTCCTTCACTTGGAAGTAGTGAAAAACTGGAAAAGTCTGTCAATAGGGAAATGGACAAATACATTGTGGGCTAGTCATACCTACGACAGAGCACTTCATGGCTATCAAAATGAATGAAGTACTCTGTGCCTGATAACATGACTAAGGCTTAAACTTAATGTTGAGAGAGAAACAAACAAATCACAGAAAGTTAGCCTCGTTGTACTATTTACATAAATTGTTAGGGCACAAAGCTATACGCTGTGTTAACAGAACATACATATTTATGAAAACTCTGAAGCAAATATGGCATAATATTAACTTATTAACTGTGGGTAGCTAAAATCCCTCAGGGGTATCTGATGCTTGTTTTACTAGTTTTATTATTATTACTACAGATGGTTTATTATTCGTGTTTTTGGCTTAAGGTCAAAACATGAGAGTCAGCTCTGCCACCATCCATATTTCTTGCCCTCCGAGAGACTCACATTTCTGCATTGGCTTCTGCTGAGCCCTGCCCCTCTCTTGGGCTGTGGGATTCTTTGATGAACCTGAGGGCCTTGGTTTCTCGAGGGCACCACCCGGACAGCTCCTGGGGGGCAACTACAGGCGGTCTTTTTGCCTGAGGCCCCTGACCCAATCCGGTCTGGAAGTTCTGGGCAAGGATGGCTGACTCTCCTGTGTATGGGCGCAGCATGGCACCAGCCACTGGGGCATGGGGTGCAGCGGGGGTCAGGGCACATGGGCCGTGTGGGGGTGCAGGTGAGGTGGGAGGATGGAGAGTGGGGGTGGCATACAGAGACTGTTTTTGTTTGTTTGTTTTTTGTTGTTGTTTGTTTGTTTTGTTTTTTGAGACAGAGTCTCTCTCTGTCACCCAGGCTGGAGTGTAGTGCCTTCATCTTGGCTCACTGCAACCTCCGCCTCCCGGCTTCAAGTGATTCTCCTGCCTCAGCCTTCCAAGTAGCTGGGAATACAGGTGTGTGCCACCATGTGTGGCTGATTTTTATATTTTTAGTAGAGATGGGGTTTCACTATATTGACCAGGCTAGTCTCAAACTCCTGATCTCGTGATCTGCCTGCCTTGGCATCCCAAAGTGCTGAGATTACGGGAGTGAGACACCACGCCTAGCCGATACTTTTTTTTTTTAGCTTTCTCCTCCAAAACATACCTCCAGCTGAGAAGGTTAGATTGACATCGTGCTTAGTTGAAAGAAGAAACAGCTCAAGCAATTCCACAGTTGATCACGGAGTACGTATTGAAAGACGCACTTAGAATAATGAGCACAAGGAGTGGGCTTAAGTTACAACCTGAAGACCGACATTGGTGTTAAGGGACATTTTTATTTGTTTTTCTGTGAAATTTCTCTAATTTTTTCCTATTTTAAACATCGAGTCATTAGTCTTTCTTTGTGTCAGTTTGTAGACTCCATCACAGCATAGAGAGGAAGAAAATCTTCAAGCCAAGCTGTTCAGCCTCAGTCCAAAATCATATTCTATTTACAGATCTGGGGGCAAAATGCCAATTCTACCGTCATTGATAGTTCTGATTTTGAGCCCACTTTCTAGAGGGCTTAGTCGACAGATGTTTTATCTGGGTCCAAGGACATTGAAGCTGACCGTCAGCTTTGTCAGGGAAATGAGAGAGAGGAACTGTGGCTCCTGTCCCGACAGTCCAGGGTCGAAAGTCTGCAAAGTTTGCCCACCTATACAAGGTCCGCCAAGTCCACACCAGGCAGATGGCAGTGCTTTGAAGGCTTTATTTGGGGAGGGGTCTGAGGGGTGATGCAATCTCCCCAAGTGCAGTGTGGAGCCACTTCCTTCTTTGCATCATTATTTCTTAGTTTTCTGTCCCTTCCTCTGGGAACATCTGCTTCCTGCAAACACAGTCTAGCTCTTACTCATTCTTACTGAGCCCGAGGCATTTGGCATTGCAAGTAGTGTCTGGACAACATCAGAGATATAGATAGGTGCACATTTTACTTTTATTATTTATTTATTTCCTTACTGTTTTTGAGACGAAGTCTCACTCTGTCACCCAGGCTGGAGTGCAATGGCACGATCTCAGCTCTCTGCAACCTCTGTCTCCCAGGTTCTAGCGATTCTCCTGCCTCAGCCTCCCAAGTACCTATGATTATAGGCATGCATCACCACGCCCGGCTAATTATTTGTATTTTTAGTAGAGACAGGGTTTCGCTATGTTCAGGCTAGTCTCGAACTTTTGACCTCAAGTGATCTGCCCTTGGCTTCTCAAAGTGCTGGGATTACAGGTGCGAACCACCGTGCCCAGCCACATTTTAAAGTTAGCCCTTTATTCTGGAGCAAGCTGGGTGGATCTCAAGCAGGAGGCTGTAATTCCTGTTAAAGAGGAATGATTTCAATGACAATCTACTTGTCTAGAAGGAAACATGAGGTAGGACGTGAGTAGTGATTTACAAACATTGAAGTGAACCGGAAGGCGTCTCATTCTCAAGAAAGCCAAGCTAACTTTGTGAATAAATATGCACGTCTCAGGTTTTAGCTTCACGGAAACGTGACGTAGGACGTGAGTAATGATTTACAGACATTGAAGTGGACCGGGAAGCGTCTCTTTCTCAAGAAAGCCAGGCTAACTTTGTGAATGAATATGCACGTCTTAGGTTTTAGCTTCACGGAAATGTGACGTAGGACGTGAGTAGTGATTTACAGACGTTGAAGTGGACCGGGAAGCGTCTCATTCTCAAGAAAGCCAGGCTAACTTTGTGGATGAATATGCACGTCTCAGGTTTTACCTTCACAGCAGTCACGTATTACCTCCTTCACCCACTCCAGGATAAGAACAGGCAGCACATAGTTTACACTGCTGTGCATCTTATTTTTCTTTTTACACAGCATATTGTGACGCTCTTTCTGCATCAGCATATAAGAATTTCATCTTTGTGTGTGAGTATGTGAGGGGTGGGGATCAGTGGGGTATTCTGTCCTGTTAGTTTATTCATTCTGTTGTTGGATATTTATACTGTTTCTCATCTGTTGCAGTTACAACCAGTAACACAATAAATAATCTACATCTCTCAGAAGTAGCATTCTTGGTCAAAGAGTATGATTGATTATTGTAATAAGTGTTGCTGGCTCCTCCTCCAAGAGCTGCACACACAGACAATCATACAATATTCCAGCAGGTAGAATACTGCTTTCTCTACTTTAGCCAATGGACCAGGTATGAGACTTAAAAGAGTTGGGGCCGGGCACGGTGGCTCACGCCTGTAATCCTAGCGCTTTGGGAGGCTGAGGTGGGCGGATCACCTGAGGTTAGGAGTTCGAAACCATCCTGGCCAACATGGTGAAACCCCACCTCTACTGAAATACGAAAATTAGCTGGGCGTGGTGGCGCCTGCCTGTAATCCCAGCTACTCAGGAGGTGGAGGCACGAGAATCACTTGAACCCAGGAGGCGGAGGTTGCAGTGAGCCCAAGATCCTGCCCCTGTACTCCAGCGTGGGCGACAGAGTGAGACTCTGTCTCAAAATAATAATAATAATAAAATAAAAATAAATAAATAAATAAATAAATAAATAAATAAATAAAATAAAAGAGTTGTTGAACTTCCAAATCTCTGTCAAATTGAGTGGTAGAAAATAAAATCTCAAAATAGTTTTATTTGCATTTCTTATTATAAATCAAGTTGAACACCTTTTTCAATCTTAAGTGCCTTTCCAATTTCCTTTTTGGTGAATTTTTCTTATTCTTTTCTCATTTTTCCATTGGGTTATAGATCTTTGTATCAACTTGTGGTCTCTGTATATATCAGAAAAATTAACCCTTTGCCTGGGGTATTAGTAACCAGTGTTTTTCCCATTTTATCTTCTGACCATATGTAAAGAGACAAATTTTTGCATGGCAAAAGCACCACACACAGTCACATTTATTAATCTTTAATTTTGTGCCTTCTGGATTTTATGTTTCATGTTAACGCTCCAGGCTATAAATCTTCCACCGATTCTTTTAGTACTCAAGGGTAATATTTTTGCGTTTAGGTTTTAAACTCATTTGGAATTTATCCTAGAATCAGGTATGGGCTACAAATCCAATGTAACTGTTTTACAGATGCCTACCATTTGCCCTCTGTGGTTGCTTTAAAACATCGCCACATGGGCCAGGTGCGGTGGCTCACATTTGTTATCCCAGCTCCTGGGGAAGCTGAGGAGTGAGAATCACTTGAACCCGGGAGGCGGAGGCTGCAATGAGCCAAGATCACATCACTGTACTCCAGCCTGAGTGACGCAGCAAGACTCCGTCTGGGAAAAAAAAAAAATCGCCACATGGAACACAGAGGATGTTTTAGGGCAGTGAAACCACTCTGTATACTGTAGTGACAGGTACATGTCATTATATTTTGTTTAAATTCATAAGGTGTACAAAACTAGCAGGGAACCCAAATGTGAACTGGACTCTGGGTGGCAATGATGTGTCACTGTAGATTTGTCAGTGTAGCAAATGTACCCTCTGGTGTGGATGTTGATGATGGGGGAGACCATGCAGGGCATACATGGGAAACCTCTGTACATTCCTCTAAATTTTGCTGTGAATCTAAAACTGCTCTTAAAAAAGACTTTAAAAAATTATGTAAACTACAATATTAATAATTTTATATTGATTACATATTGAAATAACAATATTTTGAATATTTTTGATTAAACAAAATATGTCATCAAAATTTAAAAATATATTGCCACATATTCTTTGATATTCCCTCCCTCACAAGGTAGAGGCTAATTCATTCAGTCTGTAGGTTGGACCTCATTACTCACTAATGAACAGAATTTTATGGAAGTTCTTCCTGCTCAAGAATACATACGACTTTGCACTTGAAGTGTCTTTTGTATCCTTTGGGAGTATTTTATTTTACTTTATTTCATTTTATTTTATTTTATTTATTTAGAGATGGAGTCTCACTCTGTCACCCAGGCTGGAGTGTAATGGTGCAATCTCAGCTCACTGCAACCTCCATCTCCTGGGTTCAAGAGATTATCCTGCCTCCTGAGTAGCTAGGATTACAGGCACCCATCACCACGCCCAGCTAATTTTTGTATTTTCAGTAGAGACGGCGTTTCACCATGTTGGCTAGGCTGGTCTCGAACTCCTGACCTCAGGCGAACTGCCCACCACGGCCTTCCAAAGTGCTGGGCCTTAAGAGTATTTTAAAGCATTTCTTGTACAGATCTTACACATTTCTTGTTATGCTTATTTCTAATAATTTTAAGTTTTGTGTTATTCAGTAGGGTCATTTCTTCCAACTAATTGTTTATTGTGTTTGATCCATGGAAGCTATTGATTGCTACAGTATAACTTTTTACTGGCTCTTACTGAATTCTCCTATTGTTTGATTTTAGATTTGAGTTGTGGTTTTAGATTTTCCAGTTATACAATCATCTCTCCTACAAATAAAAATCAGTTTTGTGTTTCTAATATGTGTCTCTTTCGTAACAATTTTGGCTAATCCCAGTAGAAGACGAGTATATAATTGCAGTGATCATGGTTTCCTTGTCTTCTTCCTATGTTAATGGGAACTGAGCATTTTACATTAAGCATAGTGCTGGGTTTTGGGTTGAGATAGACTTATGTTGTAATGGTAAAGAAATATCCTTGGAGATGTTTAGACAAATAAATCCGGAGATATGCTTCATTGCTTTTTCAGCTTTACCTGAATCATCTCAAAGATACCCATAAAAATTTTAAACCATAAGGACTCAGGGCTTCTGATTAACTGCAGTAATTTTACCAGCGGTCCTCATGGAATAACACAACACAGAGAGGAAGAGTCGGAACGCTGGGTTCTCATTCCGCACTAGCATCTGCAACCCCATTGTGGGCAGGTCACAGCCCCATGGCTCAGGTTCTTCCTGCGAGAGTGAAGGAGGAGAGAGGTGGCCTCCACAGCTTTAACTAACGCCTGCCTAGTGCTCGGCATCATAGATGAAAACGATACTTGTTCCCTAAATGTATCCAAAATATTTATCCTGATAACTACAATGGGTATCTTCACATGCTGTGTAGGAAGTTTAATGACTTTTGCAAGCAATTAAAAAAATGACAAATCCTAATTTTGGTGAAAGAATGTGGGATACAGGACCATTAGCAGTGGGGGACCCTTGAAGGTTATGTCATTTGTATTTCATTTCTATTCCAATCGCGCCACTGGCCAACCTGGAAGCAAAGCGTACTCCCTTGAGCAGTGAGATGAAAGGTTTCTGGGAAGAGAGGGGGAGACATGAGATCACTCAGCAAGCACAATCTCTAGTTTTTTACTCAGCTTCCACCACTTCCTACATCCCTTCTGGGGTCTGAGTATCCCCAAGGGTCCTGGAAATGCTGGTGGAAATTTGTAAGAGAACAGACCTGTGTTTTTGTCCATGATTTATTTTGTTTTCATTTACCAATAAATGTTTGATACATGTGCCAGAATTTGGTGTGAGCCTTGCTGTCTTCGGCACCAGGATGTGAGGTGTGGGGAGTGATTGGCACTCAGTTGTCTCAAGCACTATGAGTCACATTGAGCCCCAGCATCCTTTAGCCCCAGTATCCCTAAGTCCGATCACCCCTCAGCACCAGGATCCATTAACCTAGCATCCCTGAGTCCCAACATTTCTGAGTCCAAGCACCCCTGAGTCCCAGCATCCCTGAGCCCCAGCATCCCTGAGCCCTGGCATCCCTGAGCCCCAGCATCCCTGAGTTCAAACATTTTTGATCCCCAGCATCCCTGAATCCAAGAAATCCTGAGTGCAAGCATCCCTGAGTTCCAACACCCCTGAATCCCGGCATTACTGAATCCAAGTATTCTGAAACTCAGCATCCCTCAGCCATAGTCCCTCTGAGTTTCAGCACCTGGGAGCCCCAGAATCCCCGAGTCCAGGCATTCCTGAGCCCCAGAATTCCATTCAAGCATGCCTGAGTCCCAGCATCTCTGAGTTAAAGTATCTCTGAGTCCAAACATCCCCGAACCCCTGCATTCCTGAGCTTCAGCATCTCTGAGCCCCAGCATCCCTTAGTACCAGCATCCCTCAGTTCTGGCATCCGAGTCCAAGCATCCCTGAGTTCGAGCATTCCTCGGCCCCTGCATCCCTGAACTCCTGCATTCCTGAGCCCCAGTATCCCCAAACTCCAAACTCCCTCAATCCCAGCACCTCTGCACCCAAGCATTCAGCAGTTTTTCCTTTCAAGATTCAGATTCAGAGTCTGGAGCAGGTGCAGCAATGGCAGAGCCTGGTCACATGCTTGCACCCTGACTGCAAGGAAGGCTGGAATGGGAATAGATGTATCTTAAATTTCCGTGGTGGAAGGCAGGCCATGCCTTGGAAGAAGAGAAAAGAGTCCCCAGCAGAGTGAGAGGAAGATGCGGCTGCTCATGTACTTGTTCTCAGTAGTGAGAAGGGCCAAATCACACTTTCAAAGTCTGGGTATGAAGCACTTCCAATCGATGAAACAATACACTGTTAGCAAGAACACTTTGAAGGCCCCCAGCCTGCAGCTACGAAGTCCCTCCCTGAGCCAGGATGCAAGACTGTGCTGGCTGTGATAGCACAACAGCATGTCCAGGCTGCCCTGCAGGTCTGGCCGCCTGAGAGCTCCACACAACAATCCTCCCAGCACCCAGCTGAGCCCACGCCCACAGGGCAGACTGTTTACTGTGCTCCTACTGTTTCCCCAGCTGCTCCCCTAGAAGCTTGCTATTTCCTCAGATTGCAATGCAATTTCTCGGATTAAAACAACAGCCAAGGGGTTTCCTTTCACCTCCTTGCTCTAGTTGCCTGAAGGAAGGAGTCAGAGACTGAAAAACACCCAGAGACCATTGTCCCCACCCTGGCTAAGAGGCCACAAGCCTTTTCCGAAAAGCCTTATGAAGGGCATAGTCCCTGGATGTGCTTTTTATCTGTCTCCTGCCTCCTTCCCTCTTCTCCCTCTCTAGCTCCATGGAATTTAGAACACTAGTGCCAGACCCACTTTCCTAGGACATGATTTAATGGCATACTGATTTTTAGTGACGTTTCTACTCGTAATACTTAGGAATAACCGCATGTAGGGTCCAACATGCAGAACTGTGTTTCCTTCCCTGTGGAT
Source organism: Mandrillus leucophaeus (assembly GCF_000951045.1). NCBI lineage: Eukaryota > Metazoa > Chordata > Mammalia > Primates > Cercopithecidae > Mandrillus > Mandrillus leucophaeus. The sequence continues at coordinate 1,994,217 of NW_012101299.1, forward strand.
GTTCATACACCCGCACACGCACACACACACATGCATGTTCATGCACAGGCACAGACACACACACGCACACATGCATGCACACAGTGCATACACACACATGCACGTACACACACACACACATACACACTTTGCCAGAGGCATCAAAATAGTAAGTAACTGCCCAAGATTACACAGCTGATCAGTTTAACTAGTGTCTTACAAACTGTAACAGATATGAAAAGTGTGGCTGTTTGGGTAGTTTTGCTAATGGATAGCATAAGAAAGTTACAGGGAGAATTTTAATGTGTGCCCCATACACGATTTCTGAGAAGGCAACATTCAGACCCTCGGAACTTTTGGCCAAACTCAGACTTTCCATGCCTGCTGCCTGGGTTCTCCCTGACTAGGGGTTGTTAACACCCTCCCGGGCTCTCAGGCAACCACGCCCATGTCAGTGCTTTCCAGATCTGTGCTTCCTCTGTCCCCTCAAAGTCAGGCACTCATTTCCTAAGGCTGCCCTGACATACCCTTGGGGTCAGAGGAGTAGGGAAAGGGCTCTCTGATCAGCCCAGCAGAGCTGCTCTCTGGCTCAATGTCTTAATAACAAGAAAATCTGCTCACAGTACAGAAATCCAGCAGAAATTCTAACTTGTTCCTCACCCTCACCTTATCGTAGCAAAAGATCCCTCAAAATTCTGCACATCTTACTTGGTTTACATCAAATATAATCCACGTGGTGTAGCCCTAAATGTTTTCATTGACCCCACAGAGATGTGATGAGAGCTGAGTGCGTGAAGAGCAGTCTCTGATCTTCGTGCCCAGGCTGGGTGCACAGTTTCTGATTTCCAGAGACTGATCTCGCAGCGCACAGGGCATGAAGGCGTGCTGCCTGTGTCTGCCGTAACAAGTCCTCCTGAAGGCGTTCCGCAGCCTTACCTGTGCTAGGAATTACAATTTTACTTAATAAAAAATAAGTGACTGGACTAATTATTAACTGAATGACTGAATGATGCCTGTCATTATGCTAACTATTTTACACATAATATCCATTTAATTCCTTACAAAACATCTGAGAAAAAGACCAATTTATTCCCGTTTTATTGACTGGACCCAGAGTAGTTGTCGAAGATGATGTGGCTGGTCAGTTTAACTGGTGTCTTAAAAATCGTAACAGAAATGAATTGTGGTTCTTAGGGAAGTTTTGCTTTAGGGGCACAGTACGGTGAGCCCAGTGGGACAGTCTTCTGCAGAGGCAGACGACTCCTACCCAGAACGTGCTTCAGGTGACATCATACACAGAAGGGCAAGGAAAGTTTATGACTCCCGTAACTGGGGACTCTGGGAAGGGCCTGTCAGCCTCTAGCTCGTGTAAAAAGGCTTGAAAGTAGGGACCAGAGACTGACCTGGGTTTCTCTGTGGTTAGGACGTGTTTTGATGTAGACTTTATTATTATTCAGGTCAGATCTGGGAATGGCTGTCATTGAAAAGATGGTGTGTTACAGATCCCCAGAGGAGGGGTCAGGCCACGCCATGGGGGCCACACAGGGATGCCCCAGGGTTGGTCAGGAAGCTGAGGGGCAGGGAAACTGAGCAGAAGTTTCTATTGTGGTTTCCACGATAAGGGAGGCTGAGGCAGGGTCAGCAGGCTCAGGACTACCCAGCTTGAATAATTCTAGTCCTCTGGGGACAGGAGTTGCCCTGTGTCTGGTCCCTGAACAAGTGTGGGTGGACGGTGGCCTGGAGTGTGAGCCCACAAAGGAGGTGGCAGGTGTGGGCTCTGGATTGCAGGGTTTGCATATGGAAAGTCTGTGTGGGGTGGATGATGGTTCAGGGAATTGTATGTTTGTGGGAGGAGCCGCTCCCCAGGGTCAGCAGGGTCCCAGGTATCAGAACATCACATACAGAATATAAGAGACAGCTCATACTGATGGTGGGCTGGGGTGAGAGTTCCCAATGGGAGGGATTTGTGGGGTTTTAATCTCCCACTAGTGCCAAAGGAGGGAACCATCCCCCACCCCTGGCTTTCCCAACAGCTGCCCAGATGTGGAGTGAAGGGGAGGAGGGAGAAACTTCAATGCTGTCAGCAGCCGAATATGAAAGAGTCGGGTCAGACTCCTGCTCACCCCGCTGAGGGAAAGAGCCAGGTCTCAGGCTGAACGCTGGAGGACCTCCCCAACTCTGGCAGGAAGCACAGACTCCTGGTCTGCAGACCCCGGGAGGTGTCTGGCTGCCCGTGCACCCTCAGCCCCTTCTGACCACCTGGCAGGTACTGGCTGCAGCTAGCTATGTGCTGGTTCTGAGGACCTCCACTAGAGCAGGAGAGCGGGAGGCATCCTCTAGCAAACCTGCCTTTGGCTGCCTGCATCTACCCCTGAAGGGCACATTAAAATGAGGGTGTCCAGGAAGCACCCAGGCTTTGGGAGTAAGAGCATCTGGAATTATCTTTGCTTCCTTGTGGTAACTGATTGCCATGTGTATTAGTTTATTTTTAAGCTGCTATAAAGATACTATCTGAGTCTGGGTAACTATAAACAAAAGAAGTTTAATTGACTCACGTTCTGCATGGCTGGGGAGGCCTCAGGAAATTTGCAATCACGGCAGAAGGCGAAGAGGAAGCTAAGACCTTCTTTACATGGTGACAGGAGAGAGAGTACAAGAAAAACTGCCACTTTTAATGCCATCAGGTCTTGTAAGAACTCCTTCATTAGCATGAGAACAGCGTGAGGGAAACCGCTCCCGTGATCCAGTCACGTCCCACCAGGTCCCTCCCTCCACATGCGGGGATTACAATTTGAGGTGAGATTTGGGTGGAAACACAGAGCCAAACCGTATCACCATGCTAATGGCCTGGTTGGCACAGGGTGTGAGTGAAGGATTCTGTGTAAGAGGGGCCGGTGGCTTTCACGTGCTGTTAACCATCACTCACAAGAAGAAGTATATTTTCACGTGGCAAACCACAAAAGCATGTGTACAGATAACTGACAAAGTTTCATGAAGCTTACTGTATGTGAAGAATTCCATTATTTTCTACTGTGATTGATTCCAACTTGTAAAAACACTTAGTCCTCAGTTTCTCAATTGATTTCACTACCTTCAGCATGAAAAAAGCTGGGCTAGAATACTGTGGATGGCTCTGTAGAGAGCACCCTTGACTTAGTGACTCCTACTTAGAGAAAGACCCCATCTTACACTTCAAAGGCATCACACCAGCAGGGATCAGATGTTCACCCAATCAATAGAGATGGCACCCAACCAGACAAGGGCATACATAGGCACACTCTTTACCATCTGTCCTCACCAGAGGACTCATGGGCCATAAAAGAGCAAGACCTCACCAGCTCGACATGGACATCTCCAACACCCCGCCTTACTGTCACCCATGATCAGCACCAGCCATCTGCCAACGAAGGCTATGCCCAAATCAAAGACTCTTCCTTGCAAGAGGTTGAGGACCGTCAGGATCAGGCCAGGACACTCTTCGTCCACGCCTCTCTCATTGAATTGGTTCATTCATCCTTTTTTTCCTATGCCCTTTTCTCTTGATGTTAAATGTTACCCTGATGTGAAAACTTTAATCTGTAACATTTATATATTGATTAAGTATGTTATCATGTATGGTGTGCAATATTGATTGACCTGTGGTGTGGCTTGAGCCTGCATGCTTGTGGCTCTGACTACTGAGTAAACAGGAAGCTCTAAGGACAACTGCCTCCTCGGGAAGCCCATGGAACTCGTGGCTTTTGTGATTGAAATAGCATCAGTAGAGTCTGACCTTGTGGAGAGACACAAGTGTGCGTGGACCTGGTTACATCTGACCTTGCACCACTCACAACAGGACCCACTGCATCAGTGAGGCAGCCTCTGTAGGCTCCAGGCACTCTCCTGGGGGATCCGAAGGTCCTCTAGAAATTCCTGAATTGGAGGGTGTATGTGTATTTTTGTTTTTAAGTAATTATTACTGTTAATTCTCCTCCCCACCCATATCAAAGCAACAGATGTTAACCATTGAATATTTGGAACATTTTCAACAAGGTAAAGGAGAAATTAAATCTGCAATAATCTCACTACCCAGAGAAATCCACCAAGTCCGGTAAAGGCATACTTAATTTCACTTCTTTTTCTATCCTTTCTCTCTCCTCTATTCCTCCCTCCCTCCCTTTCTTTCTAAAATGACTGTCATTATTAATCATTATGCTAGGAGCATTTTCTCATATTGTTCTTCAGAAAGGGAATTTAAATAGCTGCATGTATCATTTAGATAGAATTCTATCACTTATTCATTCCTTATTTTGAGACATTTAAATGATTTCTTTTATAAATAATATTGAGATGAACATCCCATTACATCAACGTTCAGTAATATCTTCCATTTTCTTAAGATATATTATTAGAGGAGAAAACTACTGGGTCAAACCACAGTTATTTTAAATTCTCTTGGTTTTGTGAAAGGGGAAAATAATACAAATGAAAAACACATTGAGTTGGGTTTATGTTCTCAGAAAATAAATAGTCAAAAAGCATTTGTATTTAATTGCACTACAATAGGACAGTGATCACATGGGTTATTTTTCTTAATACCATCAAGATGGGTAGATTTTGTATAGGGTTTGAATATGTTATCTTTATGAAACGCTTTTGCATCAACCAGTAAAATTTAGAAATTACCATTCTTTTTCACACCAACTCTTAGCTCCGTGACACACGAATTATCTTAACCATGTTTTAAAACTTATGAAGTAACTAAAAGACTAAGGGTCCTTAATGTACCTAACAGGAGAATTTATATTTCCTGCTTGGGTTTCAGAAGCTTAAAAAGTATCAACATGGTATGACGGAATTGCAAAATGTGTCATCTTGGAAACTTTTTCTTAAAACCTCAGTGTTGTTAGCGATCACTAAACTGCGTAGATGCTTCGTCGTTTTTAAAGGACAGTTCATATTTCTGACATTTTTATAAGTAAAGATGCACCCAAAAGGTTTTTGTCTACCACTCATATTATCAAACTGTCTAACAGATTCTATCAGTTCATCCTCCTACATATATGAAACTGCCAAGCCATTACACACTCACGGCCAGTGGTTTTTTTTTTCTAATTGTTAATAACTTATTAGGTTATAAAATGGCTTCTTCTTGTCTCCACCTAATTTTCTTTGATTACTAATAGGTTTGAATTTTGGGGGTTTTGGCCATTGTATTATTTTGCCAGATATCTTTAAGCTTTTTCTCCTTCCTACAGACTTGAAAGAGCCCTTTATATAAGTATATTCACTGTTTGTTACATATGAAAAATATCTTCCCCAATTTGCTAAAAGTGATAACCAAAATTAAAACACAATAATCAATACTATAAATGAGCTTATTAAATAGACAATAACATGACAACTCTACTGATAAAGTTTGAACCTGTGTTCCAGCCCAAATCTCATGTTGAATTTTAATCACCAGTGTTGGAGGAGGTGCCTGGTAGGAGGTGACTGGACCATGGAGGCAGATCTCTTATGAATGGTTTAGCACCCTCCCCACTTGGTACCATATAGTGAGTGAGTTGTCACGAGATCTGACTATTTAAAAGGATGTGGCACCTCCCTCCTCTCTCTCTTCCTCCTGCTCTGGCCATGTAAGACAAACCTGCTTCTCCTTTGTCTTCCACTATGATTGTAAATTTCCTGAGGCCTCCCCAGGAGCTAAGCAGAAGCCACTACACTTTCCATACAGCCTGCAGAACCATGAGCCAATTAAACCTCTTTTCCTTATGAATTATTCAGTCTCAGGTATTTCTTTATAGCAATGTTAGAATGGACTAATACAGAAAATTGTTACCAAGAAATGGGACATTGCTGTAAAGATACCTGAAAATGTAGAAGCAGCTTTGGAATTGGGTAACAGGCAGATGTTGGCACAGTTTGGAGGGTTCAGAAGAAGACAGGAAGATAAGGGAAATTTTGGGATGTCCTAGAGACTTGCTGAATGGTTGTGGCCAAAATGCTGATAGTGATATGGACAATGAAGTCCAGGCTAAGGAGGTCTTAGATGGAGATGCGGAATGTATTGGGAACTGGAGCAAAGGTCACTTTTGCTGTGCTTTAGCAAAGAACTTGGAGGCATTGTGCCCCTGCCCTAAGGATCTGTGAAACTTTGAACTTGAGAATGATGATTTAGGGCATCTGGCAGAAGAAATTTCTAAGCAGTAAAGCATTTAAGATGTGGTCTGGCTGCTTCTAACAACCTATACTCATAGGTGAGAGCAAATAAATGATCTAAAACTAGAACTTATATTTAAAAGGGAAGCAGAGCATAAAAGTTTGGAAAATTTGCCACCTAGCCATATGGTACAAAAGAAAGGCCAATTTTCAGGGGAGGGATTCAACCAGGCAGCAAAAACTTACATTTGCAAAGAGGAGCCAATTGCTAACAGCCAAGACAATGGGGAAAAGGCCTTGAAGGCATTTCAGAGACCTTCCCAGCAGCCTCTCCAGAGTATCACAGGCCCAGAGGCCTAGGAGGGAAGAATGGTTTCAAGGGTCAGGCCCAGGGCCCCACTGTCCTGCAGAGTCTCAGGACGCTGCTACCTTCATCCCAGCTCCAACTATGGCTCAAGGGGGCCCAGGTACAGCTTGGGCTGCTGCTTTGGAGGGTACAAACCATAAGCCTTGGTGGTTTCCAGGTGGTGTTAAGTCTGTGGGTGCACAGAATGTAAGAGTTGAGGCTTGGGAGCCTCTGCCTAGATTTCAGAAGAGATATGGAAAAGCCCAGAGGTCCAGGCAAAAGCCTGCTACAGGGTGGAACCCTCACAGAAGACCTCTACTAGGGCAGTGTGTAGGGGAAATGTGGGATTGGAACCTGCACACTGAGTACTCACCAGGACACTGACTAGTGGAGCTGTGAGAAGAGGGTCACTGTCCTCCAGACCCTGGAATTGTAGATCCACCAGGCGCTTGCACTGAGTGCCTGAAAAAGCTACAGGTACTCAATGCCAGCCCATGAGAACAGCTGCAGTAGCTGAATGCTGCACAACCACAAGGGCCAAGCTGCTCAAGGCTTTGGGAGCCCACCCCTTGCTCCAGTGTGCCCTGGATGTGAAACATGGAGTCAAAAGAAATTATTTTGGAGTTTTAAGGTTTAATAACTGCCCTTCTTGGTTACAGACTTACATGGGGCCTATAACCCCTTTCTTTTGGCCAATTTCTCCCTTTCGAAGCAGCAGTATTTACCCAGTGCCTGTACCTCTGTCATATCTTGGGAGTAACTAACTTGTTTTTGATTTTACAGGCTCATAGGATGAATGGACTGGACTTTTCTCAGATGAGACTTTGGACTTTTGAGTTAATGCTGGAATGAGTTAAGACTTTCGTGGACTGTTGGGAGGGCATAATTGTATTTTGAAATGTGAGAAGGACATGAGATTTTGGAGGGGCCAGGGACAGAATGATATGGTTTAGATCTCTGTCCCCACCCACATCTCATGTTGAATTGTAATCCCCAATGTTGGAGGTGACCTGGTGAGAGGTGATTGAATCATGGGGGTGGAGTTCTCATGAAATGATTTAGCACCATCTACCATTGGTACTGTATAGTGAGTGAGTTCTCATGAGATCTGATTGTTTAAAAGTGTGTGGCACCTCCCCTCTCTCTCTCTTCGTCCTACTCTGGCCATGTGAAGTGCTGGCTTCCTTTTTGTCTTCTGCCATGTTTGTAAGTTTCCTGAGGCCCCTCCAGAAGTGGAGTGGATGTCAGCATCATGCCTCCTGTATAACCTGTGGAACAAACAAACCTGTTTGCTCTATAGATTACCCAGTCTCAGGTGTTTCTTTATAGCAATGTGAATATGAACTAATACATCTACTACAAACCCAAAAGCAAACAGTGAAATCTCCTTTAATTCCACCAATGAACAATTACTGCTTTCATCTGTTCAGGTTCTATTCAATTCTTGACCTATGTGGATATTTAACATTTACCTAATTACAGTTAAGCATAATATAATATTCTAGTTTAATTCACTTGAATAACTTGTTGTAAGTACATTATTTTGACATTGTTTCGTGGTTTTCATAATGTAGTATCTACATCCAACTTAAGAACATTTTGATGGTATTGAGAAATAGAAAAAGCTATTAAATCAGCCAGAGTCCACTGAGCAGATAGCAAACATATCGGCTTTTTTTTTTTTTTTTTAACAGAAAAAAGCTAACATAAAGATTATCGACCAGTTACTTTAGATTTTTTAAAAGGCCAAAGAAAGCACCCAGGTATCACAGTTGGGGAGGGAAGGAGGGAAGTCACTCTAGGCCTGTAGAAGGAGCACTGTGAGGCCGAACCCCAGACCTTGACGGGGGTGCACTGCCCAGTGGGTGCTGGTGACTGTTGTTGGGTGCAGGAGGGTGCTAGATAGAGCAGCAGACAAATGCCAAATGGAGTCAGATGGGGCAGCTGCTGCTGGTAGAGTACAGAGGCACTGCTGGAAGGCACTCACAGGGAACAGGAAGAAGGGGGCCATCCTCCTCTGCCTGGCAGAGCCTTCCAGGGAGCCAGTGGCAAAGCGAGTGTGTCTGCAGTCCCAGCATAACAACAGTAGCAGGGCTTGTTTTGCCCTTGCAGACCATTTAATCAAAAGAGCCTCTTAGGCCTCAGTCATTCACGCCTGCAGCAAATATTATTATTATTATTATTTTTTTGAGACGGAATCTCGCTCTGTCACCAGGCTGGAGTGCAATGGCGTGATCTTGGCTTACTGCAACCTCCACCTCCCCAGTTCAAGCGATTCTCCTGCCTTGGCCTGCTGAGTAGCTGGGATTGCAGGGGCAGTTTTCTCCCCTATTAATCTATATTTGTGTAAGCCTTAAGGTAGTTCAGGGGAAATGGTGTTTAAGGCAGGTGACTAAAACATAAACCCTCTTAAAAAAGTAGTTTTAGCCTCTTAAAAATAATATTTTGCTTTATTTTCTGTATGAGTGAACATAGAGAAAGAAAGCTAAAGCAGTCCCTTTGCACCATAGCCCAGAGCAGTCTCTGCAGATGGAATGTGGAACCCTGTCCTGGCTGCTGAGGGACTCACTGGCTTACACAGGACTCAGTGCATCAGGTCTCCTTCATCATCCCAACACTTGGGAGCTACTCTTGGCCATCTTTTGACAGTGAGTATTAATGTTTAGTCTCCCAAACTCAGCTGTTCTTTGTCGGCAGCACAATACTGCATTGGTGTTATTGTTATTGGATATTTTGAAGCCAAAATGTGATCCTCAGTGGAACAATGTACTCTTGTCTGTCTCTGAATATGTGTGCTTTTTCCTTCTGCAATAATCAAATTATAACAGAACTGAACAAATGAGTGAGGTATGACAAAGGCAGGGCAAGGACATTTGAAAACGTGTGCTTAGAACTGTGAGAACACAAAATGCCCTGACTTCCGTGAGTCCGGAGCCCTTAGATCTCCCTAAAGATGCCACGTCTGGCTTCTCGCACCATTTCATCACTGTCATGTGTGGGCCGTCTCTTCCGTGAACAAAATGTTTACCGATGGAGATGCTCATTGTCTTAGTTGTGGGGATGATGTCATGGGTGCATAAATATACATCAAAACTCATGGAGGGTGCGCTTTAGGTGTATGCAGTTTATCATACACCAATTATACTTCAAAACGCTGTGCAAAATGTTTACTGAGGTCCTACTACATGTAATGCCACATAGGTGGAACAAAAGTCCCAAGTGGCAATTCCTGCCAGATAGAGCTTATAATCTCAGCAGGGGGTCAAGGGGTAAACGTACAATAAAGCCACGGAGAGCACAAACCCCAGAGGAGTGGTACCCAGAAGGGAGGGTGCCTGGGCTCCTCCTGGCCTTGTCGCTGGCCATCCCGGAGGTGTCCATCAATTGCATCCACTTTTCTTAGCAGTAACACTAAGGGAGAAGCCAGACCCCTACGTATCCTTCAGGTGCCAAGATTTTACGTCTATGAATTCACAACTAGACTGTTCACAGGATATAGTAACATTTTTACTGGACCTTTATAGATAAATAAGATTGATAAGTGGAAAGGCAGAATGGATTGATCTGATTGGGTGAGAATGTGAAGAGCTTTTGACTAAGGCCACAGATTTGTGAAGACACCATTTATTTATTCAAATACAAGTTTATTTCCTTTTTCTTCACAATAGAGTAGTTCGCATGTCCACTTCTCATCTTTGTCAAATGAAATTATTTGCAAATGAAGCTTGAAAAGGGATCTCTGTGCACATAGTAAGGGCTCAGTAAACACTTACTTAATTGAATTCCAGTTAGTGCCCTGAACATAGTTGAACATCAACAGATTGGTATGTTTCAAACTTTCAACATTTGGATGGAAATAGTAAGTCAGTTTTCCTGGTATGACCAGGGATAGTCCGTGATACAGACTAGAGTTGATAATAAGTCATGATTTGTTGTTTTATTTTGTCTTGAACATGTGTGAAAATGAAATGCGAATGTGAAACACAGTTTAAATGAAAGGTGATATTAATTAATTACCATGTGCACATTAGGGCTGTAAGATATTTGTTGCAGGCTGGGCGCGGTGGCTCACTCCTGTAATCCCAGCACTTTGGGAGGCTGAAGTGGGTGGATCACCTGAGGTTAGGAGTTTGAGACCAGCCTGGCCAACATGGCGAAACCTGTCTCTACTAAAAATACAAAAAAACAAAACAAAAAAAATTAGCTGGGCATGGTGGTGGGCACCTGTAATCCCAGCTACTTGGGAGGCTAAGGCAGGAGAATTGCTAGAACCCAAGAGGCAGAGGTTGCAGTGAGCTGTGA
>NW_012101299.1:2005289-2007372 GCF_000951045.1 Mandrillus leucophaeus
GGCAAAAAGGTAAGAGCATGACAGCTCAGGTCTCTTTTCCTCTTTACGAGGCCACCAGTCCAACTACAGGAGCCACCTTGATGACCTTATCTAATTCTAGTACCTCCCAGGCCCCACCTCCAAATGCCATCAACATATAAATCTGGGGATTAAGCTTCCAACACATGAGACTTGGGGGACACATTTAAATCACAGCAGGTGGCCAGAACATAATACCACAGATGGAATGGCTTACACAGCAGAGATTTATTTTCCCACAGTTCTGGAGGCAGAAAGTCCAAGATCGAGGTGCCAGCAAGGTTGATGTCTCTGAGGCCTCTCTGTTTTGCAAACTGTCACCTTCTCACAGTGTTTTCATACCGTCTTTCCTCTGGGCATGTGCAGCCTGGAGGTCTTTTCCTCTCCTTAGAAGGACATCAGTCCTATTGGGTCAGGGCCTCACCCTTATGACCTCATTCAACCTTAATCATCTCCTAAAAGGCCTTATTTCCAATACAGTCACATTGTGAGTTTGAATTTCAACCTGTGAATTTTTAGGGGGAGACACGCCATGTTAAAGTGAGATTTATACTAAGAAGAGAAATGTTGTTCAATATTAGGAAATATATTACTATCATTTTTCATATTAGTAAGTTAAATGTATACATTTTATATATTATACATAATATATGTATATATACATCTATTCTTGGTGTCCTTACTTTAATGACTTTTTACAGCTTCAGACACATAGACATACGCACACTGACATATGTGCATGTCAGTGTGCATATGTTCATATGTGACAGATACATACACATGCACACACCCCTTTGCTCAGGAAATCAAATTCAATTTATCTGAGATTCATCTACTTTGCTTGAAGTACTAATGACTAATATAAGGAACTTAAAAATAGGCAGAGAGTACCTCCAGAAAAGCCCTCTTGTAATTAAGGGCAGCAAGCTAAGATGTAAAGGAAATGTACAGTCTCTCTCTCTATATATATATACATGTATACACACACACACACAAACATATACACATATTTATAGATTGATAAATATAGATATATATCTCTATATATGTATATCTATAATTCAAAGTGATCATTACAGTGGTGACTGTCTCTCTCTCAAGTTCTGTTATAATTTGATTATTGCAGAAGGAAAAAGCACACAGATCTAGAGACAGACAAGAGTACATTGTTCCCCTGAGGAGCACATTTGGGCTTTAAAATCTCCAATAACAATAACAGTCATGCAACATTGTGCTGCCTGAGAGTCATCACTGTAATGATCACTTTGAATTTTTTTTTTGTTCTACATTTACAAGAGTAAGATTACCATTTTAAATTATTTGAATATTTTGTGGACTTTTATATAAGAAATAGTTTGCCCCAAAATTATATTGGTATATACTATTAATAGTCATACATAAGCATGCCAGTTTCATTACAATCCCACCACATTTTGGTTGTATAATTATTATTTGTGCAATCTAACAGTTATGAAACTATATTTTATAGTTAAAATATAGGTAACTATGTCCTATATTTTAATTTTCACCATCTGAATTACTAGACTTTCTATCACTTTCCTTGTATTAATTCACGACTCGTTTAGGATAACCCAAGGTCCCCTTCCTTTTATTCTACCAACTTTTGTCCCTCAATACAGGATACCTGGAGCAAGATTTTACTTCTATTTGGTTTCTGCTGGAAAACCTAGGTTGGAACTGAAGAACTTCAGTCTTAAAACATCAGCTGTTTGCCTGACCTGTTAAGGAGACTATTCTTACCTTTAACTCCTTTAACTTATCTTGGAAATCTCCTGCCTTTGTTGGGCTCTTTTATTGAGTTCATCTATCTAACCTATTCCTAACCACCCCTCTCTTGGTTCCCAGGCCATAGAACCTCAGAGCTGGCAGCAGCCCTAAGAGCCACATTCTCCAGACTCTCAGCCCAAGCAGCCATCCGCGTTGTGTATCCGTGGACTTAGTCAACCAGCGTTGGTGCAAATGACCAAGAGCTCAAAGTTAAGATGGTCAAAAATAGTTTTCTAGCCATTCTCCATGCATGGAGCTCCAGTCTGCTTGTGTCTCT
>NW_012101299.1:2007722-2026215 GCF_000951045.1 Mandrillus leucophaeus
AGACAAGAATCAGTCAGCGCCTCTCAAATTGATTAATGTATACTAATACCCATTCCTCCAGAATTTATGATACTGACTCCGTTATACAGGAAAAGTGTTCCTATCCCATAAGATACTGAAATGGACACCTACACTTATATCAAACACACTTGAAATAAACTGCTCAGTAGCACATCAGGGCTGCATGCGTCAATGCTGCCTGCGGTGAGGCTGCACCAGCTTCCCTCCCGGTGGTGGAACACATCACAGATGTCAAGGGAGAGACAGGAACTCAGGGGAAGAAGACCTGGTCCAGAGAGCTCCCACGTGCTACAGACTTTTTCATCACATCCCGTGCAACTCACGCCCTTGTCTCATCTTCGTGACCTATGACGACACCTGGGCCAAATCCCACAAACACAAAACACTCCTGACTCAGAAGCTGACGGCCAGTGTTTACACAAGTGGCAAGAAAGGCTTTGTGTTGAAAAATCGCAGAAGGAAGCAATCTCCTTGGAGGCTCATGCCTCGCCTTAACAAGAAGAGTGTTGTTCATATACATTTTCTTGATCAGCTCAGGATCCTCTAATGTTTTTTGAATGTCTAACATGTACCAACTCGAAGGAAATACTTCTAGCTTCAGAGAGAACAATCAGAAAAAATTCAGAAGTTTTCTGTGAAAACGGGATTCTCAGTGTCCTCATCTTTTCAACTTCATACAACTTCAGACACACGCACATATGCACACACACAAATACACACATACATCTTTGCTCAGGAAAATCAAACAGTTTATTTGAGATTCATCTACTTTGCTTGAGGTACTAAGGACTAATGCAAGGAACTCAGATAGGCAGACAGTACCTCTAGCAAAGCCCTCTTGTAATGAAAGGGCAGCAAGCTAAGACATACATGAAACAACACGGTCTAAATATCTAGTCATTCTCTGTATGACGAACACTGACCACATGTTAAAACTGTCCCTATCCATTCCTGTTCTTCTTGGTTATTCAAATGACTTTGGTTTTAGGACTTTTTTTAAGTGACTTAACAACTTATTAGCTTATTTTCCTGAGGGTAAGATGCTGAGCTTGCAAATACAATTTTGAAAGGAGCAACAGTTGAATAACTGAATAGAATATTCCCTTCTGTCTTCCATGGATTGGGAAGTTTTTGCTATTGAATAGTAGATTCAACAGTAAAAATTAAAAATTCAATATTCAAAAATTATATTTGAATATTCAAAACTATTGGATATTTTTAATAGTTTTGATAGTTTTGAATATTCAAATAGAATTTTCTTCTGTGAATTGACTATAGAAAGTGTTTTCTCTTTTCCAAAATAATGACCTGGTATTGCATATTTCTTTCCCTTCAGTGATGACTTCTGCGGAAGATGACAGATCGTGGCCAAATTCTTACCAGTGTTGGGTAGGAAGATATGACCCATGGATTGGTCTGCCATTAGCTGTCATTGTGGGTTTTAAAAAAATTAAGTAGAGATGAGGTCTTGCGATGTTGCCCAAGCTAGTCTAGAATTCCTGGCTCAAGCAATCCTCCCACCTTGGTCTTCCAAAGCACTGAGATTACAGGCAGGAGGCACCACCCCAGCCGTCATCACTGTTATAAAGGTCCATCTTTGAGTTCTTTGCTTTACAGAACCACTAGTCAAGGGTTTTTTTCCCCCTCTTTAAAATAATACAGCTCTCTATTGTGTCGACTAAAAGTTTCCTCAGCTCTAAAACTATGATTGTATCACTGAAATGTATATTTCTGTCCACATACTGACTTACTCAATTTCAAGTTACAAAACGTTTAACAGTTGTCAACAGGTGCATCAGCTCAGCCCTGTGACCGGTTCTGTAAGAGATTATGCCCAAGGTAAACATGGGACTCAGCTCCTGTTAGTGAATTTAAGAACCTGGCAAGCTCCTTCCCACTGAAGAACTGTGCAGTATTGAGCACTGTTTTAGTCCGTGTGATTCTGCCTTCCTTGGGGCTTTCAGCATAATCGAACACCTGCACAAGGATTGCCGGTCAAGTCACGGGATGTGTAGGATGTACCATGTTTTTACTTACGTGTTCCTATCTCCACTTGTGTGATCCTGAGCGTAGAGAAATTCTAACCGGGCAGACTCTGGAGGAGGGAAGGAGGGCAGGAATGTTTACTGTGGCGCTGCTGTGAAGGCGGCATTGCGCGTCTGTTGTTTCCACTGATTTCATCCTCATCACAATGCTGTGAGCCAGCTTCTCCTCGTTTGTGTAGGAGGAAGCTGAGGTTCACAGAAGTCAAATTATGGGCCCGAGGTCACCCAGCTAGTAAGTGGCACAGCCAGAATGCAAACATAGGCCGGCATCTCCGGCCTACGTCTTCCACCTCCACCAGAGCCAGGAGCTGTAAGTGAGGCCAGGTGCAGAGATGGGCACCTGCTCTCAGCGTCGGATACAAAGGAGAAGTTGACAGATCATGTCCCTCCCTAGTGCCTCCTTCAGTGACGGGTCTCCAATCCCCAGTTGCTTCTATGTTAACACAATTCCAAAAACGTGACCATTCCAAGAAGGAAGATCCAGATCATCTTTACAATGGCTTCCTCATCTGTAAAGTGATGATAATACAGCAATATGATTATGCAAATCGTGATAACCTGGCTGGGGTCTCTCTGAAGCTCTTGGGGGTGCCAGGCATTGTCCTGCCCAGGTTACCTCCAAGCCTTATAACAATAAAGATAAGGAAACAAAGACTCAGAGGTGTACAAGACCCTATGGTGAGTAAATGGCAAAGCCGGGTATATGAGTTACCTACTGCTGTGCAAGCCACTCCAACCTGTGAGGGTGAGAACAGCGGATGTGTTAGCTCGCAGCGTTCGCCACCCAAGATTCTGGAAGTAGCGTGGCGGGTGGTCCTGGCTCAGGGTCTCTCATGGGGCTCCTGACTCCTGGCTCAGGGTCGGCTCATTCAAATGACTGAGGCTGAGGGCAAGTCTCAAATAATTGGCTTCTAACTTCCCTCTCCACGGGGATGCCTCACGGCCTGGCCACTGACTTCCCTACCACACCTGGCAAGGAAGGATGGGCACAGGGGAGTGGCCAAGAGGCCAGCCCTGCCCAATACTGGATCTGGCATCCACCATCTATGCCTTATTATCTTCATTAGAAGCCAGTAAGCCAGTCTGAGTCACACTCCAGGGAGGTGGTGTTGTACCAGGTGTGAGTTCCAGGGTACAGGGATGATTGGAGCTCCCCAAGGCTTCCCTTCACACCCGGCAACTGTAATCCTGTGATTAAAATGTTCCAGTCGTTCCCAAAAAGCATCCTCCCCGCAGATGAGACGGTAAGTTTCATGTGTCCAATCTCTTGCAAAGTTATTGACTTACTTTTTTTCTTTAAAGATATTGACTTTTTCATCAAGAAACTGAATTTTAGATAAATGAGGACATAAGTACAAAGTCCTCTGGGGCTAAACATTGCCTGAAAACTTTTGAAAAACAGATAAGTCCCAGGAATTTAGAACACCTTTGGTGTCACTCTAACATAGCCCTAGAAAAACTGCAAACTGGTTTTGTCATGTCGGAATTGCTAGACAGTCAACCGTCTGCACCCTTCCGTTTTAAAAACTGCAGCCAATACAGACGCTTTGCAGCAGCATCAGTTCTACCCAAACCATCATCTGAGCAAATCTGCATTTTCTTCGGGCTCAGGCTTCCCGCTGGTGTCCACCAAAGGAAAATCCACTCTGCCCAGTGAGTCCTTGCGTTGGGAGCTCTAGGGCCTGCGTTTCCCTTTGCCTAAAAGTAGGGGCTGGCAGCACAGGAGGTCCCCTCACCTTTCTAGACTGTTTTCTGAGTACAGAGGAAATAAGCGAGGCAAAGGTTTGGAAGGGTTCGCGCCTGTCCTTTCTAATCTCTCACCCACTTTCGTTATTGTGCATGTAGTCTCCATCCTCTTCCAAAATTGCAATAATGGGGGTCGTGTTTTATTCTTTTTATTCTGACAACTACATTATCTAACAATTCTTTATACTAGTCTCAAAATACCCATTTTTTGGTAGGGGTGATATGGGACGGGGGCAGAGAAGTGCTGGGTTGAGAAAGGCAGGGTCCCTGGTGAGGACTCCACTTTCAGGCCTGTGCCCACAGACCTAGGTGAAGACAGGTACTCCTGTTTTCACACCCAAATGGTGCATTTTCCAAGACTACCCTGACCTGCCACACCTGCATCCTGTGCCTATAAAGACCCTGAGACCCCAGCGGGCACACACACAGTGGCTGGGCGTCGAGGGGAAATCACCGGCAGAAGAACACACACACGCCGACGGGCCACTGATGGTAGAACAACGTGGACACAAACGGAAATCCGGCCGGGGGCAGTCGGAGGAGAGCCCGGCCTCTGAGTGGCCTGACTCCCAGGAAAGACCATCTTCCCACTCCATCCCCCCTGCTGGCTGCCCATGCATTTGCTGAGAGCTACCTCCACCATTCAATAAAACCTTGCATTCATTCTCCAAGCCCACGTGCGATCCAATTTTTCCAGTACACTAAGGGAAGAACCCAGGATACAGAAAGCCCTGTGTCTTTGCAATAAGCCAGAGGGTCTAACTGAGCTGATTAACACAAGCCACCTGCAGATGGCTAAGCTGAAAGCACAGACTGTGACACACGCCTACTGGGGCTTAGGGAGCCCTATATGTTGAACATATAGGAACATATAACAACCCTATATGTTCCCATGGGGTCGGAGCCCAGGCTCCCCACGACCTGCCCATCTGCATGCTCCCCCTAGGTGTTTGAGCTGTGGGCACCCAAGAAGCGAGCCACACACCTGTCACACGCCCTGCGAGGGGGATAAAGGAACTTATCCAGTTTCAGACGGAGGGAATGGCTAGTTATCAACCACCCAAACAACCAAAGCCAATTTTCCTCTGAAAGGGACCCCGAGGCATCTGATTACTTCTGTTGCTATAAAGGCCTTGGAGGCTGGATACAATGTGGTGTGTTTACAGCCTGAACGACGTGGCAAGATCCTGTCTCTCTTAAAAGAAAGAGAGGTGCTTTGGTGAGGATGGAAAATTCTGAATAGCTCTCCCTTGATGTCTTATGCTGTCCTTATAGCGAAAGTGGTCTAGGGTGTCACTCAAACAGAAGACTGTCTTGTTTGGGACTTGAGAAGATTTTTGGTGCCTTTACCAGCAGAAAATAAGGAAGAAGGAGCAAATAAGGGAGGAACGCCAGGCACTGAGGGCCGAGGGCCTTCGTGGCCTGCACTGTTCTGCGGAGCAGGGCTGTGCACGGCTGAGTTGAGTCACGCTGCCTGCGTCCTGCACGCGGCCCTGTGCCCGGCGTGTTTGAGGTGGGCTGCTTTCTCCACACGTGTGGACATCTTTCGTATGGGGTGAAGGCTAGGCTTACAAGCCCTGTCTTTTGGATGTGGACATGGAGCCCTTACACATGTGCCTTCTGTGGCATGAAGACTGTCAACGCCTGGCAGAATTGGAGTGATCGGTGAAACACCAGACACCAGGCCCTCGGTCAAGGCCTCGCCCAGCACCTCCTTCTGGACCCCATCCTGTCCCTGAGGCTGCTGGCTCCAGTGCAGGCCTGACTGTCACAGGCACCTACAGCATAACCCTGCCAGTGACCTCACAGCAGCTGCAGCACCGAGCTCCCGAGGCAGCGCCCTGAGGCAGGTGAAGCAGCTCAGGCCCGCGCTGCAGGGGAGCCACGCCCCAGCCGGCGCATTGGCAGAGAGGGTGCTCTCCCAGGAGAGAATGAAGTGCCACGTGGGCTCAGGGTTTCAAAAAACCCACCCCAGATTCACTCCTCTGAACGTTGCCCTGAGGAGCTCCCAGACTCTGCGGGGCCAGGTTCCCGGGGACAAGAGATTTTGTTACTCAGTGCTAAGCCTCTGGATTCTGTCTTTATTTTTTTCTTTTACAGGGGTCTATGGGTATCCCCATAACATCCCTTTCTTATTAACTAATTCAAATAAAGATAAATAATAAACTGTGTGGCTCAATGTGGTTAAACGTGTGTGGCATTTAGAGGTTTTGATGTTGTCGTAGACAAATGCCGCTTCTCTTCCAAATTGTTTCCTCCTCCACTCCAGGCCTTTCTTCACCCCATCTCCTCACAGCCCCAGACCCGCTCCTTGCCTGAGCTCCAGGGTCAGTCGCCCTGTGGAGCAAGTCTGCCCGGGATGAGGCTGACACAGGAGGCTCATGGCTCAGCCCGCGTGTCCTCTGATGCAGCCCCACGTGGGCCTCCAGGGGTGTGAGCCACACACTACTGTGAGTTCGTTTTGTATCAGCTGTAACCTGAAGAGTTTCAACCCACGAGTCAGAAGGAAGATGCTCCGAGAGACCACACAACCCAACCTTGTAGGAGACTTGCATCCGGATGTCGTTGGTATAGATGAAAGGACGCGGCCCAGCCATTGAGAGCAGCCTCACGTCCCCCTGTAGGCCCCCAGGATGTCCTGAGTCACCTCATGTCCCCCGTAGGCTCCCAGGATGTCCTGAGCTGCACTTCCCACTTCACCCTGTCCAAGGCTGACCCGTCGTCCCCCAGCATCCTGGCTCACAAAGGACGGCGGTCCCCTGCCTCCAGGAGGGAGTCAGCTCCTTGCAGCCACTGGAAGCCCACCCAGTGGCTCACCTGGACTCGGCCCCAGCACCCAGCCCACATCTCAGCAGGGATTTCCCCTTCCTGCTTCCGAGGCTAAGAGGACCCTGGAGAGGACTCTCGCCCTCGTGCTGCTACGTGTTCTGTGTCTGCTTCTCTCTTTCCAAGCCTTCTGTGGTCCCTGCCCTCTTGAAGGGCATATTCCAGTGAGCAAAATGGACATTAAAAAGCCAACATTCTCTTTCTAAAGCACAAACTGGCCCAGCAGTACTCCCCACCACCTCCCCCAACCCAATCCCGAGGTGGCCACTGCAGGTGTTTTTGCCACGTCCCAATGAGGAGAATTTCAACCAGGACATCAGACGGCTCCCAGCGGTTTTAACCACTGTCTGGTCAACTCTCCTCCCACTCCCATGCTGATCTGGACCGACCTCCTCACTCACCTACCCCAAATCAGAATTAACTGCCCTGCTGGGCAGGGAGCTGTGATTTTCATTTTCTTGGGCAGTGACAGATGATGTTGCATTTTCTGAGAAAATTAAGTCATCAACTCTCGGGTGCCCCTGACATCATCAAAATGTCTAGGCTGGAGAGCCACAGGCCCTCAATTTATTATTGGAAATAATGGGGAAAAGGCAAGCAATTATGTGTTGACGTCAGGCTCTGCTGCCATGAAGGGGTGGAGAGCTGTAATTCCTGCCCTTGGGTCATATCAGGATTTGGAACCAGAGTCCAATTTGAAATAACATAAACTAAAAGAATTGATTAGACCAGGTGTCATTTGGGGTGCATCTCTCTGAACCGCCCCTAAATCCCTGCAGGTTATAATCTAACGCACAGTAACGGTGCCCATTTCCAGGGGCCTTGCAGGGTGACGTGGAGCAGGTGATGGATGCTCCAAGCCTTGGCTGGACTCGCCCTCCCCCGCAAGACGCCTCTTATTTCCCTGTCCTTTCTGCACTGCACATCATGAGGCCACTGTCGCCAGCACAGTTAGAAGCCCTCGATAATGAAGGCAGTTGATCACAGCCAGAGGTGCCCATTAAACACCCAGAGGCATGTCACAGAGGAGGTGAAGGCTGAGTCTGTCAGGCGACAGGAGAGGTTGAGTTTCTGGGTGCCAGCTCCGGGACCTGGGCAAGGCCAGTTGAGCCAGGTAACATAGACACCAGCAGCACGCAGGGCCAGGGTTCTGGGGGTCCGCCAGGGTCTGGGGCTGCTTCAGCTCAAAGGCAGCCAGGGCAGGGGCCAGGAAAAAGGAGCAAATGGTGCCCTGGGTCACTACAGACTTTGCCCACACGCCTGCAGGGGCGGGGACCCGGTGCACACCTCCCTGATGTCCAGGTGCGACAGAGGTAAGTGGATGGGCTCCTTCAACACCCTGAGCTGCCCAGGTGAAGGGAGGGTTTGTGTGCGGAGGGAGCAGGCCCCCGCCCACCTGACGCTTTGCCTCGAGTGTTTGCCTTCCCTCTCAAGGCTGTCTCAGGGCACTCGGTGTGCTCTGTGTGTGGGGCCTGGTCTGGCATCCAGGCACCCAGGACACCAGACCGCAAGGGGGACACGAGGAATCCACAAGGGGTTCTCTCCACGGATCCTCCACGTCCTCCTTGCCCGGCTCCAGCAACCTCTATCAGTCAGGGGCTGTTTCCCCTCCACCCATAAGAACCCCGGAACACGCCTAGACTTCTCTGGGTCCCTACTCAGACTTTCCTATTTACTTACTTATTTGAGAGATACTGAACCCAATGTGTTGCCAGTGGCCTTCAGGACGCAGCAGTGAGGAGGACGGGCTTCTTGCCCTGGTGGGGCTTCCATCTGGTCCTGGGGAGTCAGACACAAACAGCACAACAAAAAATGCAAACGTCAGTTATTTAAAGTGACTTAAAAGTGAAGTCAAAGTGGTGGGAAGTAACAGAATTCTGTGTTACTATAGGGTATGTGATAGGCAACATTCACTTTGTACTGATTTTAGGGGCAAAGAACTTCTTTAATATGCATATTTATTGCATATATGCCAATTTATAAGACATAGATATCTATTGGTTTCCATTTGTTTAAGCAGGAAATAATGAACACAAGAAATGGTCAGTCA
Source organism: Mandrillus leucophaeus (assembly GCF_000951045.1). NCBI lineage: Eukaryota > Metazoa > Chordata > Mammalia > Primates > Cercopithecidae > Mandrillus > Mandrillus leucophaeus. The sequence goes on from NW_012101299.1 coordinate 2,016,411, forward strand.
CTCCCAGAAAAAAGTAAATAAATACCAAGGAGAAGACGCAGATCAGCCCCGGCTATCACATGAAATAAGCAGGTAAGAGCAGATCCTTGAGGTGCCCCAAGTGTCCCAAAGAGGAAAGCCAGCGTCACTTCCGAGGTGACAGCATTAGATATCCCTGGTAGCCATACACAGTATGTCAATTTCCCCTAAATACTGGCATAGCAAAACAAGAGGTTAGTGGTCAAGTCACGTCAGATACTTTTTTAAAAAGAGAAAAATTAAGCAATGCATTCTTGAATAAAACACCAAGTCTCAAAAATTAATACATAAATAAAGTGAAACTTTAAAAGATTCAAGACATAGCCAGCAACATTTGAGTATAGGCAAGAAGTCAGCCAGCTGACTGAGAAACCAGGTCCCACCTGGCCCCGGCCTAGAACTCACACACCAACAACTCAGCCAGCAAAGGCAGCTTTCCTGACATTCTGTTCGTGTTCTGCGAGTTTGGAAAGACCCATAGAATCATGGGATGGGTAAAAATAGAACCTGGTAGAACTCCTAAAATCCCAGGAGGTCTCAGTAATTGGATCTTCAGATCAAGGTAAGAAAGAAACAGGACAAAGAAAGAAAGGGCATACATTTTTGTCATCGTTTTTGCTGTGGGATGCAAGTGTGTTTTGCAAGCATTTTCCTGTAATGTGGGCTTTGTCTAGCTCTTACGAGGGTTAGAGGGTCAGAAGTGTACACCGCACAAACTTGGAGCCTGGGGGAGCCCTGAGCAGCTTTAGCAAGTTTGCCCTCCCGTAAAGGGTCAGAAAGAAAGTGTTTTTGGTTTTGCACAACTCAGCTGTCATCACTATTCAGCTGTGCTGTGGTGGGGTGATAGCACATGCACAAGTGGTGTGACTCTGTTCCAATAAGACTTCACAACAAACAGAGGAGGGCACCAACCAGAAGTGAAGGGCTCCAGGGAGGGGCGTGGCCGCCTGTCTGCAGATGGGCCCGATCAGGCCTGGGTGGACCTTCGCAGCAGTGGTCACAGGAGTGACGTTGGCTGCAGCAGGTGGGAGGGGGGATGTGGCCAAGTCCAGCCCTTAGGCTTGTAAAGGACGACAGAGAGTCCTGGGAGGGACAACTGACATGTTGGGAAATTGTACCTGGGAACTGGAAACCCAGTCTCTGTGATTCTCAGGAGTGCCTACATGGCAGTCGGGGCACGTCACACAAGAGCACTGGGGAGCAGATGTTCTTTACTGGGTACGGGCACCCTTCAGGAGCGTCCCAGAGAAACCGCGGAAAACCAGGAGGACGTCCATAACCAAAACACAATTCAACACTCACCTTTGCAGAGAGGGAAGCGAGTTCACACTGCCGCTCCATGCACCCCATTTTCCTTATGTGCCACATAGAGTGAACCAAACTCACTGTGTACTCCCCCTGCCTGCGGCTGGAAGTTAGATCAAGAGGTTCCGCCCCTGAGCCCACACTTGTTCCGTGAAGCTATCGATGCCTCTCTGATGGCTAGTGCCTGTCCCTCCTGTGCAGACATGTGGCCCCAGCCACAGCACAGACCGACTCCACTCCTCTTAGGACGCTCGACTGCACTGAGACAGTTGCTACCTCCTTCCTGCCTCCCTCTACTTGAGTCCCAGAGACCTGGGCTGCCCTCCCTGCTTTTCCAGTGGGGCTCCCTCCTCTCTGTCAAGCTTGGCTCCTGGTTTCCCCTCCACTGGCCTCTTAACCAAACACAACACTCAGCAGTAGCTCAGCCCTGCCCTGAGCCTGGCTGGAAATGTGAGGGAAGAAACAGCCAGAAGAAGCTATTTGGGGCCCTATAGAGACATCGAGACTGACAACCAGAAATTCTCGTTGAGGTGGGCACAGATATTCACACTTACCATCAAGGATAAGTCAGTCCAGGGTGCCCTTACTGAGATGAGCCCTGTTGAAAGAGTCAGATGTTGAAGGAAACACAGAATGTAGGAAGGTAAAATAACTTCTAGACAACAGTTTCCCACAAAATCAGTATATCTTTGTATTGACTTCTCAAATTATTTCCCCACCCAGGACAGCACAGAGGAAAGAGCATGCATTTTTGAGGCAGACGGACCTGATTTAAAATCTAGATTTGGCCACCAACTTGCTGTGTAGCCCTTAGACAAGTTTCTTAAACCTCCACAAACCTGCTTCCTCGGGCTCAGTCAAATGAGAGTATTAATGGTATTTGTTTCATGCCTGTTTTGAGATCCACAAGGTCTCATCCCCGAGAAGCCCCAAGAGTGTTCTGGTGAATGCATTGTCATCACCCCTGCAGCCACCAGCTCTCAAGGCAGCCCTGGATCTCCTTGTCCCAGGAACTGCTCCCCCTCTGAACCTGAGCAGCGGCTTCCGAGGCTCTGACCCCTCTCTCTGCTTCCTGTCTGCTGGCCCTAGGGCCTCAAGCCGCGATTCCTCAACCCTGCTGAGACCAGTAAGCCATTGACCCACGCTGCCTTCTCACTCTCCATCAACCAGCTCATGTCTCAAGATTCTTATTAATTTGAATGAAATGTCCAATATTCAACCATTTTTATGCACACAATGGCTATTTTATAAGGCTCAAACCAATCATTAAAATACAGCAATTTTCCGAGTAAGTGCATCCCAGACTCTTGGGTTCCCAGCCCGGGAGTCCCAGAAGGTGGACATCGAAGGCATGAAACACGCAGGCAGGATGAGGGTGTTGTCTTAGCGCCGGCAGCTGCCGGGTCTGCATAGTGGGAAGAAGGCAGGACGGCCCTTACAGGTGGGGCCAATCTTCTCCTAGACTGATGAGAACTGAACCAGGGTTTTCTGTGTCTTGGTGACCCCAGACGCATCAACGTAAAGAGAGGGCTGGACTAAAGGTTTGTGAGCCTGGGTTCCTAATCCTAATTTTGTCACAATCCTAATTAGCCACATGATTCTAGGGGCCTCTAAACTGATATGGTCTCTGTTTTCCTTTTTTGGAACGTTGTGTTTTGCCAAGGGCACACTGCCAGTCCATGGCGCTCTCTCCACTGCACCTTTCTGGGAACCTCCGTGCCGCATCCCCCAGAGTGCCAGGTGTCTCCTCCGCTTGGCTTCTGTGATTTGTGAAAACTGGCTTCTTAGCACCCCTTCCCGAGAAGAAAATGAACCTGTGCAGCAGGTGACGTCACCATCTGGCCTAAGCTGCTGGAGCCAGCAGATGGAAAAACGAAAAATAGAACCAAACTCCAGGGAGGCAGTGGGGGGAAGATGCTGACCCTCTGGGGGCCCAGGGCCTTCAAATTGTTAATCAGCAGGTTAGAGACAGCCTGGTTCCCATCCTAGATCTACCACTTACTTTCTGGGTGACCTTGAGCAAGTTACTTAACCTCTCTAAGACTCAGCTGTTTGCCTGTAAAATATTATCAATAACAATTCTTTCTTTATTAGGTCGTCAAGAGAAAAAATGAGGAAAAAATACACAGGAAGCAGTTGGCATGGTGGCTGGGTCCACCACAAGGGGTTGGCATATACAGTGATTGTCATGATTGTTATGGGTGTGCGGTGCCCAGTGGATCTCACCACCAGAGTGGACTCCTCTGGTTAAAATAATTGAGTTACCAGAAGCTGTGTGTGAAGTAAATATATGGAAAGTTCAGCCATTCTCAAAGCTGTTTCACCTTCTCACGTCAGCAGATGCTCCCTGCATCGCCCCCTAAGATCCTTCCTGAGCTTATGCTGATCTGTTCACTCCAATCACTGACCCCTGAATCCTCAGGTGCTCACAGCCTGCTTCATGCCACTTAGCCCTGAAGGTGACCATTTTCTCTTTCTGCCACATGCTTTGGGGCATATGGGGAAGAAAAGGTTTTGATCTTTCTATTTAGGAGCTCATCTAGGAAGAGAGCACAGGTAACACAAGAGGTGTTTGAAATGTATTTGTGTCATTGAAAAGGAAGAATCCTATTAATAGGAAAAGTTGTCCCCATCACCTGCCCCCCGCAAATATTCATTTAGGTTTTGATGTGTAAAGAATGGTGCACCCGACCGTGAAAGTTTTAGCATTCCACCCTACAAAATACTTGGGAAGGGTTACTTAAGATGTCTACACACGGTGGTTCACGCCTGTAATCCCCACACTTTGGGAGGCTGAGGCGGGCAGATCACAAGGTCAGGTGATCGAGACCATCCTGACTAACATGGTGAAACCCTGTCTCTACTAAAAATACAAAAAATCAGCCGGGCATGGTGGCAGGTGCCTGTAGTCCCAGCTACTCAGGAGGCTGAGGCAGGAGAATGGTTTGAACCTGGGAGGCAGAGCTTGCAGTGAGCCAAGATCACACCACTCTACTCCAGCCTGGGTGACAGAGTGAGATTCCGTCTCAAAAAAAAAAAAAAAAAAAAAAGATGTCCACATAAATTGATGTTTCCTAACATTGTAGGGGTCATAGACCTCTCTGAGAATCTAATGAAAGCTATAAGTCTCCTACCTAGAGAAATGCATGCACACACACACACACACATACACACACACACACGGGCTTCTTGGAGGCCCTGAACACTCCTCTCTGAATGAAAGGAACAACTTCAGAGGCAGACAGACCTGAGCTTAAATTCTAACACAAACTTTCTTTCAATAGCTGCAACTCTGCAAGATATACTTACTTTTGCTGGATATATTTCCTCATTTTTAATATGGAGATAATACCTGCTTATAGGGCTACAGTAAAGATGAAATAAGGTAATGTCTATAAAGCACCCAGCACATAGTATGTGTTCCAACACATGGTACCTGGTAACTTTCCCTTTAACAGCAAAATATATTGTTCCCCAATAAATTATTAGGTGTGTTAGATATACAAAGTTAGATTTAAAAAGAAAGATATTAAATAAAAAGTTTGAGAATATTTGCTAAAAATAAATAATCTTCTCTACAACATGCTTTCTCAGAGGCTTTGGTTTAAACTCTCAGTGTGATTCTACAAATGAAAGAAGGAGGATATCACAATTTCGCTTATTTATCTGACCTTAGAACATTGTCTCCATGGCCATCATCCGGACCCAATTTAGAAACTGTGGCCATGATGGTCAGTGTTTCCACTAAACTGCCAGCCCCATGGAGAGTAGCACCAATTATATTCACTGTTTGTTAGAAGTTAATCAACCTAAAGTTAGAGGGGACAGTCCACATGGCAATCCTCACTTCTGACTTTAATTATATAAGTTTAGGGAATTCCCCAAAACACTATCATATTTGTTAATTCTGTAGAAGGCTACACAGAACTCACTAAAAGCTGTGAAACTCACAGTTATGATTTATTACAGGGAAAGGGTACAGATTGGAATCAGCCAAAGGAAGAAATACATGGGATGCAGTCCAGGAGAGCTCCAAATGCAGAGCTTTTCTTGTCCTCTTCGCACGGAGCCAGGACAGCATCAATGTGTGGCAATACCATGAAGCACTGCCAACCAGGGACACTCACCAAAGCCTCAGTGTTCAGGGTTTTTGCTGGGGTTTCCTTGCATAGGTGTGGCTGATTGCCCACAAAGTTCATCTCAATCTCTAGGATCTATGAAGGTCTGCTGATACCACAGGACTCAAAGCCTCCACCCTAAATCAATTGTTGGTGTTTCTGGGTGTGGCCAACACCCACTCTAGAACTATCAAGTATGGCCATCCCCCACCTTACATCACATTTTTAGACTTTACTGTGTGACCAAGGCTCCCAGGTGAACAAAGATTCTCTCATCAGGTACGACATTCCAGAAGTTTAGAGATAGCCAGGTCTCTTTTTATGGAAAGTGTAAATTCTTTACTACACACTGTTATATCTTAATAACCAGAAATTGGTGGATCCTCAATGGTACCTTGTTGTATGGATGAATAAATAGAATATATTTGTGGAATTATGAAAGGTCATGTTAAATCCCAAGCTGCTTGGGCTTTCCTGCCAGTTCTGTTGTCCCCAAACACCCACTTCTTATGCTAATTACTGACTCATATCTGTCTTATATAAATGTACCCTAATCAACAGCTAAGCAAACCTGCAGATTTCAAATTTGACATCCTTTCATGACTAAAAGACTCTTATAAGCAATAAAGGAGAAATTCCCTAAATCTGTACAGAATATCTAAAAAATCGTTAAGGAAAATTTCATTTACTTGTTAAAAGCGTTTCCTCAGAAGTCAAAAATTAGATAAATATGCTTACATCACCACTCTTACTTAACATTGTACTAGAGATTCTATTCAGTGAAATAAGGGAAGAAATGGTAATAAAAGGCCGAAAAAATGGAACAGAAGAAGTAAAATTTGTTATGTCATTATTCACAAATGACATGCTTGTACATGCAGAAACTCCAAAAGAATCTATAGACTATTAGAATCAATCAGTGAATTTATCAAGGTGCTATGGTTTAAATATGTCTGCCAAAAAGCATGTATTGAAAATTTAATCTTAATGCAACAGTGTTAAGAAATGGGACATTTAAAGAGGTGGTTAAGCCATGAGAGTGGAGCCCTCATGGATTAATACCATTATTGAGGGATGGGTTTATTATTGTGGGGTGGGTTCTTTATAAAAGAAAGAATTATCCCCCCACCCTCTCTTGCCTTGTGCCACAGAATGACAGAGCAAGAAGTCCCTGCCAGATGTCAGCAACTTGACATTGGACTTCTTAGCCTCCAGAACTGTGGGAAATAAGATGGTTTTTCTCTACAAGTTACCTAGTCTCTGATATTCTTTTATAGCAGCACGAAATGGATTAAGAAACAAGGTTACTAAATAGAAAGTTATATATTAAAATCAGTTGTATTTCTGTATACTAGCAAAATGAGTAGAAAATAAATAAAGTGCACATGAAGCAGAATAAGAAACTTCAAATAACTAGGAATAAATCTAGTTAAAGATATGCAAAATACATACACTGAAAACTACAAAACATTACTGAAATTAAATAAGACCCAATAAATAGAGAGATATATCATGTTCATGGATTGGAAGACTCAATATTACACATATGTCAAAGCTCCCAATATTGACTTACCAACCCAGTGCAATACCAATAAAAAGCCTAGATATTTGCTTGTCTGTTTAACTCAAAGCTGATTCTAAAACGTCTATGGACATCTGAAAGACCAAAAATAGTGAAGTCAGTCTTGAAGAAGTAGAACAAACCTGGAGGGTCTGCTTGACCAGATGCCAAGACCTATTTCAGAACTGTAGTAATAAAGACATTGTGGTGCTGACAAAGGATAGTAACCAGACTGGTGACCAAAATGCAGAGTCCAGGAGCAGAACTGTTTCAGTTGCCTATCGCTGTGTGACAAACTTCCTCACTACTTATCTGGGTCAGGAATTCAGAACAACAACGGGGTCAGTCCACTTTGCTCCACAACACCTGGTCCTTCCCTGTAATGGCCCAAACATCAGAGAATTGGCTGGAACAGCTAATGGTGGTGATGTATCTAGGGCTTCAGTTCTTGATGTCAGTTTTTCTCTTACTTCTCTGTGTGGCTAATTTGGGCTGCCTCCTAGCATGATGTTTCCAGGGTGCACGTATGTGCAGAGTGGCCATCACAGAAGACCATCTGTCACAGCCCTACATTTGTACAGGCACCTATTTTGTGGCAAAGGTAACACTACGATGCAGTAGAGAAAAGATGGCTTTTTCGATAAATGATGCTGGATCAAATGGCCATCCAAAGGTAAAAACAAAATAAATCTTCACCCCCCACTTTACACTGTGCTAAAAAATCAATTATAGAAGGATTGTGGATCTAAGTATAAGAGATGAAATAGCAATATAATTAGAAGAAAGCCTAGGGCAATTCCTTTCTGTTGTTGGAGCAGGCAAATGTTTCTTAAGCAGGACCCACAAAATACTAATCATGAAGGAAAAAGATGATAAATTGACTACATTCAAATTAGGAACCTTTCATTATAGAAAAGGAACATTAAGAAAAAAAAAGGCAAGCCACAGACTGAGGGAAGATACTGCAACACATACAGTGCTGATATTGAGAACATACATATATTTTAATGGTCTATAAATCCAGGCAATGGTAGGGAAACCAATATAAAAATTGAGAAATAAGAACTTCATAAAAGAGTATTTTCAAATGGCCAGTACACATATGAAAAGTTGTTCAACCTCATTAGCCATCAGAGACATGCAAATTAAAATCACAATGAGATACCATTTTACACCTAGCAGAATGGTAAAATGAAAAAGACAGACAAAACATGTGTGAAGAATTTAGAATATTCACCCACTGCTACTGGGTATGCATTGCTACAGTCACTTTGGAAAATTGTTTAGCAGTATCTACTGAGGCTGAACATACATAAACCTCTACCTGAGTAGTTTCACTTCTAGGTACACATCCAATAGCAAAATGCATAAATATATTCACCAAAACACATGTATAGGAATTGCACAGCAGCACCATCCTTAATAGGCCAAAACAGGAAAAAAAAAAATCAATGGATAGAACAATAGAACAGATACATAAATTGTGGTACTGTCTATTCATGCAATGGACTATTCTGCAGCAACACAAGCTATGAAGTACGGAGACACATCACACCATGGATGGGCCCCACAGACATACGAGCATAAGGAGCCAAATATTTAAAAAGTATGCTTTCCATGATTCTATCTAAGTCCAAAATCAGGCCACACCAATCTGTGTTGCTGACAGACAGGAGAGGGGCTGTATATTAGTCAGGCTTCTCTTAGAGAGACAGAACTAATAGGATAGATACATATTTATAAAGGGGAGTTTATTAAATATTAACTTACATGATCATAAGTTCCCACAATAGGCTGTCTACAAGCTTGAGGAGCAAGGAAAGTCAGTCCAAGTCTCAAAACTAAAGAATGTGGAGGCTGGACGCAGGGGCTCATGCCTGTAATCCCAGGCATGATTTTTTGGGAGGCCAAGAAGGGTAGATCACAGGGTCAGGAGATCGAGACCATCCTGGCTAACACAGTGAAACCCTCTCTCTACTAAAAATACAAAAAAAAATAGCCAGGTGTGGTGGCAGGCGCCTGTAGTCCCAGCTACTTGGGAGGCTGAAGCAAGAGAATTGCTTGAACCCAGGAGGCAGAGGTTGCAGTGAGCCAAGATTCTGCCACTGCACTCCAGCCTGGCCACAGATTGAGACTCCGTCTCAAAAAACAACAACAACAACAACAACAACAGCAACAACAAAAACCTTGGAGTATGATGTTTGAGGGCAGGAAGCATCCACCACGGGAGAAAGATGTAGCCTGGGAGGCTAGGCCAGTCTCAGCTTTTCAGGTTTTTCTGTCTGCTTTATATTCACAGGCAGCTGATTAGATTGTGCCTACCAGGTTAAGGGTGGGTCTTCCTTCCCCAGCCCACTGATTCACATGTTAATCTCCTTTGGCAACACCCACACAGATACACCCAAGATTAATACTTTGCATCCTTCAATGCAACCAAGTTGACACTCAGTATTACCCACCACAGGCTGGCTTGGGGAGGGACAATTACCGAAAGGACGCAATGCGTCTTCTGAGCTGCCAGAGCTTCTTGTCTCTTAAGCTGGAGCTGGGCACGTGGTGGTTCATTCGCCATGTAACATTACTTGAGCTGAACTTGTGATTTGCATATTTTTCCCTGTGGGTGTGTGTTATACTTCAATTAACTTAAGTAAAATAAAATAAAAAGTTCTTACTCATGTATTTACTTGCTCGAAATACTCCATTTTTCACAATTAGTATAAATTAGAAGGGAGAAAAGGGGGAGGTTTGTATGTGAGACCAAGAGAAAAAGGAGAAATAGAAAAAAATAAAAATCAGCCGGATG
>NW_012101299.1:2027805-2030103 GCF_000951045.1 Mandrillus leucophaeus
TAAATAAATAAAAATAAAGAGGTAAGGTAAAGGATCCGAATCCACTGGTTTACGCAAGAGGAAACCCAAAAGGACGCCCAGGATGTGAGGGCGATCTGGTTGTGACATCTGTCACCTCAGTGATCCCCAGGGTTTATTCCGCTGATCTGGTTGGCTAGGCGGTGTCCCCTTCCTCTCTCACCACTCCATGTACATCCCTCCCAAAGCTGCATACTCCGTTGAAGAGGATGACCATCTCCAGTAGAGGAGGGCCAGTCTTTGGTCAAGGGTATATGAATAGCTGTGATTCCCTGCTAGAGCTTCCAAACAAGCTCCCAAAAGGACATCTGGCAAATAAAGAAACATGCCCACAACTAATTATCAGAGAAACACAAGCTGAAACATTGTGATATCACTTTACACACTTTTGATTGGCAAAAGCTAGTGATTTGGAGCTGCCAAGGGCTGACAGGCTTGTGGGCAGCACAGGTGGAAGCGTGGCTGGGGTGGCCATTCTGAACCATGCTTTGACATTGCTTGGTCAGGTAGACCTGCACACACCCTATGACCTGGCAGAGACACTCCTGGGGATGCACCTGTGGCCAGCGGGACAGTGGGTTCCATTCCACCCTTGCTGTCGTAGATTACACACCCACACCCTTTCCTTTCCCCTGTGGCTCTGATGCTCCCCCCAGCATGGGTGGAGGACACTTCCCCACCCCACTGAGTTGGAATTCCAGGTGACTTGCTGGGGCTGGTGGACTCTGAACATGACAAGGCGGAGGTCTAAAGTGCGCTGTGTGTTTTGTCTTCATCTCATGCTGCAGCCATTCATAAGAACATGGCCTGGGTAGCTCCTGGTCCAAGGAGAGTGAAGAGAGATGGGAGCAGACCTTAACCCAGCCCGCCCTACCCCCAGCCAAGCCCAGCAGGTCACCTGGGTGTGTCTGTGTCCTCTGGCTGCCAAAGGAGACTGACATTTGAGTCAGTGAACTAGGAGAGGAGGATCCACCTTCAATGTGGTGGGCACTATCCAATCGGCTGCCGGCGCAGCCAGAACAACGCAGGTGGAAGAAGGTGGAATCACCTTGCTTGCTGGGTCTTCAGACTTCCTTCTTTTTCCCCTGCCGGATGCTTCCTTCAGCTCCTCCTGCCCTTGGACGTCAGACTCCAGTTTCTTTGGCCTTTGGACTCAGAGACCTGTACCAGTGGCTTGCTGGGGACTCTCAGGCAGCCTTCAGCCACAGACTGAAGGCTACACTGTCAGCTTTCCTGGTTTTGAGGCTTTTGGACTAGGACTGAGCCACTACCGACTTCTCTCTTCCCCAGCTTGCAGATGGCCTATTGTGGGGCATCACCTTGTGATCGTGTGGGCCAATTTTCCCTAATAAACTCCTTTTCATATAGACATGTATCTTACAGTTCTGTCCCTCTGGAGAACCCTGACTCATACTCCTACCAACCACCGATCAGTGAGAAAGAGAAAAAAATGCTTGTTGCTGTAAGTGCCTCAACTCAGGGTGGCCTGTCACACAGGGCTCCTGCAGCAGTAGCTGACCCCTGAGGGCATGTGCAAGGGGACTCACACAGCATCACTTCTGCTGACCTGGTGTAGTGGGGTGAATGGTGGCCCCCAAAAGGAGTGCCCACGCGAAACCTGGGAATGGGACCATATCTGGAAAAAGTTCCTTGCACCATTAAGTGAAGGATCTGAAGATGAAGCCATCCTGGACCGGGTGGGCCCTAATTCCAATGGCAAGTGTCCACAGAAGAGGAGAGAAGCGGGGAAGACACACAGACCTGGATCGTTCTCCAAGAGAAACAGACTTCTTTGTTCATTAATCCACTGCATTGCTGGTCCCTTTTGTAGCGTGGTTTCACTTTACTCCAACGACTTCCTTTTAAAGAAAAATCCCACTTAAATAAATGAGGAGCACAGAGGTCATGGAGATCATGGCTACAGAACAGTGAGATCCAGTCTGGAGTTTAGACTCTGGCATGTCCCATCCCACCACCTGAATAGTTTGTTCAGGATTCCCGGGACACAGTTCCTCTGAGGGAATCAGCTCCGCCAAGGAATAAAGGCTCTTCACGCACTCTCCTAGTGAGCTCAGTGAGTCAGAGCCAAGCCCTGGGGCACCGCTGCCTGTGCACTCCACCTGCCACACTCTAGGCAGCAGTTCTCTCTGATGTGTTAGGTTGTCCGGGAGTGGTGCAGATGAGAAGAGGTTCCAGAGCCTCCCCACAGTCACATCTCCTCACACTTTCTCAGAAGTCAGTAATTCCTTGAAAGTAAGCCTCTTCCTTTGCATTGAGGAT
>NW_012101299.1:2030663-2036985 GCF_000951045.1 Mandrillus leucophaeus
TATTTTTAGTAGAGACGGGGTTTCACCTTATTGGCCAGGCTGGTCTCTAACTCCTGACCTCGTGATTAGCTTGCCTTGGCCTCCCAAAGTGCTGGGATTACAGGCATGAGCCACCATGCCCTGCCCTGAAGGATATTTTTGCTGAATATAAATTACTGGGTCAAAAGGATATGTTTTGTTTTGTTTTGTTCTCATTTTTTCCCCTTTTGTTCCTTTAAAGACATGTTTCCATCGTCCTCCAGCAGCCATTGTTTCTAATGAGAAGTCAGCAATAATCTGAATGATTATTCCAGCCCACAGCATATCAGGAAAGAGAATTCACTGGCTAAAGTTTAGCCTCAGTCCACTCAAGCCAGCCTCTTGGATGGGTGTAATTCCTCCTCCCTTCTACAGGTGAGCAGCTTCCTAGAACACCAAGCTTGGCGTGTTCTTTTCACATCAGAAACTTCATTCCTGCTGTCTCTGCCACCTCCAGTGCTATCCTACCCTCTGCCTCCTGTAGACTCCCAGTCCCTCCTTCCTTCACACCCCTTCCCAAACACCACCTCCTCCACAAATACTTTCCTGAAGGATAGTCTACTGGGGAGCCTCGTTGATGTGTGTTTTTTAGACTAAAGGAGCCAGTGGCGCCTCCCAGGTGCGCAATGTGTTCCACCTGCTTAGATACAGGCATTTTTTGGCAGTAGCAGCTACATTTGACTGAACAGAAAGATTCATTTGGTGCCTACAGCAGGTACCACACCCTATTAAATCAGTCAGAATGCATGGGATTGTCACAGTGGTTCCATTTCATTGTCACTTTTATGGAAAGATCTGCTTAAATCATATTCTGTTGTTTGAAGTAAAGTCAAGCACTCCCTCCCATTTGCCTTCTGAAAAGCTGCACCATCACACTAATGGGAAGCATGACTTTAACTTGACCCTTTCTGATGGGACTCTCACCCCACTGAATGCTGAAAAATCTTGGACATTCCAGTTCAGGGCTTGGCCTCACACTCTTCCCTGCCACTTATATCTGGTTGTAGCTCAGCCTCTGTAAAGGAGTTTAGGAAAACTGCACAAACTGGGAGGGTATCAGACCCACAAGAATGCCCTCACTTCAGACACCAGCCGTAAGTTCAGTGGTCCCATAACCACCCTCAGGCTTGAACATTTGCTAGAGTGACCTACAGAACTCAAGAGAACACTGTTCTTAACTATGACAGTTTTATTGTACTGAAAGGATAACAAATTAGAACTAGGCAAAGCCAGAGATGCACAGAGCAGACTCTGAACATGAAGCTTCTGGCCACCCTTTCTCCATGGAGCTCTAGATGTTGTCAACTCTGCCCAGTAAACATGGAATGCTGTCTGCCAGGGAAGCTGCCCTGAAGCTCTATGTCCAGAATTTTTATTGGGGCTCAATCATATACTGTCCATATGGACAGACCTACTGCATCACCATTTCCTCCAGAGGTCAGAACTGACTTGTCATGTCCCAGAGTCCTCATCATAAGTCACAGCTACATTCTCCAGTGGCCAAAGGCCCCAGGCAAACAAAGACACTTCTATCCAGGAAGACATTGCAATGACCTGGGGTCACCTCTCAGTGGCTGAGGGCAAAGGCCAGGCCTCTCTTTAGCCAAGGTTAATTTTTCATTGCATGGTTATTATTTATCCATTAGAAGAATTATAAAATATTTTATTTCCTTTCTGCTTTTAGATTTTTTCTATAATGGATTTTTTTACTTACGTAATTCTTGTTAAGATGATTGTGAGGTGGGGCACCCCAGCTGGGCCTGTAAGCCACCGAATGACAAGGTTCTCCCTAGGGAAAAGGCCTCAGAGGTGAAGAGCTGAGACTCGAGCCAGCCACACAGACTCCCGCCACCAATCTTGTTCACCAAGAGGAGCACTCTGTGTACTGCTTCATGAATGGCAGCTAGTGTCCTTGACTGTCTGATTACTCCAAAATATTTACGCACTCTCAGCCTAGACAAATTCCACTCACCTCTGAAGGCCAGTTCAAGTTCATCCTGCATCAGGAAACCTTCTGTGACTGTCTCTTGCTACCCACTCCCCTGATGCGTGTGTGGAATGAGATAGAACAGATGGTGGATTTGTCCAAATAATCTGCAAACAGGTTGTCACCTGACCTCTGCAGAAGCTTCCGACACCCTGATCCCATGCGTGGTCTCACTAAGAATACATTCAGACTAAGGCCAAGCTGGGCCAGGTCCTTCCTCCTTGTCCCCTAAGCACCTGGCCGAGCTGCGGGCAGCAGGCTCTCAACACACAGCAGCTGACACGGAAACTGAGCCATGTTTTCCTCCAGCATTGTCTTGTCCCATGAAGTGGCATCTGCAGTGGTGTGGGAGGCAAGCCCAGCCCCTCTACGAAACCAGAGGCCACAGAAACAGCCACTGCCTCTCCATGCTGGTGCCAGCAGCTCTTCCTGTCTGAGGAGGGATCATCTGGCTGGAGATTCCCATGACTTGGGACAGGAGGAACTGTGCTCGGCATGGAAAGGGCACCTGTTCAGTTTCAGAGCACAAAGTGGGAGGTTGCAAAACAGCATTAGCCATACTCGCCCAGGAGGTCTGGGTGCTGCACTAAGTGGCCCATGGGAACCTGAGTCCTGTGGGGCTGACCCTGCCTGGGGAACTGAGGCTAGGAGGGGCCCCAGTGCCACCAAAAGAAGGGTGCTTCCATTTCCTGGCATCTTGGGAAGCCTGAGGGTGACCACAGGGCCAACCCCACTTCCCTGCTGTGCCCTCTCCTCTGGGGGTGCTGTGTAATCTGGGGCTGAGGAAATGCATGGGCCCAAAGGAAGGGCACCAATGTGTCCAGACCACCCCCACACAGAGCCGCTCAGCCCGTGCGTCAGGCCAGATGAAGAGGATGTTGCTTGGCCTCCAGAAGGTCTGATAGGACCTTCCTCTCATGCGTGCTCCCACACTGGGTGTCCCTGTTGGGAAAACCCAGGCACTCACCCCATCTGCCCCCACAATGAGAGAGAGAGAGAGAGGGACCTTCTCTTTGTGGCATCTGATCAGCAGGCTCCCTCCTGAAGTCTGTAGGGGAGATCTCTGCTGTAGGGGCGTCTGTGTTGGGTCTATGTCAATCCATAGTGGACATTTAGGACAACGCTGCTGCCAGCCTCAGACGACAGGATGTGGTCAGATGAAGTTTGTATTTGCCTTCTTAATGAACAGTCAGTTACTTAGACACTTTTCTAGGACAAAGAGAAATGTGACTTCAGCTTCATGATTCATGTCTCTGAAAAGGATAAAATGGTCAAGCACAAATGAAATCAATAGCTTCACCCCCTCCTCCACACACCCTTTTTCCTCTCTAACCCCTCCCCCACCCCAAGGACTTTAGATATTCAATTCACATGATTTCCAAGTTCCGATCGCGACTGCCCTAGACAACTTTCTGATGCTGACTTGGATCTGCCTGTAGGGAGTACTGCTTTGTGGAAGGGACTTTGAGTATTGTGGTCCCCATATAGTCACTTCCCATGTGAGCCTAAGACATCCACTGGCATTCGGTCTTCTATGCCCATCTCGCATGCTTGGCGACTGTGAGTTGTGTCTCAGAGAAACAGCGCCCCACCAGCCTTGACATAAATACATTCTAGGCAGGCTCCAGGCCTGTTCTGACTGGGCTGCTCCCCGAGGCAGTGAAGGGCTCCCCAAGAAACTCTTCACGGGCTTTTCACTGTCCTGACAGCACCGCACTGCAGCCTGCAGCAGGAGTCGTGTTGCCACACAAGTTGTGAAGGCACATTCCGTGTCGTTCTAACTGCCCAGCTGCAATGTGGAGAGGCCGCATTAAGGTAACAACGCCGAGTTGCATTAGACTGCTGGGAACAGGACTTGATCTCTAGGGAAGTGGTTCTCAACCTCGAACATGCGTCAGAGCCCTGAACACCAACTGCTGGGCTGCCCCGAGGTTCTAACTCAGTAGCTCTGGGCTGGGGCCTGAAATTTTTCATTTCCAACAAGTCCTGCCCTAACTGTTCTAGGGATAATCCAGGATTGATATTGCATCATCGAAGAATTTGTTTCATTGCAAGGCCAGTAAGTATCACCAGTTTGTAAGCAGCTTACTATTTCTGTATCATCTCATATTCCAGGCATGAGAGCGTGAAGGAGCCTCTGCCTGGCAAGTTGAACAAAAGTGGATCCGCCTCTATCCACTTTTTGAAGGCCCACTGCCAGCTTCACCTTCAGATTTTACACATCCTCTTCCTAAACTTTAGAGTGACAACAAATGTAGTTCACACATTCGAACCAGTGAGTGAACGTTTGCAGTGAAAATGCGTTTACCTTTAAAAATCAAATTGCAGCAGGCCTTTCTGAGCTGGGCAGACCCTGTGCTGGGTCTATGACAGCACATCCCCCTCAGACACGGCCCGCACACTACACACAGCCCAGCGAGGGGCGTTCTGCAGAAATGTCAACGAGCTCACGCATAACATGCCCAGAATCGACACTGCCAGCTAACTTCCAGTCACCTGACTGTGACACACTCAAGCCTGTGAGAGTGAACCCGCTTTGTAAAAACCAGGACTAGTCAAAGCCCATAATAAAGTTTTACACTTTGCTCCCCAGCCTAATGGAGAAGAAATCCAAGCTTGAAGGGAAAGGAGGGGTCTGATTTGGTGAAACAGAGATGTGAGGCTGAGGCTTCTGAGAATGTGGGTTTGGGGTAGGGGCGTGGGGGGACTAAAGAACAGGAAAAGGCTGAGGACACACAAGGGAGAAACCCGGGTTCTGGAGCCGGCTCCCCTGGGACAGACCCTGGCTCTGTGTGATCTTGGGCAAGTCTTCGCCTTTCTGTGCCTCAGTTGATTAGCTGTAGAATGTGGTGACTACTGCTGTTATGGACAGAGTTATGTCCCCACCAAATTTATAGTTGAAGCTCTAACCCCCAATGTCACTGTACCTGGAGATGGGGCCTCTAAGGAGGTGATTAAGGCTAAATGAGGTCAGAAGGGTGGGACCCCAACCCAGTAAAACTGTGGCCTTAGAAGAAGATGAAAAGCTCTCTCTGTTTCTCTCTGTCTCTCTTTCTCTCTCTCTGACATATAAAGGCAGTCATGGGAAAACCAGAAAGACAGGCCTCAGGAGAGACCAGCCCTGTTGATCTTGAACTGCGACTTGATCTCGGACTTCCAGGGTCCAGAACCACAAAGAAATAAATGGTTGTTAAAGCCACCTTGTCTGTGACAATCACCCCCCTGCAGCGATTTGGTGAACTGGAGCTGAGCATACACAACACCCCTTCTTCTTCCCACTCTCCTTCTCTGTGCATTCTTTCACTCCCACCCCGACTCCCAACCCCAAATCTTCACAGAAACATCTGCTTTCAGGAATGTGTTCAAATCTCAAAGCCCGGGGCGGGACCCTGCACTACCAGGCGTGGCCACTGAGGGGCACTCACACCCGGCGGCGCGCGCTGGTTCCCACGCTCCGGCCACGGGACCGGTGCGCACCTGGGACGCGGCCAGGGCGGCTGAACCCCTAATGTTTTATTCTGATGAATGTAGATTGAAAGATGGAAGCTATGTTAGTTATTTCTCCTTTAAATGGGCCTTCATTGTCCCACTAGGACGACACGTGACTGCAATGGCTTGTCATTCAGCCTCCGAAGGAGACGGCGCCACGACTAAAACGCACACCGTGTTTTGAAGACAGTAGGAAAAAAAAAAAAAAAGAAAAGAAAGCGAAGCAGTCACTGAGACTTTTTAAATTGATTACATGTGGAAATGCTAATGTTCCGGTGGCGCTGGATTAAACAGGACATTATTAACATGCATTCCATCTGCTTCTGGTTACTTTTTAAATTTGGCTAACTGGGCATTTTACATTACAGGTGTGCGGGGGTGGGGGCTGACCTGTGGCCTCGCCTCGTGGCCCTGGGCCCTTCCCTTTCTCCCACTTGCCACGGGGGCCGGGCCCGGGAGCAGAGCTCTGCAGTCAGGGCTGCTGAGAGGCCCAGGGTGCAGAGGACGGGTGGGTGGCCAGGCCCAGGGCACAGGGCCAGGGGTCGGAAACCTGCCAGTCTTTAAAACTACATTTCACAAAGGATCCATCCCGACCCTCTGTCCGTAGGGTGGGTCCTCCGTCAATTCATCCAGCACCCATCTAGCTCACCTCACGTATCCTACGTATAATAAAATCGCAGGCCGAGCATGGTGGCTCATGTCTGTAATCCCAGCACTTTGGGAGGCTGAGGCAGGTAGATCACTGAGGTCTGAAGTTCCAGACCAGCCTGGCCAACATGGTGATACCCCGTCCGTACTAAAGACACAAAACTTAGCCCTGCATGGTGG
>NW_012101299.1:2037400-2046238 GCF_000951045.1 Mandrillus leucophaeus
AAACTACTGGCCCCCAAGGCCATGGTTTTAGTTCCTAGTAGGATGTTGGTCACTTTGGCCTCTAACTTAGTAGACTTCCTTTACAGGCGCTATATAGACTGATGAA
The DNA here is from genome assembly GCF_000951045.1 of Mandrillus leucophaeus. NCBI lineage: Eukaryota > Metazoa > Chordata > Mammalia > Primates > Cercopithecidae > Mandrillus > Mandrillus leucophaeus. The sequence continues at coordinate 2,037,507 of NW_012101299.1, forward strand.
ACAAAACAAAACTCTGTCAGCCACTCTTTGAACCAGGTGTACAATTTTGACCCTTCCCAGTCTGGGCTAAGCAAATCTCTGACATGTGTTAATTCCAGATTTGTATGAGAGTCTTATATTTAACTGTTAAGTGTATAAGGCTGACTCAAGTAGTTAACTGAATCAGGAGAGAAATTTGAGATGAAGTTGAGGTTAACCCCTGGGGGAATGATGTCCGCAGCATCACAGGGAAGGGTTACCCTAAGCCAGGGGCATGCATGTGGGGAGTGAGGAAAACTGGGAAAACTCTTTCATCCAGAAAGATGAAGGCTGAGAGGAGAGGCAGCTGGCATTTATGATTCCATAGACAGTGTCAAAGAGAGGAACCTAAGCTTGTCTCTAAACCTGAGAAGTAGAAACCTCTTTTGGGTGAAAAGAGGCTGTGTGGGAGGAGAAAGGAAGGAAGTCTCTGCTTCACTGGTGTCAGAGGTGGAAGAACCTTTGATGGATGGTGGAGTCAGTCTGTGTCCCGTGTCTTCGAGGAACTAGCCCCGTGAGATATAGCCCTTGATCTCAGGGAGCAAGCGACCCAGTGGTGCCCACAAAAGCAATACCTGAAGATTAAATAATACCAAATACATTTCAGGAAATACATAGAACATTTCAAGCCACTGGTGCAAACAGTGGGAGCTCAGAAATCAGAGGAGGAGGTGCCCTGGGGCTGGGGTCTGTTATGTTGTACAGAAAAATGCAATGAAGGGAAGGACCTTGAGAGGAGCTGCTGATCCTGGGCTATCCAGTAGAGTCCTAGGTGTAGTCACATGTGTCCCCATAAGACAGGAGACAGAGGGAGATCAGAAGCACCACAGAGGACAGACAAGGTTCTTGAAGATGGAGGCAGAGACTGGGGGATGCAGCCACAAACCAAGAAATCTCAGCAGCCACCAGGAGACAAAGACAGATTCTCTCCAGGGCCTCTGGAGGGAGTGGGACCTGCTGGCACCTTGATTCCAGACCTCGGGACTGCAGAACAGCAAGAGGAGATATTCCTGTTGTTCTCAGCCACCTAGTTTATGGTGATTTGTTGCAGCTACCACAGGATGCGAATACCTTCCCTCACATGCCTAAGCTGAGATGGTTGGAACCGCAGGGCAACTGGACACACATCCCCGCCCTCCCCCACGTCTCTGCGTTGCACTTGGGCTGCCTCCCAGCATGGCGGTCCCAGCAGTCAGACTTCACAAAGGTGCTGGCCTCCAAGAGGACACTTCCCAGGACAGGAAAGCAGGACCTCCAGGCATTTGAAGAGGAAGTTACCCAGCGTCGTCCCTCCCACCCCTGAGCAAGCTTCAGGGCCAGCCCGAACACCAGGGGAGGGGAAGGAGCCCATTCTCCCCAGGAGAAGATGGCAAAGCACCCACCCGGACGGGGTATGTGGGGCTGCTTCTGTGAGCACTGACCCCGGTTTCCAACCACAGACCATCCTCAGAGCTCAGCTGGTCCCTTCTCCACATCCTCAACCCTACAACCAAGAGTTTTCAGTGCCTGGGACCCTTTCAGAACAGGAATGTGTGGAACAAGCTCTAAATCTAGAGCATAACTTAACACATACGTAAAATTGCTTTCTTTCAGGTTTTTTTTTTAATTTTTATTTTTTCTTTTTGAGATGAAGTCTCGCTCTGACGCTCAGGCTGGAGTGCAGTGGCGCAATCTCGTCTCACTCTTTCAGGTTTATTTTTAAGAAGCAAATCTTATTAATTTCCGGAGAAGGAAATGAAAGAAGATACTGCAATGATAGTATCCACAGAACAGCTTCAAAATCACACAAAGAGACAGACTCATGAAGGTGAAATTGCAAAACTAGAATGGCATGGGGGCAGACACTGAGCTGTGGAGGGGATGGTGCAGAAGCCACATTCCCTGTTCCCTTCCATCCTCCTCCCACTCTCTTGAGTTGAATCACCCCATAGTGGGGCCTAGGCCTGCTTATTCACCCCACATCTGATGCACGGTTCATTGTTACTCCTTCTTTTAACTGCATCATCCTTTATTTATAAAGAATTTGGAGAGGCGAATAAGGTCGTATTAAAACCAGTTGGGGCATGATCTATAATGCATGGCATAGCCAACAAGCAATAGTGAATCCTTTGAACACACTTTCTCCAATGTGCATCTGGCAAGGAGGCTAAGTTCTTAGTGGGACAGTGCTATTATTAATCAGAAAGTTTGAAGGTGCTTTTTGAGAACTAACCCCAGAGCTACAGAGTTGTGCATCATTATCCATATACCAGCCTATACTTTGTTCAGTGCTTTACAATTTAACCAGTGCCTAATTTCTTTCTCAGCGCCCTGTGAGGAAGGTGCTAACATTGGTTAAGGATGCAGCAGCCATGGTTGAAGGAGGCTAACTGCTTTGCCCTCTGCTTATTCTCAGCTGTAAACAGCTTGCAGGAGGACAATCTGCATTGTTCACAGGGAAGCAAATATGATCCAGAGGTCAGAGTCGCAAGAGCCAAGCAATTTATCTTTGCTCCTAAATCCACTCTGTGCCATCCAGGGTGAGATAGTAACACTGATTTCTGAACAGTGCTTTGTGTGTTACACAGCAGCTTTATATCCAGTGCCTCCTCCACCTCCTCTGCCCTCATTAGGGGTGGGATTGCCCCTGAGCAGGGTCCGAGGGGCAATGGATCGGGGTGCTGCGGGGGCTGAAACCTGCAACTTTGCAGGATGTTTGTGCAGTCATGACAGCCTCGCAGAAAGCCTGGGAACGTGGGGCGCCCTAATCATCCTGAGAACTCCGGGAGGAGGATACACCTCTGTGTTCCATGCCGTCAGGACAGAGCTGGGACACGCAGGCAGCTGTGTGTGTGTTCGCTGCTGCCTCTGTGTTCCATGCCGTCGGGACAGAGCTGGGACACGCAGGCAGCAGCGAACACACACACAGCACAAATCTGTGCTTTGCTGTCCAGGTCAGTGCTTCTCATCCAGGGAGGTCTCGTCCCCCTGGACAAGCTTGGCCACGTCTGGGGAAGTTTGGATTTTCTCAGCTGGGGAGGGGTGTGGAGGGTGCTGCTGGCATCAGTGAATGAATGGAGACCAGGGATGCTACTAAACTTCCTGCAAGGTGCAGCACAGCCCCTGCCACAGAGAATCACCGGGCCCAAAGTGTCAATGGGGCAGAGGCTGAGGAAGCCTGGCACAGGGGCTTTACCTGTCATGAACATACTAATCCACTGGCTGATGTGAAACAGATGCCAGGATCAGTCCCCATTTTGCAGTTGAAGATGATGCAAAATAGAAACCTCAATCAGCCTCCACGTCACACACTTGGTGAGTGTCACAACCACAGGAGTAAAACAGAAAAAGGAACCAAGACAGGCGGGCGGGGCAGCGAGGAAGACCCCAGAAGCAACTGCACTGACTTGAAATTGGTTACATGGTTGTGGCCCAAGCAGAATAATCATCTCAGGTTAGCCAGGGCTAACCTGAGGTTCAAGGAGAACTCTGTCCTGGACCCAGAAGGGGCCAACATTTTATGAATAACCCAGGCAAAAATTTGGTGGCAAAATTAATGACATTTTCAAACTGAACAAAGCTTGGAGAGACACTTAAAGTAGGCTGTGACCAACAAGGTATTAATTTACAGGGACAAATGTGAAGGTCTGCATTTGGGTGCAGAACACACAAGACCTCCCTCAACAAAGCTCTCATGACAGAGACTTAGTCACCCCATAAAGCTGCCAATTTAGTGGAAAGACCAAAGGAGAACTGTAGACTTAGCGACATTGAGATAACATTCACATTGGGTCTGCTATAGGGATTGACAAAGCACTTTCATGTACATTTGCTTGTTGGATCAAGCGTAACATCTAAGACAGGAAGTGGCAGATATTATTAGGCCCAATTTATAGATGGGGCTCAGGGAAGCCTGCTGACTTCCCAAGAGAATAAAGCAACAGCAGAGCTGGGTTTGGAAACTGGGTTTTTGTTCCAAATTCCACGTTTTTCTCTTTGTGGCCAGAGTCCCAGGAGAGGTTGTGCTGGTGTTTGGAGCATCACTCCCCGGTGCTCAGCCTGGCACCTGTGTGTACTGCCTGCTGTCAACTCCTGGAGGATGTCGCCAGCCCTGGGACCTGCAGGAGGGGCCACACTTTCCAAGCCGCAGACTGCTCATGTAGGAAGACGTCAGCAAGGTCCACACCTGAGGCTCTGCTGTGTTCCAAGGGAAATCCCTGCCTTAAATCCTAGTGAATGAGACATTGAAGGAGCATAAGTTTACATTTACTTTTTAGTCATTTAGAAAAGCACATACAATCAAAAATTAAAAAGGATAAAGTCACCTTGTAAAGTGACTTTTCACATGATTTTGCAACCCTTGCCTCCTCTGCCGCCTCCTCTTTCTTTCTTTCTCTCTTTTCACATATAAGGCATTCACTTATTTGGAATCATACTGCATATAATCATAAACGCTTTAGGATGTGACAATGTAATGTGTATGATCTTTTTCAATGTGATTCACATTTTTCTTAGAGCATTGTGTTAAATACTGCATAGAATTCCATCCTATGATTGAACAATAATGAATGTAGTCAATGACTTCTCTAACATTTAGTTTCCAGCTTTTTACTATTAAAGACAACACTGTACACTGGTTTTCATTTGTTTTTCGTTTGTTTCTTTGTTTGTTTTTTGGTTGGTTGTTCTTTCGCTCTTTGAATTCTCACATCTGGAGCTGCACCTTTGTCTAGAATGTGCCTTCTCTCTTTTGCCTGGGTAGCTCTGATTTCTCACGAAAGGTGGTGACTTCCTGTTGGCTGCCTTTGATGTCAGTGTTGTCTCTGGGCAGCTTTTATCAACTCTGGATTTCTACAGGCAGCGTCTGATCTTTTCTCCAGTATTGGAGGATGCAGGAGGCAACTAACTGACTTTTCCAAAACCATTTCCCCATCCTTAGAATGAAGATTAAACCACTTGATGAGCATGACAGACTTTAAATAAATAATGCAGTTATGTTTTTACATTATTTAATAACGTATATTAGCTATCCGTAAACTGAAACACACAATCTGAACATAAATAGAAGAACGTGACAAAACCATTTTTGCTGTTAGTTTATAGTTTTTTTCTCCCCTTTTATGTTTCTAGCTCCAGCACATAGCCAGGCGTCATGCTGGCTTGCCCAAGAGGATGTCTATGGCGGGCCAGTTAACTGCCCTTCCTGGCTTTCGCAAATGAGAGTCTTGTCGTAGGTGTGCATGGACAGGGGAATAACTGGAGAGTAATCAGGGTCCAGAAAGCAAAGGGGATCCTCCAGGGGGGGAAAAAAGACACCTGTGAGCCGTCAGGGACAAGAACATATGCTCAATGACAGCAGCCAGCCTTGCTAGAGATGGACCCCGGGCAAGGCCCAGGAGAGCAGCGCCGGTGACCAGAGACTCAGGAGCACCCAGCAAGAGCTGACATCCATGACCAAAGGCACATTCCCCCACCACTTGTCATGGTGTTGGAGCAAAAACCCCTTGGAGAACCCTGAGAAGTTCCAATTTGATTTAAGAAAATAGAAATCTTTAACTAGAAAGAGAGCAAGATGGGCTAGGGATGGGGCAGAGGCCATGGCAAGGCTCAGCCATACCTGTCTGTCATGCTTTATGCAAAAAGAAGTGGAAGACCCAAGGGAATGCAGAGGGACCTTCAGATTTAATAAACAGGACTCTTGTTCTCCTGGGAATGCTGTGGCAGCTTAGTTTTGAATCTTCAAAGCTCCCCTCATGGAAACCATGGAGACCAACATTATGGAAGAGAAGCAGGAGTCCAGGAGGTGTGGCTTCAGTAAGCCACCACGGCACTTCCTACCTCACAGGAAACTCCTCCTTCCAATCTAGGAAAATCCACCTCTTTCAAATATGAATTTAAAAACTAGAAAGTACAGAGCATCTTTTCTAAGACATTATAAGAAAAAAAGATGATAAAGCAGCATTTTTTTCTTACAAGTAATAAAAACTCAACATAAAAAGTGATAACACAAACTAGATGAGAATGGTAACCCAATATTCCTACACGAGTTTTTAAAAATTATTGATACAAAGTAAGGAATGAAGTAAGAGACAAGCAGAAATGTACAAATTCAGAGACAAATATACAAAGAGATAGTGAGACAATAGGAATTATACCAGAAAGAAACTGGTAGAAAAAGAAAAATAATGAAAATCAACATCATGAAAATGACCATATTGCCCAAAGCAATCTACAAAATCAATGCAATGTCTATCAAAAACCAACATCATTTCTCACGGAATTAGGAAAAACTATTCTAAAATTTATATAGAACTAACAAAGAGCACAAGTAGCCAAAGCAATCCTAAGCAAAAAGAACAAATCTAGAGGCTTTACATTATCAGACTTCAAATTATGCTACAAAGCTATCGTTACCAAAACAGCATGATGCTGGTATAAAAGTAGACACATAGACCAATGGAACAGAATAGAGAACCTGTAAATAAAACTCAACACCTACAACCAACTGATCTTTGACAAAGCATACAAAAATATAAATTGAGAAAATGACATTCTATTTAATAAACGGTGCTAGGATAATTGGCAAGCCACATATAGAAGAATGAAACAAGTTCCCTATCTCTTACCTTATTACAAAAATCAGCTAAAGATGGAACAAAGACTTAAATCCAAGACCTGAAACCATAAAAATTCTAGAAGATAACCAAGGAAAAACTTTTAACTTTTCTGGACATTGGCCTGGGCAAAGAATTCATGATGAAGACCCCAAAGTCAAATGCAACTAAAACAAAAATAAGTAAATGGGACCTAATTAAACTGAAAAGCTTCTGTGTAGCAAAAGAAATAATCATCAGAGAAAACAGGCAACCCACAGAATGGGAGAAAATATTTCCAACCTATGCATCTGACAAATGAGTAATATCCAGAACCTACAAGGCACTCAAACAAATCAGAAAGAAAAAAGCAAATAATCTCCTTAAAAAGTGGGCAAAAGGCATGAACAGACATTTTTCAAAAGAAGATACACAAATAGCCAAAAACTCATGAAAAAATGCTCATGAGGGAAATGTAAATTAAAACCACAATGAGATACCACCTTACTTCTGCAAGAATGGCCTTTATTAAAAAGTCAAAAAACAACAGATATTGGAGCAGATGTGGTGAAATGATCATATACTGCTAGTAGAAATATAAATTAGTACAACCTCAAAGAAAACATTATGGAGATTTCTTAAAGAACTAAAAACAGAACTACCTTTTTTTTCCCAGCAATCCCACTACTGGGTATCTACCCCAAGAAAAATAAGAAAAAATATATTTTTAAGAAAAATATATGTAAAAGATACCTGCATGACTATTTGCAGCACAATTCACCATTGCGAAGCTATGGAACCAACCTAAGTGTCCATTGACCAATGAGTGGATAAAGAAAATGTGTTATACATTCACCATGGAATACTATTCAGTCATAAAAAAGAACAAAATAGTATATTTTGCAGCAAATTGGATGGAGCTGTAGGCCATTATTCTAAGTGAAGTAACTCAGGAAAAGAACACAAAAAACTGTATGTTCTCACTCATAATTGGGAGCTAAGATACGGGTATGCGAAGGCATACAGAGTGATGTAATGGATTTTGGAGACTCAGAAGAGGGAGAGAGGGTGGGGAGGGAGGAATAAAAAAATCACATACTTGGTTATACGCTACTTGGGTGACAGGTGCACTAAAATCTCAGACTTTACCACTATACAGTTCATCCATGTTACCAAAAACCATGTGCACCCCAAAAGCTATTGAAATAATAAAGTAAAAAAAGAAAAATAATCAAACAACAATTTTTAACTGATGACTAAATTATAGGACATGAAAGAAGTGGATAAACTGAAACGGAGGTACATAGGGAAAAGATGAAAACGATACATATAAGAAACAGCAAGAAACAAAAATGATAGCTGGAAAATACAGTAAAAGGGAGCCAACGTATACATAATCAGAGTCTCTGAAGAAGAAAACCAAAACCCTAGACAAATATTTTAACCAACATTTTGATGCTTATTTAAATATTAGAACAAAATTTTAAAATAAAATTTTCTGAAACGAAAAAAAATAGAATCTGCATGTGTGAGAGAAAATTGGTTAGTCAACAGTAACACAACTCAGAAAAGTTAATAGATCGAAGAATACCAAGTAGTGGATACGTGAGATGAACAAGTCTAGAACTTAATGTACAATGTGAGGACTAGAGTTAATCAAATCATATTGTTACTGGAATTTTTGTTAGATAAGTAGATTTTAGTTGTTCTTGTCACACACACACAAATAAGTATGTGAGATGATAGAAAAGTTTATAGGCAGACATAAGGAACATGGTTTCATTCCAGACCACCACAATAAAGCAAATATCACAATACAGCAAGTCACACAAATTTTTTGGTTTCTCAGTGCATATATTAATAAAAGTTACGTTTATACTGTATTGCATTCTACTAAGTGTGCATTAGCATTATGTTTTTTAAAAGTACATCACTTAGGGCCAGGTGTGGTGGCTCACGCCTGTAAATCCCAGCACTTTGGGAGGCCGAGGCAGGCAGATCACAAGGTCAGGAGATCGAGACCATCCTGGCTAACATGGTGAAATCCTGACACTACTAAAAATACAAAAAAATTAGCCAGGCATGGCGGCACGCACCTGTAGTACCAGCTACTCGGGAGGCTGAGGCAGGAGAATCGCTTGA
>NW_012101299.1:2047688-2062580 GCF_000951045.1 Mandrillus leucophaeus
GTAGAGACGGGGTTTCACTGTGTTAGCCAGGATGGTCTCGATCTCCTGACCTCGTGATCCGCCTGTCTCAGCCTCCCAAAGTGCTGGGATTACAGGCTTGAGCCACCATGCCCGGCCCAAGATGGTTTTCAATTTACTTTTCCCAAATCCATCAGAGGAATTACTATCTATGATACCTACAACCTTACAAAATGTGTTTTTTAAATAATAAGACTTGAAAGTTGAAATTATTTCTTGATCCATGGGCTGCAGAATGGGTGTTGTGGTAGCCAGCATGAAAACAACAGTCATCTCCTTGTACATCTCTAGCAGAGCTCTTGGCTGACCAGTGCATTGTCAGTAAGTGGTAATATCTTGAAAGGAGTCTTTTTTCTGAGCAGTAGGTCTCAACAGTGGGCTTAAAATATTCAGCAAACCATGTTCTCTAAACAAACGTACTGTCGTCATCTTTGTTTTTCCATTTACAGAGCACATACAGAGTAGATAAAGCACAATTCTTGAGAATCTTAGGATTTACAGAATGGTAAATGAGCATCAGCTTCAACTTACAGTCACCAGCTGCATCGACCCCTAACAAGGGAGTCAGCCTGTTCTTTGAAGATTTGAAGCCAGGCATTGACTTCTCCTCTCTAGCCAGGAAAGTCCTAGATGGCATGTCCTTCCTTGCTACTATGTCTGCATTGAAAATCTGTTGTTTAGTGGAGCCCCTTTCATCAATGGTCTTAGATCTTCTGGAGACCTTGCTGCAGCTTCTCCATCAGCAGTTGCTGCTTCATGTTATACTATTATATTATGGAGATGTCTTCTTTTCTTGAACATTATGAACTAACCTCTGGAGTTTCCAACTTTTCTTCTGAAGCTTCCTCTCCTCTCTCAGTCTTCATAGAACTGAAGACAGTTGAGGCTTTGCTCTGCATTAGGTTTTCTCTGAAGGGAATGTTGTGGCTGGTTTAATATTCTATCCAGACCACTCAAACTTTCTCCATATCCGCAGTAAGGCAGTTTTACTTTCTTACTATTCATGTGTTACAAAAGGAACACTTTTACTTTCCTTCAAAAATTTTTTGGTTTCCATTCACAACTTGACTGGATGGCCCAAGAGGCCTGGTTTTCAACCTCTCTTGACTTTTGACATGCCTTTCTCACTAAGCAAAATCATTTCTAGCTTTTGATTGCAAGTGGGAGACATGTGACTCTTTATTTCACCTGAACACTTAGAGGCCATTGTTTGGTAACTAATTGGCCTAATTTCTATATTATTGTGTGTCAAGGAATAGGGAGGACCAAGGAGAGGGAGAGAGATGGGGGAAAAGCTGGTCAGTGGAGCGGTCAGGACACACAGTATTTATTGATTAAGTTCACTCTCTTAGATAGACATGGTTTGTGGTGACACCAAACAATTACAATAATGACATCAAAGATCACCAGTCACAGGTCACTATAAGAGTAATGAGAGAGTTTGAAATATCGCAAGAAATACCAAAGTGTGACAGATACATGAAGTGAGCACATGTTGTTGGAAAAATGGTGCTGATAGACTCGCTCAATGTAGGGTTGTCACAAACCTTCAATTTGTAAAAAATTGAATGTCCATGAAGAACAATAAAGGTGAAACACAATAAAATGAAATGTGCCTGCATTTGCTTCACTACAGTAAGCATTTTACTAACAATATGTATTTCTAGCATTATGCTGTAAACCTCAAATATAAAAAATAAAATTGATTTTGAAATGTCTTAAGTTAATGGAGTTTAAATAGAAAGGAAAAGTTCTTTAGGCATCCAGACAAAAAGATCAAACTACTCATGAAGGAAAAAATCAGATTAACACCAGACTTCTTCACCTCAATGAACTTGAGACCACATTCAATAGCACGATACAGTGGAGTAAATGATTCTCTATCCAGTCCAACTGTCTTTGATGTATAAAGGTCACAGACAAATTGTTTGGAATAAAAAGGAACTTCAGAAAACATTTTGCACATAAATCTTTCATGAGGGAACTCCTAGAGGATAAGCAAGAACCAAGAGCAAAGTGGAAAAACTTAGGCAAAAGAATTAGCAACAAGAACATTGAATGTATTTAATTGCATATGTCAGCCAGAAATAGAGAGGGTGATAGTGAAAGCACAGAATATAAATGTTTCATGCTTTGACAATGCAGAAACCATAAGCCAACAAAAATTAAAAGGAAAAATACAGCGGAACATAAATTAACACTCTCTTCTTCATTGTCATAGCTGGAAAGCAAAAGATTCCATTAAAGCAGACCAATCAATCAAAAGAATTACATAAGAATATATAATTGTACAAAAGCAATATGCACTAAGAAAGATAATTAAAATTAACACTAGGTTATGCAGGAGCAGAAAAGGGAGGAAGAGGAGAAGAGGAATTATTTTATTGTTACTCAACATAGGAAACCAACAGATACTGCCTAAAGAATGAGAAAAATGTACAAAGTGGTATAAGTCTAAAGAAAGCTACTTGAACACAATACAAACATTCTTAAATTTCAAAATAATTAACATTTAAAAGATTTATAGGAAAAGACCACATAGCAGATTATATATATATAATCTATATAGTAAAAGATAATCGGTATACACTATCTATATGAGGATATATGTATGTATATACATTTGTGGAAACTGCTGTTTAAATATATGATTTTTTGAGGAATCTCTTTATATATAGAGAGAGAGACATAGCTATATAGAAATATAAAGACTTGAGGAATCTAGAGAGATACCAATGTTTGAGAATTTAACTCACCTATTAAAATGGAAGACACTTCTAAATTCTATTATCGTGTTAAATATATGTTGCTGTGTAACAAACCAGCATTGAACTTAGTGGCTGGAAGCAACAATCCTTATGTTGCATCTCACAGTCTCTACGGGTCAGGTACTCAGAAAGGAATTAAAAGGGATTGGTAGGTGGCTGTGGCTCAGGTGTCTCCTGAGGCTGCAGTCAGTTCCCTGCGGACCTGCAACTCTCAAAGACTGGACTGGAGGACTCACTTCTAAGGTGGCTCACTCACCTGGTTGGCAGGTTGCTTTCTCTCCACATGAGCCTCTCCACGGTTTTTTGGAGTGTCTTCATTGACATGGCATCTTGCTCTCCCCAGAATGAAGAACCCAAGAGTTCCATGGAGAAGCTGCAGTGCTTTTAATATCCTCACCTCAGGAGCAACACACCGTCAATTCTGTCATATTCTGTTGGTCACACAGACCAGTTCTTCCTCATCATAGGGGGACTACATAAGGGTGTGAAGACCAGGAGATGAGGATTATTGAGGGCCATTTTGCAGGATGCCTAGTACAATCAGGAATCAAGTAAAACTCCATGATTGTGTTCAAGAGATTCACCCAAAACATAGTTATTTTAAAAGGTTGAAACTCAAAGCACAGGCACAGCAAAAGCAGGGGTCTCAGTCCTTGTATGAATCAAGGTAGTTTTTCAGCCAAACAAAAACATTAAATGAAATAACGTCAAGGTACTTTGAATCATTTTGCCTCATAATTTACAAAAAAAAAAATTAGCAGTCATGAATACCAACAGACTAAGTATTGTAAAAGAGGCTTTCAAAAAGCAGAAATTACAGAGGAGACAAAGAAAATAGGCAAAATACATGATTTACAGGAGATTTTGTTCATTTCTTTTGCTTTGTGTTACCCTCTTCTCATGGTCCTGCTTCCTTGGGTTATTTGAATGTATTTTTTATTCCATTTTAAATAATCCATTGTCCTTTCTGGCTGTTTCTTTTTGTATTCGTTTATTAGTAGCTTCTCTAGGGATTACAATACATACATTTAACATTTTATAGTCCACTTAGAATTAATATCTTACCATTTCAAGTAAACTATAGAAGGCTTGCAACTCTATTGGTTCATTTATCCTCCCCTCTTTATGTTATAGTTGTCATATATACCACATCTAAATAATAATTATACCCAGAAAATGTTACAATATTTGCTTTCAACAGTCAGATACAGTTTAAATATTTTAAGAAGAGAAAAAGAATTCATTATATTTACCTGATATTTACCATTTCTGTTGCTCTAATGTCATTCTTGAAGTTCCAAGTATTCCTCCAGATCATTTTTCCTTCTTCCTGAAGAACTTGGCTAAGCATTTCTTTTGTAGGTCTGTTAGTGACACATTCTCTTACTTTCCCTTAATCTGAGTATGTCTTTATTTCACTGTCATTTCTAAGATATTTTTGCTAGATATAGAATTCTGGGTTGACAATCATTTCCTTTCAGTAATTTACAGATGTTGTTCCACCATCTTCCTGCTTCCATAATTTATGATGAGAAATTTGCAATTATTCAAAGTACTGTTCTCTGATGCATAGTATACTGTTTTAATCTGGCTGCTTTTAATTGTCTTTCCTTTACCTTTGATTTTCATTTACAATGCATTTTTTAAAGTTTATCTTGTTTAGAGTTTGTTAACCTTCTTGAACTTATACATATGTTTTTCATCAAGTCTGGGAAGTTTACAACCATTATTTCTTCAATATTTTTCTGCACCAGTATCCTTCTCCTCTTCTTCTGAGACTCCAAAAATAAGAGTATTAGACTTTTTGATATTGTTTCACAGGTGCCTGAGGTTCTGTTTTTTTTTTTTTTTTTCATTTTTCTCTCAATCTGCAGGCTGTGTAATTCCTATTGATTAACCTTCAAGTTCACTGACAATTTCCAGGATATCTCTCACAATTTTTGGCATTCAGGGGCCTCCTTTCCTGGTTCTTCTGGACAGAAAGATAGTGTTATCTCCAAGATTTAGCTTCCTGCACTGCCATGCAACTCTGCATGACTAGGACTACCTTAGGAATACAGTGGCAAAAGAAAGGACAAAAAAATTAACAGGGATTATCCCCACATCTTTAATTTACAAAAAAAATTTACAAAAAACAATGAGCCCTTTTTCCAGTTTTTTCTGTCTGGAACATCAGGTTTTTCTTAGCTTTTTAATTATTTGTGCTATTATGTAGTTCCACATGACTGGGGCCATCTTTGGAGCCAAGTGGCAACAGTAAAGAGGAAGAAATAAACAGGGATTCACTCCACTCCTTTTCCAGTTCCTCTGGTTGGAGAGTTGGGTCTTTCATCAAAGTTTCAGGGCTTCCAGCACCAGGACCAGCAGCATAGTGGTACAGCTCCACAGGTGGAGCTGCCCTTGGGTCAGGATCAAGAGAGGAAAAAAAAGGGGTGGTGAAAACTTCCCCCACACTCCTTGGCATGCAGGGGTCCCTTTTCCTGGTCCTTTGGCTGGAAAGAGAGGTTTTATCCCAGATTTTTGTCTTCTGGGCCCACTGCACAGTTCTGAGATTCAACCCACCCTCAGGTCAGAGATAAGAGACAAAGAAAGAGGGAAAAGGCAAAACTCACCCCCATTTGGGGTTATTATCAAGTTTTGACATTAGTTGCCAATCCTTTTGTCATTACTTACTTTTTAGAGGGCTCAGGGAGTTGTTCCTTATGTTCCCCCCCAAGTTTTCAGCATTTCCAGTGGGACAGTAGACAGCAGTGCACTTATTCCATCTTGGCTGGCACAAGTGGTCAGTTATAGAAAAATGCAAATTCTCTCAGCCCAGACTGGAGCAAATGTACAAAAGGGAGTAACAATATAAAAGACAAAAATGATATGATCAATTTAGTATGCCTGAGGGATATATGCTAAACTTTAAATCCTAAAAACATAGACTACATTGTCTTTCCAAGTGACCATGGGACACTTGCAAAATTGACTAAATAATAAACCACACAAATAACTTCCATTAATTCTAAAGTGGAGAGATAATGTAGAAAACATTTTTTAATCACAATGCAATAAAACTAGAAATTGACAAGAAAGTCACAAAACTAAAAGGGCCTCAACCTATACATTGTATGATTCCTTATTAATCAACTTTTGAGTCAGAGGGAAATATAAAGTGAATTACAGAATTTCGGGGAAACAACAATAGTGCAAACATTAAATACTAGAGTTGAGAATATAAATAAAGCAGTTCATAGACTTAAATATCCATTTCAGGTATAGATATTTAACAACACTGCACACCTTACTTCCTGTCCTAGGTCTGACTTCCACAGCCTTGCTGGACACAGACTCTTTGTGGACATTTGACAAGGTCCGGAGACATTGGAGTGACATCTTGTTATCACATACTTAATAGACTACAGGTAGTATAAGCATAACTTTTATATGCACTGGGAAACTAAAAATTTTGTGTGACTCACTATATTGCTGTATTCACTTTATTGAGATGGTCTAGAACCCAACCCACAATATCTCCAAGGCCGGCCTGTATGTGATCTCATTTACTCTTTATAAAGACATCTGGTGACGAAAAATCTCAGAACTCTTTCACAGATAAGAAAACTTAGGCTCAGATAGATGTAGGGAGAAGAGTGAAAATCCCCAAACCACCTTCCCCACCTTCTCCTTCCCCAGGGCTCACCCCTAATTGCCCAGTGCTGTGTCACGTGTCATCCAGACATTTTTCCGTGAATGTACAGGCATGACTATGCAGGAGTGCAGAGGATCGCTATGCGCCAGAGGCCTGACTCACCCTCAGAAATGGTGGCCAAGCCACTCAGGGCTGCTTCCAACAGCAACTGTGTCGCCATGCTCTCTGGAAACTGGTGTGATCAGTCCTAGTGACAGCAGAGCAGGAAGGGAACTGGAGATCATTAGGAGTCACCCAACATGTCACAGACTGGGACATGGAAGCCAAGAAAGGTGTGGTTATATTCATCACAGTTAACGATGATCCTCAGTGCTGGCCACCAGGATCAAACTAGCCACCATTGCCTGAGTTCTGCATGCAGCTGGTCTGCAGTGCTGCCCCACGTGGGACCCTCTCCTTGAGGGGCACATGGCCTTAGGCAGAGCAGCTCTCTTGCCATGAGGCGATGAGGGCCCCACACCCCAGTGTTCACCGCAGCCACTAGGATGCTCACTTTAACCTGGCGGTCACTGAATTGAACAAGGCACAGGTGACCCCTCTTTGGGCGTGACCTCCAATCCAAGCATCCTGCAGCTGACCCAAGTCCTCACCCTGGAACTCTTCCATAAGTGTCAGATAACTCTCAGTGCTGACTGGTTTTAGCACAAGACCCTTTGAGTTTTAGGACCTTCCACAAAACACTTTGCAAATACAGCTCGGGAGCATTGAAAAAGAGCCCCTTCTCCAGCCAATCCCATGATAAGGGCGCCTGAGAGTCAGATCTCATCTCAACCAAGGCTGTGTACTGAATCACCCAGGAAATTCCCCACTGACATTCACATGCAATAGATGGTGGGATGGAGGCATCTTTTTTTTTTTTTTTTTTTTTTTTAAGCATCTCCAGTTGATTAATGTACAGCCAGGTTGGGAATCACTGCTCTAGTGGAAAACTTACCAGGCATAGCAGCAGAAAACAAGGCTGTCTGGGAATCTGAGGGAGCAGGACAGCTTCCTTAGCCTGAGTGTCTTTATCCATCAAGGATAGTTGATGGAACAAAGCAGATTCACAGACAGGCTCCAGGTTGCTAGAGGCTGGGTACGGGCCCACCCCTTAAAGACGGCCCAGGGCCAACTTTTTCCAATTCACAGCAGAGGAAGTTAGTGGATAGAATTGCCTGATTTTAACTTTTGGTTTCTTTTCTCTCATAGTCTTTTCTTGGCCTTGGCATCTTCTAAAACTCCTCTTTGTAAGCCAACGACGAACAACACTGCCATTGTCCCAGTGAAGGCTGTCTTTCCCGTGGCTGAGAGGCCAAGCGGGCCAGAGGCATGGGTTCTCTGCTTCCTGATCTCAGGGCTGGTGCAGGCTCTGCACGGCTAGGTGCTGACAAGGCCTGGCAAACAGGTGCTCAGTGCCTTTCTGGCTGGAATCTTATGCTCTGTCAGGTGAGTGCTCAGCAAAAAGTGAAGCAAATTCGGTCACGGTCATTCTGTGCCAGTGATGCAGTTTTCAGACGCTGACCCTCCACGTCTGTGCTGATGACCCCTCATGGTGATCATGAACTTCTCCCCAGCCCTCCATGAGAGGACCCTCTGGAAATCTCTCACCACACCTTTCAATTTTAGCCCATCGCTGAAATGATCACATACTGCTGATGAAGACGTCGGGATTTGGAGATGCGTTGACGTGCACATAGCCCGACTTCAAATTCAGGCTACAGCATCCCTGGAGGTAAATATTGATTTGGCATTTCAGTTCTGTCAATATTTACCTCTTAAGTCAATAAAGCTTGATGTTTATCTCAACTGACATTGATATCTGCTTAAAGTTTATTTCTCACTTCCTTCCCTTCTTCAAACAGCTGGGGAAGAGCTTGTGTTGGGCGGGTCGGAGGGAATGGCCCATGGACCCGCTGGTGTGGAATGAGTCCTGAGACTCTCATTTCCTCTCTGGGCCTCAGTATCCTAATGAAGCAGCTACATCGTCTGGGGTAGATCCCCTGGGATTTGTTGTCACCTGCCAGGAAGATTTAGGACAGGGACACACAGGAGGAGTATAGGAGCGGAGGTTTAATAGGTAGAAGAGAGAAAGAGAAAGAGCTTCCTCTGTGGAGGAAGGGGTCTCCAAGCAGAAAGGACCCACTGCTGGTGAATGCACTGTGTTGTACAGTCATTTGAGGAGGCAGCGTCAGTTACGTAGGGATCACAGATTGGTTCGATCAGGTGTGAGGTTTACACAGTGCGTGGAGAAGGCTGCTCTTATTATGCAAATGGGTTTTCCAGTTGATGGGACCATCTTGTCTGCTCCTTACAGAACACATGACTGGCAGAGAAGTGAAGATGGAGCTGCCATCTGGAAAATATCTAGCCCTGGCTGGGCTCGGTGGCTCATGCCTGTAATCCCAGCACTTTGGGAGGCTGAGGCGAGTGGATCACCTGAGGTCAGCAGTTCAAGACCAGCCTGGCCAACATGGTGAAACCCCATCTCTACTAAAAATACAAAATTTAGCAGGGCGTGGTGGCAGATGCCTGTAATCCCAGCTACTCAGGAGGCTGAGGCAGGAGAATTGCTTGAACCCAGGAGGTGGAGGTCGCAGTGAGCCAAGATCACACCACTGAACTCCAGCCTGGGCAACAGAGCGAGACTCTGTCTCTAAATAAAAAAATAAATAAATGAAAATGTCTAGTCTTTAGTTCCAGCCGGCGTTCACCCATGCAAGCTCCCAGCTCGCAGGCTGCTCTTTGTTAGAAAATGATTTGGGACTGCTTTTCATTAAAAAGGAAAGCCTGACAGAGGACTCCCATACCCTTGCTATCTGCCTAAGTAATTCCTTCTTAACTCCTGGATCACTAGGTCGTTTCGGAGACCCCTTCGCTGCGGCCATCTCATGGCTCCGCTGTTGCATATCCGGAAGGACAGAGCAGGGGGTGGCCTCAGGTTTGCAAGTGGTAAAACCTAAAAAATAAAACACCGTTTTTCATTCGGATTGACTTTTTAAAAGGTGCTGATTTCAGCTGGACCTGCTTGGAAGCAAATTTCTGGGGAAAGTCAAGTCATAAAAACAATCAGATGACCTTAAAACTGGGACCATGGAGGTGGGGTCCCATCAAAGAATCCTGTGGGTGAGGCTCAGCGGAGGTAAGCTCCCTGCAACGTCTCCCAGCCTGCAGCCCGAGGCCTCTCAGACCCGACACTCTGGCAGGCAGCTGCAGAGGGACAGCCCCACCATGCCTGCCATGCTCAGAGGCACCGTGGGACCAGCATTGGCTAGCAGAGAGCTAGGAGGTCACTCAGGCCAAATGCTGGCAATTTCACGGAGAACCCACAGTGACAGAACTTCCACGGAGGACTGTCCTCGAGACAGTAAAATCAGTGAAATGAAGTCAGTAAAACCGAGCACACGAGGCCTGATGCCCGCGAGTGGGAGGAGCCCAGGCAGCCTTTACCAGCGTGTGCGTTCATTCTAACATGTCAGCTCGACTGGGCCACAGGGTGCCCAGATATTTGGTTAAACATTATTCTGGGTGTGTCTGGATGAGATTAGCATTTGAATCAGTGGACTGAGCAAAGCAGGTGGCCCTCCCTGTGTGGCTGGGCCTCTTCCAAGCAGTTGGGGGCCTGAAGAGAACAAAAAGCATTGGTGAGGGAGAGGGCGCTCTCGGCCTGTTTTCAAGCCGAGGTGTCGGTCTTCTGCACTCAGACTGGAACTTACACCAGTGGCTCGCCCAGGCCTCCAGCTTGCCGACTGCTGATTTTTGGACTTGTCAGCCTCCACCTCCACAGAGGCATGAAAAATTCCTCATCATCAATCTCTCTATGCATATATCCTATATATCCTTTCGGTTCTATTTCTCTGGGGACCCCTAGCACACCAGGCAAGGTGAGAGGCCCTTGAGGAGGACTGACTGTGGCTCGCTGGTCTAAAGCTCTAAGCTGCTACTGCTGCTGACTCCAGCTCTGCAGAAGATACAGCGGTGACATCTCCTGGGTGAGTGTGAGCCTGAGGCTCTCAGATGGCTGCAAAGGTCGGGGTATCCAGGGTGTTATGTACGCAGGCAGCTTCCCCTGCGGGCTGTGATCTAGGCTCAAAGCACAAGGCCTGCAAAGAAGCCCAGCCCAGGGTCCTGTCTGTCCGGTGAGCTGGGCACGGTGAGTATGGCTGAGGAGTCACGGCCGAGCACGCAGCACTGAGCACAGATCCTGGAGGGACAGGGATGACCCTCAGCCCCCGCCCTCCGGGACCTCATGGTACAGGTGAGGGAGGGTAGGTGCTCAGGTTGGAGTCAGTGCAACTAAGGGAATCTGCATGTGCCCCTTGATGGCAGAGGGCCCCGGAGGCTTCCCTTCTCTCAGCACCCCGTGGAACGCAGCAGCACCTTCCCCAGAGGACGCCAGGTAGACTCAGTGGCCAGAGGTTGGGGGGATTCTGCACAGGTGGCTCAGGGTATGCTGGCACATACCACCCTCACCAGGGCCCAGGGCCCTTGAGCACCCCAGTGTTCCAGTGCTGGCCTTGAACCAGGGATGGTCTTCTGGTGAGGGCTGTGGGGCTAAGAGCCTGAAGGAGGGCCCTCGGGTGAGAAGAGGCTTCTGGGAGGAGCAGGAGACAGAGGAGGGGATTTGGGGGAAGAGGGGGAGGGGAAGGGACAGGGAGGGGAGGGGAAGGGATAAGGAGGGAAGGGGGACCGCCCAGCGGAGTGGGGAGGAGACACAGGGTGGAAGGCTGGGGGTTGCCCTTGAGGTTTGGTGTCCAAGTCTGGGATCAGGGTTCTGCTGTTGGTGGGCGATCCTGCTGCTGGCTCAGCCCCAGTTCGGGCCCTGGCTGCCTCACTCAGATGAGGGGCCGGGCGTCCATCTCCTGCTTTCCTGTGCTTGGACTGTGGCAGCCACCACACCCACCACGGAGAGGGTGGTTAATCCCCAAACTCACCATGGAGTTCCCCCTCTCCCTGCTCACCCCACCCCTATGGGTGCCTTTCCTGGCCTCTGGCCTAGGGCTTTGTGGAGTGAACATTGGCTCCTCCTGCTTTTGGGGGCCACTAGCCAGTGAGGTGAGGCCAGACCTCCTGAAGGGAGGGTCCCGTGTCCCCAGAGTCAGGGGTCGGGGTCAAGGGTCGAGGTCAGTGGGTCAGGTGGGTGCATTGCGCAGCATGTGCTCAGGGCTGCCTGTGACCCGGAAAAGACTTTCTCAGGCCTATCCCCACCCGCACCAGCCTGGAGAGAGCCCTGTCAGGCTGAGGTGGAATTTTCTGGAGCCCCGGGGGCTGTGCAGGTTGGGGAGGAGGACGCCCAGCATCGGATGAGCGGTGACTTCCGACCCACTGGGGAAGCCACAGGCACGGCTGAGTCGGAGGCAAGGAGCAGGGCCTCCTGTTAGAAAGTCCCAGAAAGAAACAAACCCTCAGAGACCACCCAGAAGGCCAGGATCATCCGAGGGGCCGCCCCGTGGGGTCTCCATGGCTGCACGTGCATCCTGAGGCCCAAGTCCTCCTCGCAGCGGCTTGACTGGGTGCTGGGGACTCTGCAGGGACCGCGCCGTCGGTGCTCCAGCTTTCAGGAAGCTCCCGCCTCGGGGTGAACAGACAGCAGGTAAAGAAGCCTCATGCAGGGCAGCAGGGGATACCCTGGAGAGGAAAGCGAGGCAGAAAACAGACACTGTGCCAGTGGCTCCTGAAGGGATGCGCACTCGGGGATCTCGGAGAGGGTCCAGGTGAGGACGGCAAGGGCAGAGGAGCCTGTGGGAGGGGTAAGCACGAGGGAGGCCAAGGCCCTGAGATGTGAGGCCCGCATCCTGCTGCAGGCGCTCTGCCTCCAGCAAGAGGTGGCTCTGGAGGACAACTCTCCACAGGCTTGGACAGCCATGCTCCCAGACAAGAGCTTCTGCTGTGCTCCCAGATGAGAGCCAGAGCCCCACCTGTCAGGAGGCCACACTCGTGCCCAGGACTTCTGGGCCTCGGCAGTGCTCCCAAGGGTGTGGCACCAGGTGCGGCAGGGCTGGTATGTGGACCAAGTGCGCTGGGGAGGTGGAGGAATAGCAACATCCCGTGGGCCAACCATCTCTTGTGTGTGCACATGGCACCTGTGCACCCAAGGTCACCCGTGTGCACGCCACCTCTCTACTCCTGGCAGCAGCCACCCTTGCACCACGTGGCTCTGTGCCCTGGCTCCACAGGACTCCCTGCTGCTGCCAGGAGCGATTCCTGGAGTCCAGCTGGGGTCAGCAGGTGGAGGTAGCAGGGCCTCTGTGCTGGCTTTGGGACTGGACCAGCAGCATTGCAGACGCCCTGGCTCACCCACCTGGGCACACCTGAGGCCTCTTGCCCTTATCTCCCAGGGCCCTAGTGGTTCCCCTCCACCATCCCATCCCAAAGCTTCACCTTTCCAGTGTAGCCCCAGGCCCTAGAGCAGGCGTGTCCACCTTATTGTACACACAGCGTTTGACTCGGAGCCCGAGACATGTATCTGATACAAATGGGGCTGTTCTGGATGAGGGAGGGGGCACCCAGCCCCCAAGTCCGGCTCCCCAGCTCCCTGACTGCCCTGGCTCTGCTGAGCACCTTCGAGACCATATTGGAAGCTCTCAGCGAGGCTCCTGGACCCTGGCATCCCCGAAACCCCCTGAGGGACCCACTTTGCCAGCTGCATGTCTGTGTCGCACGGAACTGTCTCCTTGCTCTGCAAGCAGGTGGAATGCAGGAGCAGGCAGGAACATCCAACCCTTCTGAGTCAGACACTCGAGAGCTCTGCAGACACGAAGACAATGCCACGCCGCCCCCTAAATGCTTTTTGTTTTGGAAAATACAGCTGTTTGTCATAAGGTATTTACGTTGACATATAACAGGTTTATGATTGTTTTAATGAATTAATGGGTATTTTAAATGCTCTTAGTTTTGATGTCTAGTGTTTCTCGTTGGTGATTTCTAATGTCTAGTGTTTCTCGTTGGTGATTTCTAATGTGGCATCGTGGCTGCATTCAACCCCCATAAACACATGCTCCGTCAGGGCCTCCATAGCTCTTTAGACCCAATGTTTGAGTCCCGGGCTCCAGATCATGTCTCTGCCCCTCCCTGCTCCCTCAGCCAACAGCCCGGGCAACGCCCAAGAGCTGCCCTCCCACTCGGCTCCAGGAGACGTTTAAATGGGGCCTGACCCCCCCTCTCTGATCTAAAAGATAACCAGAAGCAGCAGAGAAAACATCTGAAGTGCTTCCTGGACACACCGGTTAGGAAGTTTCTGCACGAACCCAGGTAAGAGCTGGACTAAGTGGGAGTCCGTGGGTGGGAGGAGGGAGAACGCCTGCCTGGGCGTTTACAGAGATGAGTTTGCAGGGATAATGATGCCGGGGTTTCAGGCTTCAGGCCCAGCCCCAGGAACAGAACGGCAGCAGGAAAAGTCAGAGAGCGAGGAGGGGGAGCAGGAGGTGGAGAGCTCGGCCCCTCCTTCACTGCTGCCCTCTGGGTGACGCTCAGCGGAGGCGCCACATTGCGGCTGCCAGGGCCCCAAGACAACCTCTGCACCGCTTATGGGATCCCATTAGGGGAGCAGCGGCCCTGCATGACCCCACAGGTGAGCAGGACACCTCATCACAGGGTAGGCACGTGAGCAGACCTCACTCTCACACAGCTGCCTCCCGGGCTGCGCAGGTCAGGTGCTGAGAACACAAAAGAAAATGAGACAAAGTCGCCACCCTGGAGTTTACAAGCTGGCGTGGGAGACAGGCTGGCACTGAGGACGACAGTGGAGAGACATCGGGCCCGGAAGGACCAGAGGTGCTGGGGAAGCCGGGTCAGCAGAGAGACCCCAGCAGAGTGGGAGCCGGAGGACGGCGGCGACTGCAGCCGACTGTTTCAGGTGGCATCCTCGTCACGAGAGGACCTTGAGCGGTCATGGGCTTCCTGGGAACCTGCCTACAGAGGAAACGATTACTGGGTACGGATGTCTTGAACATTTATTGCATTCCACGTTGTCAGTCAATAAAACAGCTTTGCCAGCGTAATACTGACAAAATCAAGTTCAGGCTGTAAGCTCAAGGGCTTCCAAGAAAAGTGGATCTGGTGTCCAGTGGGGGCACTGCCTGGTTCCCAGGCGGAGTCCAAACTGCGGGGAGAAACAAGGACCCTGCGGGAAGAAGGGACCTGCCCGACTGGTTCCCCTGCACCCACGTCAGGAATTTTCCCAGAAAGCCATCCACTTTGTTAGACGCAAAATAAAGGTCATTTGGAGAAAAACCTGCCAGCAGCTGCTGCTGCTTGAAAATAGAAAAGATTTTAAAAGTAGCAGTGTTCGGAGGCCAAGGCGAGCAGATCACCTGAGGTCAGGAGTTCGAGACCAGCCTGGCCAACATGGCAAAACTCCGTCTCTACTAAAAATAAAAAAAATTAGCTGGGCATGGTGGTGCGTACCTGTAATCCCAGCTACTTGGGAGGCTGAGG
>NW_012101299.1:2063560-2081326 GCF_000951045.1 Mandrillus leucophaeus
GATATCACCATTCATTTCCCCAGGTTCTCCTCCCCACCAGACTCGGAGATTTTAACTTGATCATCTCTGCAAAGACCTTATCTTCAAATACAGTTACATTCTGAGGTCCTGGTGGTTAGGGCTGCAACACCCGAATTGGAGGGGACATAATCCAGCTCCTGACAATACCACATATGACAGCTGCGTCTCTGCCTGTAGTACTGTTTTTTCCAGTGAAAGCATCTTTGAGTGTATTCAGAAAGCCTCCTTTTGGGGCCAGGCCTTGCAGCGAATCCTTCAGAAACTGGACAACGCCACCCAAGGCAGTCAGTGGGGAGGACGCATTGGGTGCCTCATTGGTCCCTGGATCTGCCTCACAGTCCTCTATGTTCTTCCTCATTCCCTCTACTCTTTCTCCTCTTTGGTTGACCTTGAAGCTCATTCCTGGTGAAGGCCCCGGTGGGAGCAGTGCAGTGACCAGAGGAGCCTGTTTCCGTCAGCACCCTCATGCTCTCCAGTGGTCCACTGGAGACACCTGTGACCTCCTGATGCTGAGGAGCCCAGAGTAGGCAGCCCTCGGGCCCAGGCTCCATCTGGGTGAGGCCTGTTTTATTATCAATACTCACCACAATCATTTGTGGGAGTGTAATGCTCATATTCCCATTTAATAGATGAATAAACTGAGGCAAGATGAAGTGACTCAGCTGAGGCCACACCGCAGTTTAATGGGGAAGCCAGGATGAGAGCTGGCGGCTTCTATGTCTGTGATCTACACTCTGGTGGCAGAGGACGTCAGAGACCCATGTCAACGGTGAGGAGGTGACATGCTGGTCCCTTCCATAAAAGCTGTTTCATAAAATTAAAACACACACACAGTAAAGATCCAGATTTACAGAAGTGAGCATGAGGGGCTATTTACCAGTCAACAGATCTCCCCCAGTGGTTCTTCACTTGGGGCTGAGATGCTCCTGAACGGCAGGGCCTGGGAAGAGAACTTCTTGCTCCCCCTAGAGCTGGCTGAC
This sequence comes from Mandrillus leucophaeus, assembly GCF_000951045.1. NCBI lineage: Eukaryota > Metazoa > Chordata > Mammalia > Primates > Cercopithecidae > Mandrillus > Mandrillus leucophaeus. The sequence continues at coordinate 2,064,562 of NW_012101299.1, forward strand.
CCATACCCAGGGGATTCTGAGCGGTAGGGGCTGGGAGCAGCATGTCCCACGTGTTTCCCAGGAGTTAGTCATGTTTGCTCCTAAAACCTATTGCAATCGAGGAATCTAATTAAACAACACAGCAACTGCAGAAACAGTGCAAAAAGAATGAGTGACTGTTTCTATGAAAACTTAGATGAACTACTTTGGAAAGATTCAATAAAGAGCATGCCTAAATATATATACTGGGGCCAGGAGCAGTGGTTCAAACCTGTCACCCCAGTGCTTTGGGAGGCTAAGGTGGGAAGGTGGTTTGAGGCCAGGAGGTTGAAACCAGCCTGGGCAACATAGCAAGACCCTGTCTCTAAAAAAAAAAAAAAAATTCAATTGGGTGTGACGGCACCTGCCTATGGTCCCAGCTGCTCTGGAAGCTGAGATGAGAGGATCACTCCAGCCCAGGAGTTCGAGGCTGCAGCGAGCTGCAATTGTGCCACCCTGGGTGACAGAGCAAGACTCTGTCTCTAAAAAAGACGTAAAATATGCACATCCAGATACAGTATTATGTGTGGGCGAGACACCAGTAAAAGATGGAAACAATCATAAAAGTCAGGCAGAATTCCACCTAAGATTATCTTTAACTCTCAATCTACCTTGTTTTAAAATCTTTTAATGAGCCATAAAAGACATACGACTAGTCTTTATTGTACAACTTGATGAATTCTGATCCTGTGGCCATACAGTTCAACACAAAGAACATTCCAGCACTCAGAAAGCTCCCTAGTGCCCTCGTCGGTTGGTGTCTGTCAACCCCAAGGATGTCACAGTCATTTGGACTCCCCTGGCACAGTCATTCCACTTAGAGACCCTGGCAGAAGTCCCAGATCATAATCAGGAGTGAGATTTACACAAGAAGGGGCAGAACGCCCTAGTCAGTAGTGACCCCAACTCCAAAATCACCCTACGCTCAAAAGAAAAGTGAAACTGTACTTTTTATGTTTGAAATTTAAGTAAGAGAGATGTATTTTTATTAAATCATTCCAACCTCTACAACTTTTCTATTCATCAGCCAACGAGCCAGAGAAAGGGGGTTTTTGCTGTAGTCGGAGTATAAAAATGAGCTGTAATTTTCAAAATTTGACCTCATCTAACTTTCTCCAGCTATGCCATTCCCGGAGCGTCCTCGGTCCAGTGCTTGGTGCATAAAATGTAATAAAAGGGCGGCGCCACCACACCAAATGCTGGGGTGTCTGTAGCAGTGAGCGTGTCTCACGGGGATTTTGTCTGAATGCCTGTTCCTCCACTCGCCTAATCCATGGAGGTCAGGGAACCACCTACCTCAACGCACACAGTAGGTTCTTAATAAATGTTGGTCCATGGAAGTCAAGTCAGCCCACAAAGGGAAGAGTAGGAAACAGGTGTGCAGGGAGGGAGGAATAAAGCTGCCCTGGGCCTGCCAGGCCTGGGGCCACCCCGCAGGGAGCTCTGGAGCCAGACAGCCTCCGAGCACCCCCAGCTGAGGGAAGGAGCTGGGCACAGCCCTGTGTCCTGTCTCTCAGCCAGTGGAGGAGGAGCTTGGTCAGTCCCTACAAAGGCTGCAGTGGAGATCCGGCACCCCAGTACCCACCTACCCATGAAGGCACAGGAGGAAAATTCCAGAAACAAGGAGGCCCTTGTGAAGCCACACAGGTGTGGAACAGCGTGGCACGGAACCCCCGCAATGCCCATACCCCGTGAGGACCCCAAGGTCCCCATCTGTCCCTGGATGTAGTACAATGGTTGTCCTCGAAGCCACTGGGGTCTCGGCCTGCTGGCTCTGCCCACGTCCCGTACTGGACGCCCTGGCTCGTAACCCCTCCCCACAGCACCCCCTCCTGCATTCCTTGGCTCACCCATGGGTCCCTCTTGGGAACGGCTCCCCAACTCCACTGCTTCAGGGAGAAGCAGCTTAATGCTTCCCCAAGCTTCTCCAGCCCCACCCCACTTACCCCCACAATGTGAGCGCTTGGACCCACCGTCCCAGTGACCTGCCTCCATGGTAAAAGAGGGCCTGAATGGGGGTTCTTCTATGCGGGGGTCACGGGCTGATTTCAGAATCTGCTGACTGTTATTGTGCTGCCTACACAGAAAAATGAACATAAGAGCTACAATTTGCATAAAAATTCGGGATTTAGGGAGCCCCCATAGAATCCCAAGACCAAAGACAGGTCTGTCGATGAGAAAATTTGGGGAAGTGACATCAGGTGTCCTAATCCTCTGAAGCCCAGAACGTGTGTGCACTGCGGCGGGGCTGCCCCGGAGAAGGTTCAGGCGACCTTCAGGTGAGGACTCCAGGCCCTTCCAGAGAACATTCCCGAGCCCTGCGCCAACTGCCCTCCGTTCACTCCGCTCCAAGGGGGTCTCAGAAACCCTCAAAAGAGTAATAAGAAGCCATCTTACTAACTAATCTCTGCCTCTTGCTGTGTACCATATTTAGAACTCTTTCTTAAGCTGATATGAATTTTGTTAAAAGCACACAGAGAATGTTTTCTCATTGCCTTCCTCTCTGAGTCACGTATTCCATTCCCCCAAACACTCCCACATTTAGTAATGTGAAAAACAATGAAAGATTGGAAGGCCCATAGATGAAGGTTAAATCAATTCTGATAGACCCTGATGTGTGACAACATATAATGCAGCCATTTAAAATGATGGAATAATACTTGAAATATAAAAAAGTTTAAAATGCAAACCCCAGAAGCATCTACAGTATATCCCCAATTTTCTAAAACACACAGGCATACATAGGCTTCTGAGAAATGATTAGAAGGAAATATGCCAATGTGTTAATATTGGTTATCTCTGGTAAGACTAAAGGTGATTTTAATTTTTTTTCTTCTTTCCTGTGTTTTCCAAATTTTCCATGGTAAGCATACATTGATGTTAATTTTTTGATTGAAAATTCTGCTGGCTCTGTGGCCTGTCCTGTGTAATCACAGCTGAGCTCACTCATCCTCTGGGCTTTGGAACCGTAGCGAGGAAGGCAGCCTTTCCCCAATGTGCCCTTGGGTTATCCAGATCCACCCAGAGCCTGGGTCTTGCTGGGTGCTGCCCGGGGGATGCCAGGACATGGCTGAGTGTTGGCCACAGCTGAGTGCAGACACACATGGTGCAGAGCACAGCGTGATGTGCTGCGGGATGATGGGCTTTGCAAACCCCAGGAAGGGACAGCGGCTAGGTGCTCTGCCCCAAGTCCAGCCCACCAGGCCTCAGTGAGCACCCCTGGCTGTGACTTGGGCCAGTCCTCAATCCACTCAGCCCCTGTCTCTCTGAACATGCCCTGCCCTCCTGCTGGGCTGGCTGGGCTCTAGGAGGGAGTGTCCTGTGCAGGGCAGGAGGCACATGTGAGCTCAAGGGCACACCAACCCTCTCACTAGTCATGTGTTGGGCCCAGCACACGCCCGCTCTCTCGCTGCTCACCCCCACCAAGGTCAAGCTTCTGAACCCCTTCTTAGAGACAAGGAGACCTGGGCTTGGCCCTCGAGTTCACAGAGTCGCCAACATGACATACATTAGGTATTTGTCCTAATGCTCTCCCTCTCCTTTCCTCCCAGGTGAGCAGGTCCTGGGCACAGCCACACCCAAACCAAAGGTGCCCTTGGACAGGTCACTGTCTTCATTGCTCAGGCTGGTTTGAGTCAGGTTCCCATCACTTGTAACAAATCCCCTGGATTCCCAAGCCTCCGACCACACCCCTGCCTCAGGTCCTGTGCACTGCCCCAGCCTACAGCTCTCATCACCTTGCAGCCCATTCACCACTTTCAGCATCATCTCATTTTCCAACAGGCTGAAATCCAAATGTGGTCACTCTCATGATCCAGTACTCCCCGTGACCTGGTCCTAATCTGCATCTCCACCATCATTGCCCATCATTCACTAGATATGCACACGCCTACGATTGCAGGTACTCAGATCATGGGCACATATTGGATGAAGCAGCAAACAGCCCTGCCCCCGGGGGGAAGACAGACACCAAATGGGGAACATGATAAACAAGTAAATTATATAGTATGTGAGGAGATTGTAAGTGCTTCGACAGAAAAGAAGAAGGAAGGGAGGAGGGAAGGAAGGGAGGAGGGAAGGAAGGAAGGAAAGAAGGAAGGAAGGAAGGAAGGAAAGAAGGAAGGAAGGAAGGAAAGAAAGAAGGGAAGGAGGGAGGGAGGAAGGCAGAGGGGGAGGGAGGGAAAAAGGAAAAAAAGAAAGAAAGAAAACCTCCCTTTTCCGAAAACGAGAATCCTGGCTTCCAACAGCACTGATGGAATCTTGTATTTGCTCAATCCTACAAGACAGAAAATCATTACAGAATTGCTGCCCTGCACCAAAGTGAAAGCAAACCCACAAGTCGAGTTTGCAGATATTTGTTTGCAGGTATTTTGCCTGCAGGTCAAGGGTTGTGGTCAAGGTTCCACGTTCAATGTTACTTGAGTTAGTTTCTGTTGTGGTGCTGGGGTCGGTTTGTTGGTTTGGCTTCTTGACCTGTTTTGATTTGGTTTGGTTTTGGCGTGGTCATGTTATTATCTGACATACGATTAGCTCATATTTCCCACACGCTGTGATAAACGTTGATAATAAGCCAGTCTCTGTAGACCAGCTGGATTGTGTGTTCTCCCTGCTAACCCCAGAGCACACTGAAGGCAGGTGCTTATTATCTTATTCATCTTTATGTCCTTAACACCAATCACAATTTCTGTCATAGAGTAGGTGCACAGTAGATATTTGTTAAATTCAACCACTGAACCTAAAGGGTTTCTGGATAACTTTTTTGCAAAATCCCTGTAAATGCCATAATAAACAATTTGCCTACATATTCATAGACTAGCATCCAAACCACAAGGAATATATGAATAATTCAGACACGTGAAGAGGAGATGAATGACTCATAATTTAGAACCCCATCTACTGTCCCCTGGTGAGGGGCCAGGGCTGCTCTCCAAGACCTACCTCAAGCCCTGTGCAGAACACGTAAGGTTCACCCACCTCCGAACGGATGCTGTGCTCCCTCCGCCTCAGGCAGGGTGCTCCCGCACACACAGGCAGCTGCTCAGACAGAGATGGTATCAGGGCCCGTGGGGATCTGGGAGTCTTGAACGCTCGTGGGAAGACCGACAGACTTCCGGGATGCCTTCCACGGAGCGGCTCGGGACAAAGTTGTGAATGCAGCGGCCAAAAGATCTGCAGTCCGTTGTGGGTTGAGTAGAGCTCCCCAGTGCGCCGGCAGCATAGGGAAATGCTCAGGAAAACGTGACGGCAGGTGTCCACTCTGCAAGCAGCCGCGAGTCTGCTGAGGTCCTGCCGGGTCAGACCCTACGCTGGATACAACAGGGGAAGGCATGCGTTTGAAAGGATGTCTCAGCCGCAGACGCCAGCCACACATCGCGCTCAGTGAGAGACTGACGTCCAGGAGCGTGGGCTGAGGGGCAGCGGTGGGTCAAGGAGGCTGGACTTGAGAATGACTTTCAGCCGCCAGGATCTGGTGACCAGCTGGATGTCAGGGACAGAAAGAAAGGCCCAGATGGGGAAAACTCAGGGCTTCCTGTGTGGGAGGCTGCTCCACTCACCTGGACCCCAAGGGTCCTGGGGAAAGGGCCTATTTGACAGCAGAATGAGCCGCTCAGAAAACAGGACAGAGAAGACATCATTTCAGACCTGAGGCAGCGCAGACCTATTTGGAAAGAGGAAATACACAGATGAAGCCCTAAAATCAGTCAGGTGAAAGGAAAATAAAATCTCAGGACCCAGTTCATTCTGCCAAAGGGAAAAGCGAAGCTGGGAGCTGAGGCACGCAAGCCTCTGCCTTTCCTTCTGCTCCAGAGCAAATCGCTGCAGAGAGCGGGCCGGGGGTCTCCACCGGGAGCTGCTCTTCTGCTGACTTTATCTTATGCAAAGATGTGCTGAGCACCAGACAAATACATGATGGATGATTCCTGTACCCCTGCTTTCCAGGGCGACGTGTGGATTCAGACATGTGACCACATCCCCTCCCCTTCCCCTCCTGCCTGCTTTTCCTCTTTCAGTATTAAATCAAAATCCTCTTTGGAAAAATCAGATCTCAGGTTGTTCCTGAGGTTTCGTGCTCCTTTTCCCCAGGCACATTCTGAATGCTGGCAGAATAAACCTCGGAGCTGATTGAGGCCTGTCTCCGGCACTTTTTGGTTTACAACTATAAAGGGTGACTGCACAAGGGCTGAGATAAATGACAAGAAATTTATTGGAAAGACATGGTAGTCATCCTGGAAGCCTTCCTGCAGTGGGGGAGACTCAAGCCAGGCTTTAAAGACCATGAGAGGTGACCAGGAGAATATCCCTAAATGAGAAGGCAAATACTCAGAAAACACAAGCCTCTCAATCAAAAATTCTGTTTTAAGATAAAACGCTGGTGGAGGGGGACAGAGAGACAGAACCAGAGAGGGACAGAAAGAAAGGGAGGGGGAGAGGAAGGGAGAGAAATAGACACAGAGGAGAGCAGAAAGGAGGAGAAAAGATAGGGAGAGTAAGAGGGAGCAGGGAGAGAGAAGAGGAGGGAGAAATGTTTCATTTTGCTTGGGGACAGAGCACTTACGAAAACAATTGAAATCTGTCCAGGAAGTGCCTTCCTATCTTCTTTCTGCTTCTCTCTAAGTAAATAATCTAAAGCCTCATGTCAAGTTGTTTGCATAGCTCTAGTAGCTAAGGTGAGTTTATTTAATTAAAGTGATGATTTCAGGCCGCCACCGGGAGTGAATCAGAACTGTCTCCTCGCTGCTCTTCAAAACCCCATCAAGGTGACTCTCTCCGCCCGACCCTGGAGGCTATTTTTATCCTCTTGATCTTGGTGTGATTAGTAAAGGCAATTAAGCAGCCGGATCAAAGCTCAGGGCCTCACGCCTTTTAGATGTTCCTTAACAACCCTGGCAGGGTTTGCAGGAATAAGCCTGTGCGGAGGCAAGCGTGGCCATGAATAAACATCGCCTGAGAAGGCGGAGGGCTGCTGGGCAGACAGGAGCAGGAGGCCATCCGGGGAGGGGCTGGGAGGCAGGGAGCCCCGTCCCACTGCTCTGGGGTGCCTGTCCCCTTCTGTGCCCTGTGCCTGTGCCTCCTCCTAAGAAGATGAGTTCTTTGGGGTTTATGAAGAACCTCTCTCTTCTGCCTTAATTCAGTAAGAGTCAAGCCCCTTCTACTGGCCACAGCCATAAATTGAAGGCAACTGTAGGCCCCTGAGGCCCACCCTAAATTTTGCTGTGGTTTTTCTTAAAAAATAAAAGTGCACTGCATTTTTAAAAAGAATTCCTGAGACACAAGGACCAGTCAGTATTTACAGGCTATAAAACAAATAAACCAGGTTAGCCTCATTTTCCCATGGAACCTGTGTGAGGGGCTTAGAGGCGTCAGGGTTCAGTCAGGCTTCCCACAGCAGGGCAGCTCCCAGAAAGAGAGGGGGATCCTGAGAGCGCACAGACGGGCAGGGACCGCGCTCTTGCCCAGGCCCACAGCTGGCGGGCAGCAGACCCTGGCCTGGACCCTGGGCTCGGACCCCTGGCTGGATGCCGTGTGATGCTCCACGGGCTGCTCCACAGCTGCTGCAGGAAGGAAGGAGCGGGATGGGGAGCAGTGGCGTTTGGAAGTCAGAGTTTCCACAAGCACCATTTAAGTGCATGGATTTCCCTCCCAGGGATTTCCTTCTTCCTAGACCTTGGGGGCCTTCATCTCCAGCCTCTCCGAAGGAATAAATTCTCAGAAAAACAGGATTCACACACATAGCCTGCCAGAAGCCTGTGCCACTGCGTAAGTATGAGCGACTACGGAAGACGAAGTGAACTCCACAGCCGACGCTATGATCCACTTGAGCCTCGTCCAGGGCGTTTGTGGAGCACGTGGGACCTCCCTGCCATCCAGAAGCACAGAGGAGGCGTGTCCCCGCAAGAATGCCAGGAACAAAGAGCAGGGAATTCTTTCGCATCCAGAGGCCTCCAGTGAGGGGCACTGGCTGCCCTGGAGGTGACAGAGAGGCCACGTCAGCTACCTGCTGAGATGGCACTGGGAGCCTCGTGGAGCGGAGCAGCTGATCCCATCCAGGGTGCCTGCTGCAGACCTGGCACCACCTGGAAGGTCAGTGGGAGAGGGACTTGTTCAGGCTCTGATGACCCTGTCAGACAGACAGACAGAGTCCAAGAGAAACAGGGACACAGAGAAACAGAGAGAAGCAGAGACAGACAGACCAATAGAGAGAGAGAGAAAAAAAATACAGAGAGACAGAGATAGAGAGAAGCAGAGACAGACCAAGAGAGAAAAAAATACAGAGACAGAGACAGAATCAGAGTGAGACAGAGAGACCAAGGCAGAGACCCAGAAAGAGAAAGAGAGAGATACAAAGAGACAGAGACAGAAATAGAGACACATGTGTCTCCCAGGCCGTCGTCCCGCCCAGTGCCAGGCCTGGCTGCAGTCTTGCCCCCGGTGCCTAGAGAGCCCTTCTCCCATCACGGGCCGTCTCCACCAAGCCATGTGCTGAGCATGAGCTCCTGGGAGCCACAGTGCCCCTCACACCTGCAGTGAGGACTGAGGAAGCTGCAGATGGGAGCCGGTGACACAGCCAGCTGGCATCAGGCCTGGGGTGACAAGGTGCATGGCACGGCCAGGACAGCCCTGTGCAGGGGACGGAAGCTCAGGAGACAAGGTCAGAGGTGGTGGGGCCCCGCCACAGAGGGCACCGAGGGGAGGAACTGGGGTTTTGTTTCGCAGAGTGAGTGGAGGCCATGAAACTGAGCCTCACGCACGCCCAGCCACCACGGCAGCCTCATCAACGGCCCCGCTGCTGCTGCGGGAATCGCCCACGCTTCCCACAGACTTCCTACCAGTCCTGGGTGCAGGGGGCACCAAGGCAGGCCCTGTCCTGGGAGGCATGGGAGCCTGCTGAGGGCTGGTTTGGCGGGAGTAACGGTGGCCGGTTCTGGGAAGTAAAGAGCCCCCCGCCTGAGCTGGCCAGCTTCCACGGGGGGCAGCACAGCCGACCTCACATCACCAGTGGCTCACACGTGGACTGTTTGCAGGCCTGCTCTGCTGAGCTGTGTGAGCTGCCTGAGTGGCCCCAGCACCTCCCAGCTGATGCCCCCACCTGCAGTCCCCAGGACGCACCCGCTTCCTGCAGGCTCAGACCCCGCGGCAGTCTGTGCTCCCAGCCGCCACCAGTGCTCACCCGTTTTCTCCTGCAGGTGTTTTTCCCGATAAAATCCGTGCATCTCTCATCCTGTCTTGGTGTCTGCTTCTCGGGAGACAGTCTCACACAGGAAACATGTCGTCAGCTGTGGGGGGTGGGGGAGGGGAGATAATTACCACGAGCCATGCCAGGACCCAAGAAAGGAGCGGCGGTGCCCTGCAGTAGGAGGCGGCAGCTGGATGGAGAATCAGCAGGGGCAGTGGCATGGCAAGCCCACCTCTCCCAGGGTTTGTGACCGTGATCTGCTGACGGGCTGGACGGGCACTAGCAGGTCACTGTCGAGACGTTAGATGCTGCAAAGCACGAGGCACTCCTCATAAGAACTCAGTGGTCATTAGGGGTCCTGTGTGGGAACAGTGCCGTTCATTACAATTGATCAGTGTTTGATATTGAAAGGGTCCCACCAAAGTGCCCGCAGGATGCAGAAAGAGGGTGTGATTAGCACAGGAGAGTTCAGAGTCGCCCCGCGCCTGCTTCCCAAGCTCCAGAGACACTTTCTGCAGCAGCCGCACTCCTGACAAATGTGGCTACAGGTGGGATTTGGAGGAACCAAGTGTGATTTCTTTTTTTTTTCTTTTTTTTTTGAGACAGAGTCTCGCTCCGTCGCCCAGGCTGGAGTGCAGTGGCCGGATCTCAGCTCACTGCAAGCTCCGCCTCCCGGGTTCACGCCATTCTCCTGCCTCAGCCTCCCGAGTAGCTGGGATTACAGGTGCCTGCCACCTCGCCCGGCTAGTGTTTTGTATTTTTTTAGTAGAGACGGGGTTTCACCGTGTTAGCCAGGATGGTCTCGATCTCCTGACTTTGTGATTCGCCCGTCTCGGCTTCCCAAAGTGCTGGGATTACAGGCTTGAGCCACCGCGCCCGGCCCCAAGTGTGATTTCGATTCACTCGAGTAGCTCACGGCTCAGAAGAACCCTGCGGTTTCCACCAGTCCTTTAGAAATGCAGAGTGTGGGAATTCCAATGAAAAGGCCCTGAGGAGGGCGTGTGGTTACGGGGTCCCCTGGGTTTGATAAGGGGAAGGACAAGGGACAGTAGCACAGGCAGAGCCTGCACTGGGGATGGGAGTGGGGGCTGTGGCCTCGGTACACAGAGGAGGAAGAGCTCGGCAGAGTGAGTCCATGTCCACAGCCTGCTCCGAGGACCAGGGCAGCTACCTCTGGGGAAGAGGATTTTGAGAGATTTGAAGGGAAGGGCTGGCTGCATGACAAAGAAGTGGCAGGAAGAGGTCACAGGTCCTGTCAGAGCCGCGTTGCCTCTGCAAGGCTGGGCGCTGGAGAATTCTGCACGGGGTGGAGTAAGCGTGGTGACCCAGCGTTCAGGCCACTGTCCTGGGGCTGGAAGTTGCCACAGGGGGCTGTTGTCTTGGGCCCCACCTGCTCACTTCTCCTAGGGAGACTGGGGGTCTCTCACCCCACACATCTCTGTCTGGACAAGGAATTCGCCCAAGGGACCCCCCTGAGTCCGGAGGGAGGGAGGGAGAAGAGTTCTGGCCCCAGTCCTGCCCCCCACCCTCCAGCCCTGTCCTAGGTCTGCCAGCTGAGCTGTCCCAGCACCGTGCCCCGAGACCCTAGATCACATGCGCGTGACTGGCACTAAGTCAGAGGACCAACCACTCAGCGGCACACTGCCTTTCCCCCGCCCTGGCCTCCTGATGGGAAAAACAAGACTAAGTCATCATGTCTGCTCACTTCCACCAGGGCTGACGAGAAGCTCAGGGAAGCCAGGGCTGGTGAGCAATGTCTGGAGGAGGGGATGCCATGACATCTGTGCCCACATGGCAGCTGGCCCTGTCTCCCTCCTCCCATGGGGCCCGTCAGTGAGGACTGTCCCAAGAAAGAGGACATGGCACCTAGGCCAGCCAAGGGGAAAGGGGAGAACGATGAACCAGGGCCTCCGGGAGCCCAGAATTGCTGAGGCCACAGCAGTCCTGGAGCCCTACATGGCGGGGATTCAGGCTAAGGGCAGACGTGATCTGAAAAAGGAAAAGTGGAAGAAGAAAGAAAACCATGAGGTTAGCTTCCAGAGGCTGGGAATACACCACTCCTGATCATAACAATAACAGCAGCCACCAGCAGCACATGTGCACACACGGCACGTCCCACTCTCCAAGTTCCTCACATGTAAAGTTCCTTCTTCCAAAGCCCCAGCCTCATTCTGCTCAAGCTGCCATGGGAAAATACATCGGACGGGGTGGTTTATGCAGCAGATGCCTGGGAGTCCAAGATCAAGGCGTCGGCAGGGCTGGCGTGGTGAGGGCTCAGCCTGGGGCTGCAGGGCGCCTCCTCACTGTGTCCTGACCTGGCCTTTCCTCTGCATACAAGAGAGAAGCAAGCGATGGTTTCTCTTTCACTCCTTATAAAGACACGACTCTAGAGGGTAGGGGCCCCTCCCCTGTGGCCTCACTTAGCCTTCATCCCCTCCCTATACACCTGTCTCCGTGTACAGTCACACCGGGTTAGGCCTCAGCATGTGAGTACTGGTGGGATGCAGTCCAACCTCTAACAGCCCACTGGAGAGAGGCACAATCCTATTATTCAGCCCATTTTACAGGTGAGGACCTGAGGCCCAAAAAGTTGTTTCTTACCTAAATAAGTGGCAGCCAGAACTCAAACTAAGGCAGTTTCTCTATTAAAAATAAATAGCTTATAATCTCTGGAAGAGCGACCTTTCATGGCAAGAGATAAGTGTCAGTTTGGCTCAGAAGGGAGAGGTCCTGTGTTGATCTTCCTGTCCCACTTCTCACGTTTTCCAGCCTCCCTATCTTTGCTAAGGCAGCTCCCTCCTGCTGGAAGGTTCTTCTTGATCATCTCTTTTCCCATTAAAATCTCATCATCTTTCAAGACCAGTTCAAGTGCTGCCTCCTCCAAGAAGTCCTCCTGATCACTCCTGGCAGAAGTCACCTCCTCTCTCTCTCAGAGCATATTCCATCACAACATTGCCGCCTGCAGAGGGGAATTCTGTACGCACGGATGGAGAAGCACTTGTTCTGCTGGGAGGTGAGATGCTTCACGAGCTACCTGCCTGCTAAGCTTGCATGTTGTCTCCTGACTTCAAGAGCTTGTTTTATACGCAGAACACAAGACGCCTGATGATGTGAACACCACTGGAACCCTCATTCTGCTCAGGCGGCAGGCCCGAAGAGCACACGCAAGAGTCGGTGGCCTAATCCTCTTGGCATGTTACAGTAAACGCATTGTCGTGGGAACACGCCAGGCCCATTTGCCCAGGTATCACCCACGGCTGCTTCTGCACTACAACAGCAGAGTTACGGTCACAAATCCTAAACTATTCACTGTCTGGCCCATTCCTGACGTTTACCTGCCCCTGCTCCAAACCCGCCGCCACGCAGAGCTGATTCCTGGGCAGCGATAGATGGTGTCTCTTTCACTCCTTAATAAGACACGATTCCACGGGGTAGACGTCCCTCCCTGTGACCTCACTTAGCTCCCAGCTGACCCAATCAGCTCGCCTCCTCCCCTGAGGGAACCCTGCCATTCTCAGAGGAGGGAGCATCGTCTGACCAACAGGCTGAGGAATGCCAGCCGTCCACGGGCTGTCATCTGATCCCTCACTCACAGAGGAATCCTTTGTGGGGATCAGAGTCATTGATCTTCATAAAAACAGTCAAACTCTTGTTACCTTGGCAGTACCTCACGAAACACAACCTGCACCACATCAGCCTTGAACGTTGTCTCCTAGAAGTTTGTGGACGGATTTTATTCCGTATTAAAAATGATAAAATGGAAGGTGTGGCATGTTAGATAACTGCATCAACTACAGACCATCACTTTCTTTTCTCTTTTTTCTTTTTTCTTTTCTTTTTTTTTTTTTTTTTTGAGATGGAGTCTTGCTTTGTGGCCCAGGCTGGAGTGCAGTGGTACAATCTTAGCTCACTGCAACCTCCGCCTCCTGGGTTCAAGCAATTCTCCCGCCTCAGCCTCCCGAGTAGTTGGAATTACAGACATGCGCCACCACGCCCAGCTAATTTTCATATTTTTACTAGAGACGGGGTTTTGCCATGTTGTCCAGGCTGATCTCGAACCCCTAACCTCAGGTGATCCACCCACCTCGGTCTCCCAAAGTGCTGGGATTACAGGCGTGAGCCACCGCGCCCGGCCCAGACCATCACTTTCATGTGTGGTTGCCAAAAAGCCTCAGCCAAAAAGAATATGTAGATTTACCTACAGGCCCAAGAAAGGGGCCTGTTGAAGTGAATGATGGCCCTCCCACGGGACGACCCACTGTGCAACCATTACAAATCACGCCGAGGAAGGGAAATATGTATGAATATGAATCTTAGGGGAAAAAGGTTAGAAAAGATCCTATCTGCCAGCAAAAGAAAGAAAACGTGGACTTTATAAGGTCATTATGCAGAGTAGGGGCTTTGGAAATGTGCTGGCTGCCTTCATGGCTCTAGAACAGCTATTCCGCCTCGGACTCCCATCACAAAAACTGCATTCGGGGTCTGTGGCCTGCAGCGCCCCACGGATCACCACGCGCTGCTCTTTCTCACATTGGCTCAAGTTTCAGGGTGAGCGCGGGCATCAGTGCCACGAGGAATGAGGTGCGTTCGACTCTCCTGAGCACTTCCTGAAGGAGACGGACCGACCAGGCCTCCCAGGTGTCTGTCTTGGTAGCGGCCGTCCGTCTGGCTGGTCCGTCCGTGTCTATGTCCATGCACTGGCGGTTCTGAAGCTTCATTGTGTGTAAAAATCACAGGGGAAAAATGCAGCTTTCCTGGCCCCCTGCTACCAGGGACTCTGATTCTGAGGGACCGGACTGGGAGCAGGTTTCTTCCTGAACAAGTTCCCTGGGATTCAGACGCAGGTGGCCTAGTGACTGCCCAAGAAACACTGCTGGAGCCGGTGAGCTCCCCAACATGGCAGGCCAGAGGTCTCTCACTCCACACGCATTTCTGCATTTCTGCTGTTAGACTCATTCTTTTGTGGAAACAGCAACCTGGGCTGGTCCCCATCGCTGAGACAGAATCCCTGGGCTCAGATGAGGCCTAAACAATGATACACCAGTCTCGTCCACTTCACAGCACCGAATTTTCTGAGATTTAACGAGAGCCGACTCACTGGGAATATCTCCAGAGCAAGGAATTAAATGCCTGACCAGAGCCTAAAAGCGGAGGACAGAGGCCTCCACCCCTGGCTACCCACTGCAGCTGCTTCGGCCAAGCCATGCAACATTTCTGCCTCGACCAGTGGAAACCATCCCATGGCAGGGGGAACAATGGCCCCAGAGACATCCACGTCTGGATCCCTGGAACGCGAGCATGTGTCAGGTTCCATGGCAGAGGATGACAGTTGCTCATTGGTGTCCTTGAGACCAGAGATTCTCCTGGATCATCCAGTGGGTGAATGTCATCCCAGGTGCTTCTGGTGAGGAGGGCGGGAGAGGAGTCGGAGGAAGGGCCGTGCAGCAAGGCGCAGTCAGAGAGATGCCGCTGCAGGCTGCAAGACAAAAGGGGCCCGAGCCCAGGGAGGTGGGAGTCCTCCAACCTGAAAAAGGCAAGAAAACAGGGCTCCCCTGGAGTCCCCAGAAGGATCCAGCGTCCTGACACCTGGTCGTAGCCCAGTGAGACCTGTAGTGGACTTTTGAACTATAGAACTCTCGGATGATAAATTTATGTTGTCTGCAGCCATTAAGTTTGTGGTAATTTACCGTTAAAGCAGCAAAAGAAAACTCCCACAGCCCTCGCTCACTTGAGGACCTGCTGCAAAGCTGGGGAGAGGAAGGAGGCAGGAGGCTTCGCACCCTCCGTCTTTTCTGTTTTAGGGCCTGCACATTTCATTGTTCCTTGTTGATTTCTATCCTTATCGATCACAGTGATTTAAGGTAATATGAGCATCAAAGTGCTTTTCTGAAGACTGTTTGCTTCTTGCCAGTTTTATAGTGACCCAATAGAATAAGACCAGTAAATTTATTGATGGCAGAAATTAGCAATGTCCTTAAATGCTTTCACAGGGCAGACAAACAGAGATGTCTTAGTCTTCGTGGTAGAGTTGAGTCCGAGGCAGTATCTTCAAAGGTGTATTAAGGTACTTTTGTGTCATCAGCTCTCAATACCTCCTTTGAAGGACTCGCTCATTCCCCTGGCAGGTGAATAAGCAGCTCACAGGGACCCCATGACCAAGGCCTGCAAGGGGCAGAGCCAGGCTCCAAACCCAGGCCCTGCACATGGCTCTCACACTCTGTCACGCCGTACCCAGAGCGTCAGTGCCTCTAATCAACCAACAGTTCAGTTCCCACAGTTCAAAATGGGCCTTACAGAACTTCAAAGCATTGATAATTCAGACATTTGCTTGGTAAATCCTCCATCATGGAATGTGATGGAGGCAACTTCAGATCAACAAACTGGTATCTGAGTTATCACACATCCTGAGATTGGAGACGTCCAGTGAAAAGAGATTTGTCTAGTAAAAGTAATGTGTGACCCAAAGGACTTGTCTAGGAAGTTCCAGTAGGAAGGACTTTGCTGCTCTCCAACACGAGTTATTTTCTCCCAGGACTTTTTCAACCTGCCAGCCATACACTTCCTGGACATGTCACCAAATGAAGAGAGAAAGGAAAACAAACAACAAAAAAGCTTTCTTTAAGTAGCTTTAAACTTGGCACTAGACAGATCCAAATTCGTTGGCTTCTGCACTAAATCTGTCTCCAGACATCCCTGTTAGGTTCTGTAACTAAATTGCCAACTAATAATATTTATGCTCTTTCTTAAACAAAGAAAATAGGAGCTGTTAGCAAGGACAGGGCAGGGCAGGCAAGCCGAGCCGGTTTCTGGTGCAGACACAGCCCAGAGCCAAGCTTCAAAAGGACAGCTCTGCCTGGGCCCTCAGAGACACACAGCTGCATCAGTTTGGACTCTGGGTGGTGCTGGATTGTGGATAATTTGAGGAAACGACCAGCACATTAAGGAGGCTGGGAATGCTGGGGTTCTGGTGGGCTGGCGTCTCTGAGCCCGACGACCTCTCAGCCACCATTCAGCCTGACCCAGGACAGGCCTCCACCCTCCCATGTGCTCAACTTCTCACTCAACAGAGACGTGCAGCTTCAGCCAATGCAGCAGCACCATGCACCCACCAGATGCCTAGTGTGGTACGTCTTGGTCGTAAATTAGATCCTTAAACAAAAATGTAAGTATACAAAAACACGGCCTCACCCCAAAACACCCAGAAGGTAATTGTGGCAAATGCGCTCTCAGCCAAACGGCCTTTTGACTGAGAGCCCTTTTGCAGCTGTTACCCCATTTGATTTTTAGAACAATTCCAGGAGGCAGCTGTGGCATGGGCATCAGTCAGGGCTCCACTGGAGGGCACTGAACCGCAAGGAACCAGGGCCAGAGTCTCAACCTTCCAGCAAGGTGGCCGTAGGGGAACACATGAGGATGACAGCTGGGAGACTTCAATCCAAGTCCCTGCTCTGTCCCTTCATCCCCAGACCTGGGTTCTCCTATCTGTAAAATACACGGAGGGCCTGCGGTGATGCAGACACAGCATGAGAACACTGCTTCTCAAGTTTCATGGCATGTTTTTTAAAAGGCAAC
>NW_012101299.1:2081694-2100741 GCF_000951045.1 Mandrillus leucophaeus
TTTTGATGACTATTTCTGAGATGAAACCTAGAAATCCACATTTTAGCAAGCTTCTAGGCACTTCTGACGCAGGTGGTTCAGACTACTCTCAAAGCCTGGAAACTTTGGAGAGCAAAAGCGAGGTGATTAATGATTAAACTAGGGCAACAGCATAGCCTGAGGCTGACACGAGCGAGCTTCAGTGGAAGGTCACGGGAGGGCACCGGCCATGCTTTCGGAAGACGTTCCTTTGTGTCATTGGAGGAATGGCGTTGGCTGATCTGGTCAGGGACTGGACTCGTGCCCGTCATAAACATCAGAAGAGGGTTTACTATCAGCTGTGGATTAAAACTCAAAGGCCAGAGATCAGGCTACTGTTCTTCTTCCCCATGAGTGCAAACGCTTTTCCCCTGCATCAGTTGGCTCCAGTAGGCTGATTCTTTTAAGGGTCAAAGTCCCGCACTCTCCTTTTTATTATTACCCTGTTTCCTGAAAGAATAAGAAGCAACAGCACATCTGAGTCACCTTTTATCATCCTAAGATGCGGCTCTTTAGTCTCTCTTTGGGGCACAGTCAACCGTGTCCAGTATCCATTCTGCCTGTCCTCCTCCGTCAAGAAAAACCAAGTTTGAGCTCTCTCTGTGGCCATCTGGAATCAAGCTTCTGTGTCCCAGCCCCTCATGCAGTGAACTGCGGCCACGTCAAAGTTCAGAACATGGGATGGAAGTCGACTTGGCCTGGGCACCTGCTTGGAAGTGCTCCAGAAGAGAAGGGCATAATCTTTCTTCCTCCCTGCTGGCTTGAGCAGGAATGTAAGAGCTGGCACCCTGGCAGCTCTCCTGGGCTATGAAGCAACCTTAGGAACGGAAGCCAAGCACAGTGGAACAGAGGGCTAAGGAGGAACCCAGGTCCCTGCCCCAGGGGCACGTCTCAGCCAAGGATCGAATGTTTCTGGGCGTCCTGACTATGACAGAGAAGTCTTCTATCCTTTTCACACTGCTGTTAGTTGGAATTATTCTTTGCTTGCTGTCATAACTAATTCTGACAGACACACCTTGCCTGTTCCCTCTTCTGTCAGCCGAGGCTGGGGAACAGAAGAGAAAATCAGGATGCCGCTGCAGGAGCAAGAGATCCCGGGGTGGTCATGGGAAGAGATCCACCGGGGCAGGTTCCCAGAATTCCTTTTCTCCACCATAATTCCATTCGTCAGCCATGTATGAGGCACCTGTCATGTAAGCTGAGTCACTGGAGATGAAGGCACTTCACAGACTCAATGCCTTTTGCAAATGTACCCACTGTCTCTCTCAACAGCCATGCTAGGTGGCCCAGCAGGGACAGTAAACGCATGGGCACTGAGATCAGGCTCCCTGTCCACCGTCAGTGGGCACGTGCTTAGTATTGCACTGTGCATGGAAAATGCCAGGCCACCATGCAAGCCTCTGAAGGAGGCAAAGCGACTGCACCCCATCACCTCCGGGCCCAGCATCACTGAGGATCCCTGCAAGTGTGACTCCTGCGGTGACACCCAGACTACCACCACCTCAAACGATCCCACCTCTGAAGCCATCAGCTCTAACTTCACCTCCGTGCTTCTAGACCCACTGAGGCACCCAGCACCCCCTCAGCCTGCTCCAGCCTCGCTTCCTTTCCAGCCTCTCCCAGAGTCCCTAGCCCAGCCCTGAGGGCTCTCCTGCACCCTGCCCTGTGCACACCTCCTTGCCACACAGGTCTGTTCTGACACCTACTCGCTTGCCACCGCCTTACCCTGGTGTTCCCAGAACTCCTAGAGAAAGCTTCAGTCACATGGGTGCCACTGCCATCCCTGCTCCAGCCCAGGGCTCACGGGGCCTAGCAGTGCTGCTGCCATCCTCAGAGAGTTGTTCTGTCCTCCTGCTCTAGGCTGCCAGGCCTCTGCCCTCTTCAGTTGGAGCAACAGGGCTTCCCCTGGTGCACAGAGCTAATGAGAAAGCCAGAGTGAAGCCCACATTCAGCCTTCCTACGCCTCTGTCTCTCTGTCCCTTTGTCTGCCTCTGTCTTTCTGTCTCTATCTCTTTCTGTCCCTCTCTGTCTCTGTCTCTCTTGCTTGCTCTGTCTCTGTCTCTGTGTCTGTTTCTGTCTCTGCCTCTCTCTGTGTCTGTTTCTCTGTTTCTGTCCCTCACTCACACCCCTCCACCCCACCCTATCTGTGCCCCTCATCCCTCAGTGGCCCAGGGCCCCACTCTTCTTCTGTTTGTAGCCAGCCCCTCCTACCTGCTGGGTCCTGTCCCATTTCCTCCAGGTCCTTGGTCCATTGATTCTCTTTTAACTCCAGCCTATCGCTTTCAATTTATTATTTTTAATAAGCAGAGAAATATTCCCAAGACTCTAATCTTAAAAAGAAAAGAAAAGAAAAAATTCTAACCTAGAAACGCATCCGCCGAACGTGGCCCCGTGACTCCCTCCCAGAGCAGGCAGCCCATCCTCCAGAAACTGCCCCCGAGGGCTGGCTTCCTCCCATCTCTGGTTCCCTGACCCTGCAAATCTTTCCCCCAAGGGAGCCAGGGTGCTGCCGGGCACTTCTCTAATGTGCCTTCTCGGTGGCACGAGACACAGCCAGGCACCCTCCAAGAGGGCGGTCTCCTCTGTGACCAAGTCTCTCTGGCTTCTTGTCCTGTTTTGCCACCTGCTCTCCTCCTGGCTCTGTCCTCACTGGTTCCCTGAAAGCAGAGCCTGAGCCCGAGCTTGTCTCTGCTGCTTACTGGGAAGTCCCAAGGAGGGGTGGGGAAGGCCAGGAGGCTGATTAGGCAAGTACGCAGAGTCGAGGTCCCCAGCTGGCCACTGAGGGCTCCAAACACAGCTGGCTATGCTCTCTCGCAGGGTTGAGAGCGCCCCTGAGCTACTGAGGCCCAAGGTGGCCCATCAAGAGGACAAAGGGAGGAGAGCTCCTCACCATCCTCAGTCCAAGGCCTGCTCCTAGGACTATTCTATAGCAGCACTAGGTGCTGGGCGCGTCCCAAATCCACAGCAGCAGCAGCGAGCCCAGGGCAGAAGCAGCCAGCACCTGGGGCCTGAGGCACAAGCTGTGTGCTGTGCCCCAGGGGTCCCAAGACCAGATCACCTCGGTGGTGTCTGGGGTGACTTGGGGGGCCAAGAGTCCAGGAGACAAGTGAAGGCTGAAAGGGCCCAGGGCAGGGCCAAGGGGGGATCTCCCCATAAACAGTGACATCACCCAGGCCCTGCCCCCATTCTTCCTGCTCATGCCAGTCTCTCAGCTCCACACTCATACGTGGCATCCACAGAGACCTCAGCTTCACACGTCAGAAACTAGGCCCAGGGTGGTGGTTTCCGCAAAACTTAGAAACAGAAGCGCCACGTGACCCCTCAGTTCCACTGTGGGTCTCTCCCCCAAAGGACTGAAAGCAAGGACTCGAGGAGTTTGCACAGCCACATCACAGCAGCACCCCACAACAGCCAAGGGTGGAGGCAACCCACGTGTCCGTCAGCCAATGAGGGACAAACGCAGTGTGCCCCACCCATGCAGGACAACAGATTATTCAGCCTTAAAAAGGAAGGCAATTCGGACGCACGTCACAACACGGAAGAGGCTTGGAGTTATTACGCCGGGCAGGGGAGCCAGCCACAGGACAAGCACTGTGCGATCCCACTGCATACCCCCCGAACAGTAAACCCACGGAGACAGGAAGTAGAAGGGTGGGTGTCAGGGTGGGTGTCAGGGCTGGCAGAGGGGAATGGGGAGTTAGTGTTGAAGGAGGACAGGGCTTACTTTCGTGACAAGAAAGCCCTAGAGAGCCGGTGCAGAACGATGCGAGTAGACTCAACTGTAGAGCTAAAAATGATTCAGGTGTTAAATTTTCTTACGTGTATTTTACAAAAAATTTTTAAAAACAAAGCTACACTCATCTCTCCCTCCAGGCTTGCCCCTTGTCTGCATGTCTCACTCCTGGATGGCACCCCCGTGCTCCTGGTGGCCAGGCCAGGGGTGGGCCATCCTGACTCACTGCTCCCCAGCCGGTCCCAAGTCCTGCATCTCCACCCCAGTGGTGGCTGTCCTCCCCCATCCTTGGCACAGCACACTTCCCTCCTCACCCAGATCACCCAAAAGCTTCCCAGCAGCTTCCAGCTTCTTGTCTGTTGCCATCCGTGTAGTTGCCCCAGCCGTTTATAACTTTCTGACGGTTACATCTTGCCATATAATTATGTTCTGTGTAAAGCCCTCCTGCAGCGCCCGATGGCCTCAGGATCAAGTTCAAACCCTCAGCATGGCCCAGGGCCTCTCCGTCCCTCCCTCTGCAGGCCCAGCTCCTGGATGCTCCCTCCTCTCGCCCATCCCGGGGGCCGGCACTATTCTGCCCTCTGCGCAGAGTAGCCACCCCTGCCTGCATCAGCTCATCATCCTCAGAAGCATCTCTGGCCTTAGGAAGAGAACATCCCCAGCCTGTCGCCTCTGCAGGGCTGAATAAGCTCATAATGTCCTTTGCCCGCCTCTGTCACGGGGGCTAGTTTGCCCTCAATAATGAGGCCTGAGAGGGAGGACCCCGTCTGTTCATTTAAGCGTTGGACACTTGGAGGCTGAAGCAGCCAGGAGGTGAGCATCATTTTCTCACTCACCCCAAAAGTGCAGGATGAGCCCTGCAAACCCAAAGGCCCCAGCATAGCCAGGTGTCTCCTTGGAAGTAAAGATCTTTTTCATGTGACTTAAAAGAAATTTACAAGGCTTCAGAGACCTAATGTGCTCCTAAAACTTGAAAGCCACTCTTGATAATAAGCCTTAAGAAAGCTCACTCATTTATGAAGCCAAAGGAAAAGAATGGAATTTAAAAGATCTGTGGGTAGAGCTCCTTTGAAAACCTTGATGCATTAGTCCGTTCTCACACTGCTAAGAAGAAATACCCAAGATCGGGTAGTTTATAAAGGAGAGAGGCTTAACTGACTCACGGTTCTGCAGGGCTGGGAAGGCCTCAGGAAACATGATCATGATCATGACGGAAGGGGAAGCAAACACATCCTTCTTTCACGTGGTGGCAGCAAGAAGTGCAGAGCAAATGGGGGGAAAGCTCCTTATAAAACCGTCAGATCTCGTGAGAACTCACTCAGTATCATGAGAACAGCACGGGGGTATCAATTACCTTCCACTGGGTCCTTCCCACTGTGCATGGGGATTATGGGAACTAGAGTTCAAGATGAGATTTGGGTGGGGACTCTGCTAAACCATCTCAATCAATGAGAAGGGAAAAATTGAATGATGTTATTTAGGTATCTGTTCATGTATTTAACGAGCATGTGTTAAGCACCAAGTGTATGCCAGGAACAGAGGCTCCAGCAGGCAGTTTCCTGATTTCAGGTTCTAACGATCCGACAAGGGAAACAGCCTTTCTTGTTTCAGCACAAAGTTATCAAAGGTTTCTGGGTTCTGATCACCTGGGTGTAGAACAACACTCAAGGCAAAGTCCTTACTTTCGTAATTTTGAGTTTTTGTCCACTAAGGAAGTAGGACAATATAAAATAAGATTCGGTAAATAATTTCATTCAATTGCAGATGGTAACCAGTGGTGTGGAAGAAAAAAATAAGGTGAGGTGAGTGGGTGAGTGGGTGGGAGACCCTCACTGAGTAAATGGCTTTGGAGCTGGAACCAAGTGATGTGGATAAAGTCATTTTTAATGGCAGGGAACGAGGGTTCTAGGCAGAGGGAAACCCACACGCATGGGCGATGCCAACCTTGTCACATTTGGGGAGCAGGAAGAGATGCGGCCTGCTGGGAGCAGGTAGGGCTGTGCGGTGTGGGCCTGTCGCCCACGCCGAGACTTTGGGATTTGTTCTGGGGAAGCTGGGAGGCCAAGAGAGAGCTTGGGGCTTAGAGCAGGGCAGTGTCAGGCCCTGATTTGTGTTTCAAAGCTCACTGGCTGCTCTGTGCAATAGAGGACGGGGAACAGCTGCAGCAGGGAGCCCACCAGACGCTGTCCACACACTCCAGGTGACAGTGATGCCAGGGGCTTAGTGCGGCCAGGAGAGGCCCCATCCAGGTGTGTTTTGGAGAAAAAGACAGTCCTGCTGCTTGGTGTGAATACGCAGCATGGGAGGCATTGAAGAATAAAGGATGCTTTTCAGGCGCTGCCTGAACAACAGGGCAAAAGGCAGTGCCATTTACTTGGATGTGAGAACCTAGAGAAAGTCGAGCTTCTGTTCTGTACAGTTGAAGAGGCCTTTGGATATCGAGTGGAGATGCACCATTAGTTACACAGTCAAGTCCGGAGTTCCAGGCTTGTAGACTGCAGAAGCTGCGAAAGATGGCATTGAAGGCTCGGAAGAGACAAGAGCGTGTGGAGGGAGTGTGATCGCTGGGCACCCTTCCACAGGGCGTAGGAACACAGGCCCTGGCAGTCGGAGATGCACAGAAACGACGGTATTGGAACTGGGTCGAGAAGAACACAAGATCTTTAGAAGTGGAGGAGCGACAGGGTGCTGCAGGCGATGGAAGGCTGAGCGGAGACAGGAAGAATAAGATGTATACTCCACGTGTAAAATATCTGGAAGCTTATCAGGAATGGAATGTTCTGGAGAGATCTAAGGGATTGTTGCCACCCTAGCGAGTGTCACCTTGATTCCATAGCCAGTGGAGTACCAGGGACACCTTTGGTTTTGTTTCTTAATTGACACAAGAACGTAGTGGACCTGTGAGCATCTTGTTCAAATATTGCCGGTTACATGTTGACTCTTGCTCAAAGAGGAATGCACGCAGGCACAGGTACCGCATTCCCCAGAATCTTCAGCATAGTGCAAATCCTGTGAAACACGGGCAGCACTTTGTGAGCATGGACACACCAGACCTGTGTGGTGGATGGCTCCAGGCCCAGACTCTAGGTTCCAAGGCACCAGGTTCCACTCCCAGCTCCATCACCTATGACCAATAATGTGACGTTTCTCCCCACACCGTGCCTCAGGGGTGACATGGGGTTACGATGCCCTATGCCTCCCAGGAAAGACAGAGGGAAAGAACCCAAGAGGAGTGCCACACAGTGCCTTGAATGTGGCGTGCCCCTGACTTCAGCTGCTATATACAGTGTCACACCCAGAATCGCGCGGTCTCTAACCTGTAGTCCACGTCTGCCTCTTGTTCACTTCTAATTACCCGGTACTTTGACAGGTCTCGGGTGTGACATTTAGATTCTGAAATGAAATGGAACCAAGGGTGTGTCTGTGGCTTGGCACCTGTCCCTGAGTCCAGGCCTGCTTTGGTGACCAGCGTCCCTGGTCACTGTGGAGCCATCAGTGGCATGGGTTCTCATTCAGCTTTGGGGCTCAATTACCTTCCACTGGGTCCTTCCCACCATGCATGGGGATTATGAGAACTAGAGTTCAAGATGAGATTTGGGTGGGGACTCCGCTAAACCATCTCACTCAATGAGAAGGGAAAAAAGTGAATGATGTTATTTAGGTATCTGTTCATGTATTTAACGAGCATGTGTTAAGCACCAAGTGTATGCCAGGAACAGAGGCTCCAGCAGGCAGTTTCCTGATTTCAGATCTCCCACTCCTGCCAGGATGAGGAACTCTTCACCCTCCTTATCTACATCATAGCAGCACACACCATCTAGCTCCTGCGATGACCCAGCGGAGGGGACTGAGGGGCCGATCTCAGGATATGATACAGGTCCCCAGGGTTTCCAGGACTCCCCTGAGAAGCTGGGGCTCCCTCGGCCTCTGGCAGGGGCTGCAGCTGTCATTAATGCGCAGTGGGTTTTTGTGTCATCCCACTTCAGCCCACGTGCACCTACGTCCACCGACTCAAGCTACTGACTGGACAGAATGCAGGAAGCGGGAAAGAGGCCAGAAGAGGGTGCGCGGATGGATCTCCTGCAGACGCCACGTTCCCTGGGAGCAGTCCCCCCGGGACAGGCCCATGGGAGCCCCAAAGCAGATCCTGCTCCCATCCCAGTTCAGCACTGGGAAGCCTGGTGCTCCGCAAGGCCCTGGGATGTTCAGCCTCTGCCTGGCCTCACCAGCATCACCCCAGGCACCAAACACATTCTCCCGATCCCCACATGCCGCATCCCACGTCCTCAGGATAAGTTCGAGGCAGCAAGAAGTGGGGCCTGGCTTGCTGCCCTGGCCCCGCTGCCCTCTGTGCACCCCAGGGCATTTTCCCCATCGACACAGTCTCCTGAATCTCCATTCTAGGAGACTATCTTAGCCTGTGCAGCAGGCTGCTATTGCAAAATACCATTGACTGTGCAGCTTATAAACCACACGTTTATTTCTCATGGTTCTGGAGACTGAAGCCTCAACACAGGGTGCCGACCTGCTCAGGCTCTGGTGAGGGCCTCCTCCAGGCTGGCGGACAGAGGACTTCCCGCTTGTCCTCAAGTGGCAGTAGCACGATGGAGCTCTCCCAGCCTCTTTCATAAGAGCACTAATCCCATTCCTGAGGGCTCCACCCTCTTGACCCAGTCACTTCCCAGAGGCCCCACCTCCTAGCACCATCACAAGGGTTTCAACATCAAAACTCTGGGAGGACACAAACATTCGGTCCATAACAGGTATCAGGATCCCATTAGCAATCCTGTCCGGCTCCATGAGAGGCTAGCTGAAATGTCCGAGTGGGCAGGTGGATCAAGTTGTGGGCTCTGTCTGCCCAAGGAGCTGCCTCAGGGCTCTACCCTGCCCCTGCCCCTGCCCCTGCCCCAGCCCAGAGGAAGGGTGGGGCCCAGACACCTGAGGAATCATAGTATGTGTGAAGAGGAGTCCCCAGTCTTGTACCCGAGTGGGGCAGAAGAGAAAAATGCACCTCCACGAATCCAAGTGTGACCCAAGTATCCAAGACCTCACCAGTGTGGAGGAGAAATACAATGCCACAGCTCCATCCAGAGCTCCCTGGCTCCTCAGCCCCCACCTCCTAGCCAAGGATCTTGCCTCAGTTTCCTCCCCCGTAATTGCTGGGACTCCCCAGGGGTGCCTTACTTTTGTGCAAAACCACATTTCTGACATCCTTCAAATGCCCACTGTGCCCAGAAAGGCTCAGCACTCCCACAGCACTCATTACACTGGTAAACCTGGGCAGCATTCCTTCCAAATGCAGGAGGAGATGCTGGTGGTGGCCGTAGTGGCCCGTCTGTGACTCCAGTGCACAGCACAGCTGAAAGCTCAGTGTCTGTCCTCTCCCTCCCTGCCCTCTCCTTTACTAGCAATGACATTTAGGGGACTGACCAGTTCTAGGCCTGAGTCTACTCTCAGCCAGTGTGGAGGTGCCTTCTTTGTCATCAACGATTAATTGGAGAGTCCAGATTTAGACCACTGTGCACACGGCATTCTCCTGGAAGCAAATCCTGTCTGCCACAAGGAAACCAGAGCCATTCTCCCAGGGAGAGGGAGCTGGCTGCAGGGAGGCTGAGGCTGTGGACAGAGTGGGGGACAGGCAGGCCCAGGTCCTCAAGAGGAGATGAAGGGGGTCAGGCGCTTGATGAGCCCGCTTCAAAACGCACCCCATTTCTGAACTCCCAGCTTCACACGCTCCAAATTGCTAATCGTCCAAGCCAGCTGAGTGCTTCCAAAAGGGCACTGAGGATGCAGGGGCCCTGGACCTACCGGGACACACCTGCGGCCCAGCCTCTCGAGGGCCCAGCCTGCGCGAACCCTTCTCCCCACCCACTCACCCGCTGCCCATGTGGCTATGCAGCGGGGAGCACCTCCAGACTCCCGAGGAGCCAGGTCTCCAGGAAAGAGGGGAACTGGGAGAAGAAAGAGACAGGTTGTTTCAAAGCTTTCCCACCCAACGCACCACTTCTTTTCTGTTTCACCTGTACGCAAACTATGGCAAAATCAGAGTTCGGTAACTCTCTGTCTTCGGGTGGCATATCTGCCTTTAGGAGATTTAAATGCTGAGTCACCGTCATGAAATTCTTGACTCGATTATACGGAATCAACTTGTATGAGGCATCTGGAAATCTCTTTTGAGAGGTCAGAAGCAGAAAAATAAAACAGCATTCTCTGTTTCCCATGATTCATAAAACCATTAGCAATTCTCTGTAAATTCCTCAGAAACCAAAGATGAGCAGTGGGTTTCTCAGCCACCCAGAGAGGGGCTGAGGGGCTCAGGACCCCTCCCCAGGCCCAGCTCCAATCTGGGGTAAGGCTCCCAGACAGGGGCCCTTCCTCTCCGTCTCCTCAGCGGTCCCCTGGCCTCAGGGCCACGTTGACTGCCCCATGCTGGGGCTCTCCCACAGGCTGGCCCAGGTACCATCCACCTGCTCACCCTCAGAGCTCAGCAGCGTGTGCTGCCTGATGACATCAACGTCTCTGTCCCATGGGGCCTCACAGAGCTCGCCAAGAACTCCGTGTTTCCAGATGAAGAGATCGGAGACCCAGAGAAGTGACTGGCAGTCCAGGGCCCCTCATGTCCTCAGCTCAGGCCTGGACACCCGGTGCTGCCTGGGCTCTGTGTCCATCCATAAGCATGTCCCGGCTCCTCTTACCTGCCAGGGGGCCATCTTTGTGGGGGATCCTCTGGACAGGACAGTCGGGAAGGGTCCTGCCTTCAGGCAGCTTCTCACGTAGTGGGAAGACAGACCGGAAAAGAAAAGAAACACAGAGTGAGGCCTCAGAACTGCGGACATAGTGAGAATGTGCGTCAGGCAGCTTCTCACGTAGTGGGAAGATGGACCAGAAAAGAAAAGAAACACACAGTGAGGCCTCAGAACTGCAGAGATAGTGGGAATGTGCGTCCCTGAGGGCATCTCACCTGGCTCTGGAGGCCCTGTGCGTGGGGCAGCTTCTCTGAGGGGACATGACTGAATCTAGGCCACGATGACGAATCTGACCAGAGCCCGGGGTTGGAAGAGGTGGTGAGCGATGAGGCTGGCGACGCTGAGCCCAGCTGCTCTGTGTCTCTCGCAGACCTGATGGAGCAGGGACACAGTGTTCATGCCCAAGGCGCGGTGCTCCGTGAGGACGGCCGGCCCACTGTGGACATCTCCCGAGCCTGTCGCGTGCTGCTCGGGGCGAGGACAGGGCTTCGGGGGTCGCACACATCAGCTTAGGCTCCATAACAACGTCCCACAGACTGGGGACTCACACAAGAAATTCATTCTCTCATGTTCTGGAGGCTGGAAGTTCAAGACCAAGGCTAGCAGGGTTGCTGCCCTCTGAGGCCTCCTGTATTCATTAGTCTGTTTTCACGCTGCCAATAAAGACATTCCCGAGACTGGGTAATTTATAAAAGAAAGAGGTTTAATGAACTCACAGTTCCACATGGCTGGGGAGGCCTCCCAATCATGGCAGAAGGTGAACGAGGGGCAAAGGCACGTCTTCCATGATGGCAGGCGAGAGAGCTTGTGCAGGGGAACGCCCCTTTATAAACCATCAGATCTCGACAGACTTATTCACTACCATGAGAACAGTATGGGGGAAACTGCCCCAGTGATTCAATTACCTCCACCTGGCCCCACCCTCGACACGTGGGGATTCTTAGAATTCAAGGGGAGATTTGGGTGGCAACACAGCCAAACCGTATCCCCTCCTTCTTCAGCTGGTAGATGGCATCCTCTCCCTACCTCCTCACAGGTCTTCCCGCTGCATGTGTCCGTGTCTAACCTGCCCTTCCCATATTGCACTAAGGTCCACCCGTATGACCCCAACTTAACTCAGTTGCCTCTTGAAAGACCCCATCTCCAAATACATTCTGAGGTCCTGGGGATTAGGATTTCCACAGATGGATTTGAGGAGATGCGATTCAGCCCCTAACAGGTGTTACATGGTTTTAATCCACCCACAAACCCTGCAAAACCTTCAAGCTTGACTCTCCAGGGGTCGAAGGGGATGCGTCTTGCCCTAATTCCCTCAGCCAGAAGTGGCCGAGTCACCTCTGATTCCCTAATGACACCTTTTCCTTCCACGTCCAGAGCAGCTGGAATGTCTCGGCAGTAACCTGAAAGGCGGTGAGTAAAGGGCCCTGGGAGCCGGTCGTTCAGTGTCTCCCAGGTGCTGAGGAGAATGTGAGAGCTCCACCCTCTTGACCCAATCACTTCCCAGAGTTCCCACCTCCTAGCACCACCACCGTGGGTTTCAAAAGAACTTTGGGAGGACACAGACATTCAATCCATAACAGGTGTCAGGATCCCATTAGCAACACTGTCCGGCTCCATGAGAGGCTAGCTGAAAAACGTGAGTGGGCAGGTGGATCAGGAGAGGCCCCCTCCACTCAAGACGGATGCAAATGTCGGGGTGTTGTTCTAACACCCGGTGGGTAATTCAGTGCTGTTCCAGTCTCTGTCCTAAAGAACACGGAAGGAACTCAACCTCAAGATTCAAGATTCCTTAAAGATTCCCCCAGCCACCTCTGGTGACAGCAAGGATAGGGAGGGGAAGAGAGGCCCTTCTGTTTCTGAAGGCAGCTGTGTCCCTGCCTTCCCTGGAGTTGCATCAATTTTCCAATAAATTTCCCCTGCTACCAACATGAATTGGGTTGGATTTCTTCTATTTACACCCAAGAAGGGACACTCGCTGATCCACGCTTTTCCCAGGTAACAAAGGTAAGATGACTGTGACATGGTTTATTTCCATTGTGCAGCCACGGCCTGTGTCTTCCAGAGTCTCAAAACTCTCCAGGGAGGGGGTAGCAGCTGGGGCCACCCCTACCCAACCTTCCAGCTCCTTAGAAGTGCAGCAGGGAGGTGGCTGGGCACGGTGGCTCACACCTGTAGTCCCAGCACTTTGAAGGCCAAGGTGGGCAGATCACCTGAGGTCAGGAGTTTGAGACCAATTGGTCAACATAGTGAAACCCTGTTTTTACTAAAAATACAAAAATTAGCTGGGCATGGTGGCGGGCGCCTGTAATCCCAGCTACTTGGGAAGCTGAGGCAGGAGGATCACTTGAGCCCAGGAGGTGGAGGGTGTGTGAGGTTGCAGTGAGCCGAGATCCTGCCACTGCACTCCGGGCTGGGTGACACAGCGAGACTCTGTCTCATACAAACAAACAAACAATAAAGAAGTGCAGTGGGCATGAGTCAGAGACACCGCAGGCCCCATAAGTACAGTTTTCTCCAGCAGGAGGAGGGGCTGCCATGAGAGTCACAACCCCGCAATGGAAGGAGCCCCTTACAGGTAGGCAGAATGGGGGCTGTCAGAGCCAGAGGGCTGCTGTCACCAGGTGCTGTCCCCTTGTTGACCTTTGCCCTGTTTGGGGCTGAATTGCGTCTCCTCCTCTCCACATTCTTATGAGGAAGCCCTGGCCTCCAGCACCTCGGGAGGTGACGTTATTTGGAAACAGGGCCATGCAGGTGTAATTAGCTAAGAAGAGGTCATCCTGGAGGAATGCATCCCCTAATCTGACTGTTCCTTATGAAAAGAATGCCCTGTGGAGAGAAAGGTGTGTGTATGGAGGGAAGACCAAGAACAAGACACGGAAAAAGGTCATTGCTAAGCCAAAGGGCCAAAGATGGCCAGCAGTCTGCCAGGGAGAGAGACCTGGGGCCAATTCTCCCTCACCGCCTCCGAAGGAGTCAACACTGCGGATCTTGACCTCGTCTCGGACTTCTAGCCTCCAGAACTGTGGGGTTGTCCTTCCTGTTGTTTAACCTGCTGGTCTGTGGTGCTTTGCGGCTCCCACGACAAGCTCCCAGCATCCTCTCCCTCTCCCAGTGTGGGGTTAGGTCTCATTTGCAATTCATCCCTCTCCACCACCTGCCCCGGGGCACCTGAAGGCAGGTGACACAGGACAAATAGAAATGGGAGGGAAGGGGTGGGATGCTAGTGGGAAAGAAAGAATTAGGGTGAGTCTATACAGGAGGGAGGTCACAAGGTGGGGACCCAGGCTCGGAGCATCTCAGCAATAGAAGTCACAAAAATATCAAAAGGAGGGTAAAGAAGCTGGGCATGGTGGCTCACACCTATAATCCCAGCATTTTTGGAGGCTGAGGTGGGTAGATCACTTGAGGTCAGGAGTTCAAGACCAGCCTGGCCAACATGGTGAAACCTACTAAAAATACAAAAATTAGCTGGGCATGGTGGGTGGCACAGGCCTGTAGTCCCAGCTACTCAGGAGGCTGAGGCAGAGAATCGCTTGAACCTGGGAGGCAGAGGTTGCCGTGAGCCGAGATCATGACACTGCATTCCAGCCCAAGTGACAGAGTGAGACTCCGTCTCGAAAAAACAAAAACAAAACAAACAAAGGAAGGGTGAAGAGACTTGAGAAGGCAGGTCGTTTAGCAAACTCTCAGTTGCCAGTCTTGTGCCTCTCCCTTCCATGGCCTCAGGGTGGGGCAGAGGTAAACTGCGATCCCTGGACAGGCTTGGATCCACAGTCCGCCCAGGGTGAACACAGGCTGCGATTCCAAGGTCTCTGGTGGCCAGATGCCCTCCTGGTCCCCTCCCCGATGGGGCACCTGGTATCCTACCTTCACTGCCCACTCACTCTCTCAGGTTCAGCCAAGTCCTGTGACAGAGGTGGTGTGACCTAGAGAGTCTCCAGAATGGCACAATCTGTCCCAGGGGGTGTTCCCACGGTGCACAGGGCAAGGTTATCCAAGTTCCAAGAAAACATTCTGTTTGTGGACCTGGCTCACCGGAGCACACGAGTGAAAGCCGATAGGAGTAAGCAGATCACGGCTCAGCTACAGGTGCCGGGTGGAAATCAGGGTTAACCAGAGGGCAATGGGAGAAAACAACGTGGGGCGCTCATTTAAATTATCTGTAGGACTCTGTATCGTGAAGATAAACTTATTGTAGCCCTAGCTCATGTTTCCAGAATAGAGTCCTGAAGAGAAGGAGCACTTACCAAGGACGAATGGGTCACTGCGTGGTCTGCGCATAGCATCTGGAAAACAAGAAGCCGGAACCTTGGAAACAGAAAGAGTCGGAGTTGGTCGGGGAGCTTGCCCCGGTCACAGTGGGCTTCAGTCTAGAAGACACTGAAAGACAGAGCGAACTCCCTCCTCCTACAAACTGCTAACACAGTGCGAAGGAGGACGGGGTTTCGCAATATATACTGTCTCAAAAATGTGCACTCTCAAATAAATATGTGCTTGTAACACCAACCCTGGAGAGGAAAGTCTCTTTGGGTTGCAGTCCCTAACCTTTACCCTGAACATTAATGTATCAATCGGCAGCAGCCCTGGAGAAGTCACTGATGGCATCAGAGATTGAGGGCATTCACTAAGCTGTCACAGCAGACCCAGACGCGGTGGCGGAATTAATTTTTCCTTCATTAATCATATCCTAATTTGCATGATTAATATGTCATAGTTGATGAACACAGGCGGATACAAATAAAATCACTGAACAAAAATGCCACCTGCTGAGCAAAAAGAATAAGACAAACAAGTGACTTGGCACAGCTAAGTGAGCAGGAGTCACTTTATTTCCCAAAAACAATATTCCAAAAGTTTGAAACATCGCCACTATTGGGGCCACTCGCCGAGGACTGCGGAGACAGACATTCCAGAGGTTTCCATGGTGGGATGAGCTCCAGGGTACATACAACTGTGACAGCTTGCCATTGGACAGTTCTAAAAACTCACCTTTCGAACCTCGCCTATTTCCCAAGAGGGACCCAGGCCAAGGGGCAGGACGTTCCAGGACAAAGTGGTGCCACCTCATCAGCCCAGGCCCACTTCCTCCAGCTGCAAGCCTCAGCCATTTCTGGCCAGCGGCTCCGGGGCAGGAACTGGGGCAGGGCATTGCCAAGGGCACAAGCAGGGGGCAGGGAGCAGAGGAGGAAAGGAAGCAGGGAGCAACCGAGGAATGACCTTGGACCCAGGGCAGAGCCTTTGGGATGCTGGAAGCTGCTCAGGGGCCGTGACTGAGGCCCAGGGAGCCACCAGAGGGGACTCCGACCGGGGTCCTGGGGCAGGCAATGCCCAGCCTCCCTGTAGCGTGGGTTTCCTTTAAGGCCACATGGCAGAAGCAGCCACAGGAGAAGCAGCGCAGCTTTCGGCAGCGATGGGAACGTCCTAGACCTGGCACATCCTGACAGTAGTCACCGGCACAAGTGACGGTGGAACAAGTGAATGTGGCCAGGGTGACTGAGAAACAGACATTTTCATTTCATTTTAATTAATGTTAATCAAAAAAGCCATGAAGGGCTAGTGGCCCCTGGTGGGGAGCTGAAGGGAGTGTGGGGCCCACAGCACTTCCCTGGCTGTGGGACCTGGAGAAGCATTCCTCCTTTCCGGCTCCATCCTCCTCTGAGGCTGAGAGGTTGGACAGGGGCATCCCTGGAGCCCCCAGTCTGTACTTCCCAACTGGAGTGTGGAAGCCACCTGCTCTGCTTTCACCATCCTTCTGAAACCTTCGCTGGCTCCCTCCCCTCTGCTTGCAGAAAACTGCCTCCCGCCAGACTAAGTTCCTGGCGCCTCACTTTCCAGCCACATCCCCCACGTCTCCACCATGTGAACAGACCCTCAGCCCTCAAAAACACCTGTGCCTCCCCCACCCCATACCTTGTCTGTGCCATTCCCCATGGCTCTTCCCCACCCACTCAACGCTGATGGAGACCCACCTCAAGCCTGACGCTCTGGAAGCTTCCCAGAGCTCCATGGCCCACAAGCTTCTCGCTCCCGAATTATTTAGAAGGAACCTAGCCCCTGGTTGTGGTAGCTTGCAGTGCTGTCTTCTTTATCTCACTGTTACTTGATAGCAATAATGTTGCAATGTCTTGGAAAGAGTGTGACAACCTGGCAAGGCTGAGCACACCTGCCGGACAGAGGCGGGAGGCACCCAGCCTGTCCTCAATGCCAACTAGCACGGTGGCCTGAGAAGGTGACTACGTCTCCTCACGGTCTCCTCACCGGAAACACGAGGATCATGCTGCTTCCTCTCAGGGTTCATATAAGAGTCAGGCGCTCACCTGTGCTGAATGCCCTACTCCGCCCTGGCCTAGGTTCAGGGTTTTCAATCCATGCTGTGCTCCCGAAAAGACAGGCCATGCCTCTGCTCTCCAGCACCTGAGGAAACACTGTTGCTGGTTGCAGGGTTCCTTAGTCTAACCCTAACACCTCAGTGGTTTCGTCCTGGCCTCATGCATTGCACTAGTGCAATAAAGTTGTAAGAATGTGTTCCCTGCCATCTTGTTTCTATTTTGAACTATCTGGCCCAAACCCTTTTGTTTAGTTTTCTTCTCTTCCCTTGGGGAAAAAGAAAAGGAGAAAAATGGAAAGAAAAGGACAGAAAAGAAATGGAGAAGGGAAGCAAGATAGTGACTGCTCTGAAATGGTTTGCACCTTCTCCAATACAAAGGGCAGTAAGATTGAGCAGGATGAGACAGCTGTGACTTCCTATTCCCTTTTCCCAGCTGCCAGGCTCAAAAAGGTGGTGGGTCTGAGGTTCCACTCCCCAACCCCGGCCAACGCTCAGACCTCGACAACAGCTGGATGCTCTAGAGGGTTAACGTGAGACCTGGAAGGTCACGTCTCATTTTAACTTCCTCTCCTCTATTCCATAACACGATCTTCGGGGAGCCTCGACGGATTGAGAAAGTTCTATGCCTGCAAGGACTGAATTTACCATCAGTGCCTTCACCTTTGTGATAACCTTGTTTTCCTGTTCCTGCAGGGATGCTGTGCTGTGTAAAGATCTGCAAGAATCCCATGTGGGAGCCAAGTTAAAGCGGCTCCTTGTGGCTCATTCTCTGCATCAGGTCACATTCATAGACTCAAAGTCCAGAAACTAAACATCATTGAAAAGGAATCCTAACCTCTGGTGCTTCTAACCAGGAGCTGCATTTCTCTAGGACCCCTGCCTCGACCTTTCCAGCGCCCTGTGCCCACAGTGACCCTGCTTGAACCAGTCATAAGCAAGGCCCCCAGCTCCTCCCCAGCCCCGTCCCTCTGGGCTCTTCTACTTCCCCATCCAGTGGAAAACATTCCCAGCTATATAGAAGCAGATGGAAAGGGGGTTACCAGGGAGGCTAAAGAGAAATGGGGAGATGCAGGTCAAGGGGAGAGAGTCGCAGTAAGGTAGGAGGAATCAGTCCAGAGGCCAGCTTGCAGGAGGATCCCAGTTCATAGCACTGCAGCACACCCCGGGAATTCACCAGGAGAGTAGGTTTTAGACTCTCTTACCACCAAAATGAAGAAGAAGGAGAAAGAGAAGGAAAGGGAGAGGGAGAAGGGGAGGAAGAGGAAGAAGAGGAGGAGGAGGAGGACCAGGAGATGATGGATATGAGAACTTGCCTGACTGTCGTAATCACCATGTCTATGCATAAAAAAACAGCAGGTCATAAATGTTCAAAATCATGTGCACACCTTAAACACATGCATTTCTTAAAAAAGAAATGCATCACCAGCCTCATGTATGAGTTGAAATTATCTCATAGACACATTTGTAAAAAGCAAAAGAAGGATGAAATTTAATATTATGCTTTAACCCAGTATATCCAAAATATCAATGAATTACTTATAAGATATATTACATTTTGTTTTCTAAGAAGCCTTTGAAATGCAGTGTGTCTTTTCCACTCGAAAGCACATCTCAGTGTGGACTGGCCACATTCCCAAAAGCCACCTGTGGCTGAGGACTACCTCGAAGGCCACACAACTCCAGTCCATTCTACTGGTTGTTATGAGTTCAGTGTTAGTGCCGCCCCCACCACCACAAATTTGCATGTTGAAGTCCTAGCCCACAGTGTGATGGGCTTGGACACAAGAACATTGGGAGGTAATCGGGGTTCGGTGCGATCCTGGTAATGGGACACTCATGCTGGGATGACTGCCCTCATGAGAAGAGGCCAGAGGACTTGCTCTCCGACCATGTGAGGACACAGCGAGAGGGTGGCTGTCTGCAGCCCAGGAAGACCCTGACCTGCTGGCACCCCGATCTCAGACTCCAGAACTGGGGGACATGACTGTCTGTTGTAGAAACTCCCAGTTTTGTGGTATTTTGCCATGGCAGCCTGAGCTAAGACACTGGCTCTGCATGGCGAGAGCCTGCAGATGATCCAGCAAAGCCAAACTGTCCCTAGCAGGCCTGGGGCAAGGGGGAGGAGGCTGAGAAGCCCTGAAGCCCAAGCAGACCCCATATCCAGCATCACAGGGTTTGTGAGTGAGCTGCTATGCTTGGTGTTGTGTGCAGAGATGAAATGT
>NW_012101299.1:2100896-2107228 GCF_000951045.1 Mandrillus leucophaeus
CACAGTCTCCCCATATCCAGCATCACAGGGTTTGTGAGTGAGCTGCTATGCTTGGTGTTGTGTGCAGAGATGAAATGTGCACAGTCTCCGAGTTCATGAGGCCTATCATGTCATGAGGGACAAGACGATAACTCCGGGTTATGCCTGCGTTACTGCTTTACCCACTTTCTGTGTGCATGGAAAATGACAAGAAAGCACAAAAAAGCACCCGTGTATCCAAGAGATGGAGACAAGTGCTAAGGATTCCAGATGGAAATGGAATGACTTTGGAGTAGGGTAGAAAGAATCCACTGCTACTATTATCTACTCCTGAAAACCTAAAAGGTTCAGGGTTTTTTTTTTTAAAGGCCTCTCCCAGTACAAACAGGAATTGTGTCCATAGTCAAGGGTCACTCCGGCTTCTGAGGTTGCAGCTAATATGATTTTACTTTTGCCCAGATTGTTTCGAATTGCCCCTGGGCCACATATTAATTTGTTCCAGATGCTACCTTTTCCCACTGTCAGACATAAAAGAATCAAAGTGAAAAAACAAAGATGCAAAGCCCTGGGATTGTTAAAAAGTTAATTGCTCAGTGTTGGCCTAAATGACAGAAAAGTCCCCAACTTCCTCAAGGTCAGAATTTTGCGTGGAAAAAAGGAAACCTAGAGAATTTAGCAAACACTTGCCTCAAATAAGCATCATTAGCCATTGCACCAGTGGCTTGTACAGACCAGGTTAAGCCACATCAAAGAACTCCCATGCTCCTAGACCCAGAAAAATAGAAGAAAACGATTAAACAAAGTAATTGGAAGTGCCTGGCAAGGTCAAAGTATCAGGAAACGTCTTTGAGTAAAAAGAAGCCTGGGACTAAGCTGAGCACAATCTAAAATCTTTCATATCCAAAGCCTGTATTTTCCTTGGCACAGGAGATGGGGAACCTGATCCTGACCATTGGCAAGGAGGCCAGGAGGCTAAATCCACCACATGCAGGCTTCCTCCCAATATGCTGACGGGACTTCCGGCTTCTGTAAACTTCTGGGGGAAGTAGGCACACGCCAACTTGGGGAAAGTCAACCAGGGTAAGCCTAGAGGAGGGACAATATTATAAACTGTGTGGAAGGTCCCCTGAGAAGTTCACAGACTCAGAGGCGAGGAGCGGCAGGGAAGACTTGAAAGTGATCCAGGGGGAGCTGCCAAGAGGCTTAGCCACAAGCATGGATCCAGCCACAGGGCTGGGGTGAGGCTGGAAGGAGCAGGCCGAGCCACGGGATGCTGTTCGGGGGTAGGGGAATCTGGCGGAGCTGTCCCGGAAAAGCCCATTTGCCTCCCCAGAAAGCTCCCAGCAATGATCCACTGAGATGCACAGACAAGACCCAGCGGCCAGCTGGGCTGATCCCACACATGCCTGGTGGCCAAGGGACTGGGCCGTCCACACCCAGCCACACCCAGGAAGTTTGTCCTATGAGGCCCTCCTTGGATCCTCGCTCCCGACGTGTCCTCACTTGGCCTGAGCACTCGAGGCCATCTGGCCTCAGGCTGTCCCCATCTTTTCTCCTACCCACCCCAACAGTCTCCCGCTGGCTCGAGCCCCTGCCCTCCCAAGGTCACCCCCAGGTCTGTCTCAATCTCACTGTGCCACTGTCCCCCCAAGGCCTCCCCAGGGAACAGTCCCTGCAGGGGAAATGTGGCATGGCTTTGCTTTGCAGTCATGATCTTGGAGGGAGACACTATGCCCTAATCTCAAGGACAGTCCCTAAGGCTGTGAATGTTCCTAAGGTCCTTACCAGGCCTGGTGGTAGCAACTATTTCAGAGTAGGCACATTCCTTGGGCTCCTTCCAACCACATGCATGAGTAACACTGGCCCTGCAGAGAGTGAAGATCCAGTGGAAGAAATCATGTGGATAAATTCAAGCTGGAAAATCATCCCAATGACATGAATATTTCAACCTGAACTTTGATTTATATCACGATTATATTTTTTCTGATTACAAAAGTAATACAGTGGCATTGTAAGGGATTAAAGCTATATATATATAATTTCTGTAGACTTGTTCTTTCAATATACCTCCAGGAAGAAATACAGCCTAAATTTACATGAATATGCTTCTGGACTTCTTTTTCTTCCTCCTCCTTCTCCTCCTCCTCCTCCTCCTCCTCCTCCTTCTTTCTTTCTTTCTCTCTCTCTCTCTCTCTCTCCCCCCTCTGTGTGTGTGTGTGTATGTGTGTGTACTCACACAACAGAGCTCTGGAGATGCACGCAGCACATGTATGTGTAGATATAACTACTATAAGGACAATATCCCAAGAGCTGAGTGTCCAGATCACTGTTTGATTTTTGTTTGCTTGTTTCATTGCAAACTCAGGGTGTCACACCTGGGCCGTGTGGAGGCTGAGAGATGGGTGAGGACAGATGGGGATGGGCACCCTGTCCGAGGGCCATCAGCAGTTCTCTCAACTGGTGATACATATGGACCTGGGTCCTCATGAGAACCAGCCTAATCTTTTCTCAGTGATGAAACACCATCTGTTTCCAGGCTGTCAATCTACAGGATGATGACCAAGGAGCTCATCTGAACTGTCAGGCGAACGGTGGGGCCCTGCCACATCCCCATCTACCCGTAGCTTGGTTTGGGTTCACTGTGCCAAAAT
Organism: Mandrillus leucophaeus; assembly: GCF_000951045.1. Classification (NCBI taxonomy): domain Eukaryota; kingdom Metazoa; phylum Chordata; class Mammalia; order Primates; family Cercopithecidae; genus Mandrillus; species Mandrillus leucophaeus. The sequence goes on from NW_012101299.1 coordinate 2,103,527, forward strand.
CATATCCCCAAGTTATCGTACAGGCTCATTGCCAAGGGAGTTTTCTCGTAAATGCTCCCTGGCCCTGGGGAACCTTCTCTGACCTAAAAGAAGCATCGCTGGACTGGGTTCAGGATAATGCAATCACCCAGTGACCCGTGTCCCCAGCCTGTTCTCACGTCCCTTGCATTTTCCTCAATGTCCTTCCTGCTCACACGCTTGGGCCCCTGCTTTTGGGACACGTGGTCAGCAAGCCCAGTGCAGGAAGTGCTGAGCTGCCGACTGCCGCTCCACAGAAACACAGGACGGAGCCTCCCAGAGGCAGTAAGTGGAGCGTCGGCTGGAGGAGGCCGCCTGCTCCATTGTGATGAGGGCTGGCCTCTGCTGTGCGTTGATTTATGAGCAATCATGTGTTCACCAAGCACCTACTGTGGGACCAGCAGGGCAGCCGGCAGGGTCTGCATGACAGTGGCTGTGAGCTCTCCACCCAGACTCCTGCCCTCTCCCATGGAGATGAGGTTAGGGGCAGCCTGCATGCAGTTACACCTCCTTCTGCTCTCCCTCCGCAGCCAGCAGGAGCCACAATGGGCCACAAGGAGGACTTTGCCCTGAAAGTGGCAGATCTCAGCCCGGGAGGACCTGGGTCCCTGGACGGCAGCCTGCACCCCTGACCCAGGTCAGCCCCCAGGAGCTGTCCTGTCAGAGAGCAGCACCCATGATTTCAGGTTTCAGCAACTTAGCTTTATCCTGACCCATGCTCGGCACTCAGGACACTCATCTGCTGTCCCTACTCTCCACTCCCCTAAATCGTGAGGACCTGTGTCCTCTCGGCCACAGCCTAAACCATAAGTGTCGTCGTCATCTCTATGCATCAGTGGTCAGAAAGTTTGATTGTAGAATATTGGGATGAATCCTTTCCGCCGGCCTCCTTTGCCCTGGATGCGGTGGCAGGAGCCAGAGTTAACAAGTCTCCCACCTCCTGGCTGGAGGCTGCGGTCTCTATTCCTCAGAGACGGGCCCGGACCGTTCCACTGTTTACCACTGTGTCTTTGCAGAAGGCTCAGTGGCTCTTTCAGGCTGTGCCCTGCTTTGAATCTCAGCCTCGACTCCAGCCTGGTGCAGGGGCGCAGGGCACAGAGCACACGCCACACAGTCACCGCAGGCCCTGAACCCAACAGAACCTGCCCTGTGGGGCTGGGGTGTTGCTTAGGACCCAAGACAGCATCTCCCCTCCAATTTCTCCCCTTCGGAAGGGGACTGGCTTTCTTCTGCCTGTCTCACCATTGCATTTGGGAAGCAGATAACCTGTTTTCCAGAGAGAAGACGCCACACACTGTGAAGACAAAAACTCTCAGGGAGAAGACCCCAGAGGACAGAGGCGGGGCTTGGGGTGACATATCCACCGCCAAGGAACACCAAGGATGCCAAGCCACCACGGGATGCCAGGAGAGAGGCCTGGAATAGACTCTCCCTCCCACGCTCGGAGGGAGCCAGCCCTGCCAACACCTTGACTTCAAACTTCTGGCTTCCAGGATGATGAGAGCATCAGTGGCCCTCATTTTAAGGTCTCAAGTTCTGTACATTCTGTACATTCCCAGAATGCAATGTGGCAGGTTTGTCACAGCAGCCGACAGTATTTCAGTTTAGCATATTCTTCTGTGTTCAATGCATAGTCCCTACATGGTCTAGAATGCCCTTTACTTCACAAGCACCATTCCATAGTAGAACTTAATAATGGTGCTCTGGGCCAGGCCACTTGATCTGGCTGAACTGTGTTCCCTGGCTGTGCCCTGAATTTGCCACTTGCAGCCACACAGGGCACCCTCCCATTCTTGCACTGACCCGGCTCCCAAGCAGCAGCTTTCCAGCAGTGGTTCCTGGACTTTCAGAGAGCTTTTCTGCCACAGTGGACATTGCCATCCTTTCTTTGGCTACCAGGCATCTGAAAACCTTCCCAGTGTTTGGTGAATCCCCCAACTCGGAACACAGGATCTGAATGTAGCTGCACTAAGTTCAGAAAGTGCAGAGGCTGGCCCTGGCTTTGCCCACAGGGGCACTCACACCCATGAACCCAGCTGCAAGCCCGCACTGCCGGGAAGCTAGTGACTCCCAGAACACAGATGACTCAGACACCGTCCTGGATGACCATGCCATTCCCATGGGCAGAGGTGTCAGCAGGTCCAGTGGCAGCCTCCAGCCTCCAGCCCAAGGTCCCATCTGTGTGTGCAGCCAGTGGTGCTCGCGGTAGAAACTTCTGGAACGGGTCCCAGTGTCTTTTTTCCCAGCATCTTTCTCACTTGGGTAGTCTAGGAAACTCGTTATCCTCCCTACGCCGCCTCCATTCCTTGAGCTAGACAATATATAATTCTTTTAATAATCCCTTTAATAATTTAAAGGAATATTTAAATATTCCTTTAACAATTCCTTTTCTGCTTCAATTACCCAGAGCTGTGTTCTGCCACCTCCCACTGAGAACCTTACGTGGTTCTTTCCTCCATCAGTACACGCTCCTGTTCGATATGAAAATGTCGACAGATTTTTCTGCGTGATCTAAAGAATGCGATCTCAGCACCCATCTACCACACAAGGAGGGCACGTGCGGATTTCCTGGCCTCACACCATCGGTGATGAAAGCAGAGTTGCCTAGTGATCAGCTGACCTGTGATCAATTACAATAATGATGGAATTTCAAGATTAACGACGTGCTGTTTTTTTTTTTTTTTTTTTTTTTCAAGCTCATCTTTTCTGCTTAAGGAGAAAATGCTAGATAAATGCATCTCCATGTGGGCCTCGACCTCTCCATGTGGCTCTGTCTTGTCTGTGGGTGTTTGACAGAAACCCGAAGACCTGCAGGCCAGCCTACCAACACCGTCTGTCAATGGGGGTGCCGCTTTCATGGCCCTCCCTTCTCATCAGCCTTAGCCCAAATCACCCTCCAAAATCGCCAACCATAGGAAACATCTTTAACGTAAACTAATCTCCTCACACTTGAAATGTTTACAATTTAGCTTGGTGTGGTGGCTCACGCCTGTAATCCCAGCACTTTGGGAGGCTGAGGCAGGTGGACAGTTTGAGATCAGGAGTTCGAAACCAGCCTCGGCAACATGGTGAAACCCTGTCTCCACAAAAAAATTTAAAAATTAGCTGAACGTGGTGGTGTGTGCCTCTGGTCCCAGCTACTTGCGAGGCTGAGGTGGGAGGATTGCTTGAACCTGGGAGGTTGAAACTGCAGTGAGCCAAGATTGCACCACTGCACTCCAGCCTGGGCAGCAGAGAAGGACCCTATCTCAAAACAAACAAAAATCAAAAATGAAATAAAATGCTTACTGTCGGCGCCCCTTCTCTGCAGAAGTCCAGATGAGGGGCCTCTAATCAAGGTGGTGACTGGGCCACATAGCCACGGCCTTCCTCAGGGTGAGCCCTTCCCTCAGAGTGCTCCCTTCCCTTGGGGTGCTCCCTTCCCTTGGGGTGCTCCCTTCCCTCGGGGTGAGCCCTTCCCTCGGGGTGAGCCCTTCCCTCGGGGTGAGCCCTTCCCTTGGGGTGAGCTCTTCCCGCGGGGTGCTCCCTTCCCTTGGGGTGCTCCCTTCCCCCAGGGTGAGCCCTTCCCTCGGGGTGCTCCCTTCCCTCGGGATGAGCCCTTCCCTGGGGGTGCTCCCTTCCCTCGGGGTGAGCCCTTCCCTCGGGGTGAGCCCTTCCCTCGGGGTGCTCCCTTCCCTCGGGGTG
>NW_012101299.1:2109078-2111945 GCF_000951045.1 Mandrillus leucophaeus
CTGCAGCCCTCGGTGTGTTCCTCCTCCCGATCACACTTCACCCTTCACCCTGGCTGACCTGCGTGTGCAAAACACGGTTGTGGGCTCCCACAGACTGAGGAGAGGCAGCCCGTTCTGCTGCATCTCCCCAGGGCACTGGTAAGAGCAGGCAAAGCCTCGCCGACTGAAGTCATGGAGAGCAGAGACTGTGCCCAGGCCTCCACCCCAGAACTTCTGTGTTGCGTGAGACCTGCTAGGGATGCCGCTTAAAGCTCTGCTTTAAAAATGGTCCTTTGACAGATTCTGAACGCAAATGGTCTCCTTATCAGATCCTATGGAATAACAAGGACAACTGATCACAACCTCCTCTTTGTAAAATCCAGTTCGGACTGCAGTTGAAGATCGTAAGTTGTCTCTGTGTTTCACTTTGCGATGTTCGTGGTGTCTAATACAGCAACACAAGCCTAGGTTCCCGTGCTTAGACTCCCTTATTGTTGATTTATTATCCACTTTCTCTGATCAGGACTGACCAACTTTTCGCTTCTTAGACCCTTGGTGGATGGCCTAACATTGGAAACGTCCCTGGGAATCAATGGCCTCCCATGCTGTTGCCCTAAGAGGAAAAGCTATGGACCCATTTCTGGCTTGTGAGTTGGAAGTGGAAGTCTGTTGACGGCTTTTGTCTCCCTGCCTTCCCCTCCTGTCACTGGCTGGAACATGTGCTTGATGGCTGGAGTTCAGCAGCCCTGTTGAAAGCATGAGGTGACGGACAGGTGTCAGGAGGAAAGCAAACTGGCTGGTGACGGCAGAGGCTGCGTGCACTCCACTGCCCTCCCCTCCACTGTTCACTCACCTCCACCAGCTCTGTGCCCCAAGGCCCGGACCTCTATGGCCGGCATATATGGGCTTCCCTATCCTCTGGCCTCTAGGTGGGTTCAGCCACAGCAGAAGCTGGGAGGGGCAGCTGGAGGTTGGAGAAACATGAGGCTAGTGTCCAGCTCTCTCCTTGGCCAAACCAGGCATGGACATGCTCCTTTCCAGGAAGCCAGTACTCCTTTCTGGTGGTCCTGCTTCTCCTTTGCCTTCTGCCATGATTGTGAGGCCTCCCCAGACATGTCAATTAAACCTCTTTCCTTTATAAATTACCCAGTCTTGGGTATGTCTTTATTAAACGTGTGAGAACGGACTAATACAGGCAACTCGGCCAGAAGGGAAAAGGGCTTCTCTGTAGTCACACAGCAAAGGACAGCAGATCAGGATCCAGCCTGGTCTCCTGATGCTTCATCTCATGATGTCTCCACCACCCCCCACCCTGGCCTCTCATCTTTCTCCCTAGGCTGAGATCACAGCCTCCACCAACAGGAACTGGGACAGGAGCTGCGGTAGACACCAGAGCTGGCTCCATTGTGACCTCATTCGTAACTTTCCTACGAGAGAAATCAAAACTTTACATCCAGAAGAGTTCCAACCCAAAGTGCTGGGTTTGCACTTAGCAGTGGAAGCCTGAATTGGATCCATTCTATTTTCTGCTGGAAGAGGCTGATGTAAAATTTTGTCTACTTGAGACTTGATACAAAGGTGGAATTAGAGAATGGGGAGGGAACTGTAGTTTTTCTTCACACCCCTTTCCAAGTGGGCCCCTTTTTACAGTGCGTGTCAGTATCGTGGTCTGTAAAGTGGGGATGATAACAGAACCCACTTGGTTGTGGTGTTGTACAGAGAGGAGCTCACACACACCGAGAATTTAGAGTTGTGCCTGGCACAGAGCAAGGCCCATATATGTGCTTGCAATGATAAATAGTAAGGAAGAATGAACCAAAGTGTGCACATGAGGAAGCTCTGACGAGAGAAAAATCCAAGCTAATGAAGACACGTGGTTAAAACGAGAAGTTCAGGTCCTGAGACTGTCTCTGTTATGTACATCAGGCAGGTTCTTAGCTGCAAGCAACAGAAACTGACTCCAGTGGATTTAAGCCAATAAGAGACTAATTGAAAATCTCATATTGGGGGTAACTCATAGAACTGCTAGAGAACCCGGCTCAGATGTGAGTCAGAAACGAGGGAAAGGCCGAGCAGTGGCAGGACCAGGAGCCCAGCCAGGGGCCAGGGTGGGGGCAGCAATAATGCAGCTCCAGGGCCAGCACAGGTCAGGCCTGGACACGGCCCCAGTGCCACTGGCCCACTCCTCCTGGAGAGGGGATGAGGCCACCTCCAAAGCCAAGGATGTTAGCCTTTAGCCTTTTGCCTCGTGCCACCAGCTTCCACTTCAGAGCTGGCCCTGTGTGCTGTTGGCTGAGTCTGGGTCCTGCACCTGCACCCAGTAACCAGGGCAGCTGGGAGGTCTCTATCACCCCAAGATTCACCTTGACAGGCCAGCAGGGGGTTCAGGGGCTGAGAGCTAAATATCCCATGTCTGCTTCATTGGGTCTCAAGTAGGTCACTTTTGTTTGGTTGGTTTTTTAAGGCAGAAGAAAATGCACTGAAGACACTCTAGAGATTGTGCAACTTCATTTGGGGTTTCTTTATTACTTTCCTTGTAAGCCCATGACAGTGCATTTGGAATGTGTTGTTTTTATGACGATGAACAAAACAGCGATGCATAGGTTGAAGTAAGGGAGGAACTCTGCCCCACTGCTTCACAGACGATGCGTGCCGACAGCACACTCTGGGTCTCCTTCTCCAAACGTCTCCACGTGACGGCACCAGGAGTGAAGGGCGGGGCAAGGAAACAAAAGCAGAGGTCATTTTGCAGTGGGGGTGGCAGCAAATGCAGATGACCCCCGATCTGCAGGTGGGACCGTTGGCACCCGAATGTGTCACATTTACAGAAATTAAACATAAGCTGAGCGTGGTGGCTCGTACCTGCAATCCCAGCACTTTGGGAGGCC
>NW_012101299.1:2112765-2116788 GCF_000951045.1 Mandrillus leucophaeus
GGGTGCTCCCTTCCCTCGGGGTGAGCCCTTCCCTCGGGGTGCTCCCTTCCCTCAGGGTGAGCCCTTCCCTCGGGGTGCTCCCTTCCCTCGGGGTGCATCCTTCCCTCGGGGTGCTCCCTTCCCTCGGGGTGCTCCCTTCCCTCGGGGTGCGTCCTTCCCTCGGGGTGCTCCCTTCCCTCGGGATGAGCCCTTCCCTCAGGGTGCACCCAGGCATGTGTGGCCTCCCCACTCACTGCTGTTTCTTCCCGTCTCCTTCCTGGTGAGTTCTCGCCCACTGTTGCCCACCGTCTGCTGATTTCTGATCACTTGTCTTCCCTCTTGAGCTTGGTGAACAGACCAGGAGGAGGGTACAGGATGGCCCCCGTCAGCCCCCGAAAATGTCTAGGACCAAAGCCCAAAAGCCGGAGGGAAGAAGAAGGACCCCACTCAGGGCTGGGAAAGCTGACCTGAGGCCTGGCACCCTGCAGTGGCGTGGGGCAGTCTTGTATGGCTGTGTGCCCTCAACCAGGCAGGTGAGAGCGGGGAGGGAAGTGGGTACAAGTGAGCAACTGTGTGAGTGTGAGTGTGTGGGTGTATGACTGTCAGTGTGTGTGTGTCTGAGTGTATGTGTGTGTGTGAGTGTGAGTGTGTGGGGTGTGTGTTTCTGAGTGTAAGTATGTGTGTCTGAGTTTGAGTATATGTGACTGAGTGTGAGTGGGTGTCTGAGTGTTAGTGTGAGTGTGTGTGTCTGCGTGTTAGCATGTGTCTGAGTGTGTGTCTGTGTGAGAGTATGTGTCTGAGTATGTGTGACTGCGTATGTGTGTCTGAGTGTGTGTGTGTGTATCTGCATTGAGTGTGTGTCTGAGGGTTAGTGTGTGTGTCTCACTGTGTGTGTGTGTGAGAGTGTGAGTGGGTGTTTGAGTGTTAGTGTGAGGGTGTGTCTGAGTGTGTGTATGTTAGTGTGTGAGTATATGAGTGTGAGTGTGTGCACCCTGGGAAGAGGCATGGGCTAGGAATAAAATACTTTCCCAGAGTGTAGCAAATAATAGCAAAGTTCACCAATCAGTTCTCTCAGTTCTCTCAGTTCTCCTGCTGCCTTAAGCAACTATGGGCTTTCATTCTTCAACTTTCTTCTCTCTCTCTCTATCGCTCACACACACACACACACACACACACGCACCATGAGACCTCTTCTGAGCCCTCCTGGCAAGGCTGGGCTCCCTGCTGCCCCCACATCCCCTCACTTACACCAAGTTCCATCCCCCGACTGGAATGTTTGGGGTGAGAGCCCCTCCTCTGTCCTATTTGCACCAGCGTTGGCTGAAAGTGTCAGGAAGTGTGACCTCCTCTCGTGGACCCGGAAAAATCTCCCGTTCACACAGGGGTCCACTCCTAATCTCCTGGAGCTGGCATCATGGGAGATGACCAAACTCTCCTGAAAAGTCTTGCACGGTACCGTGATCAATAAAACTAGGAGAGTGTAACAGAATGCTCTGAATTTGGAGCCAGAAAACCTTGATTCGAGTCCTTCATGTGACCTTGGGCAAATCACGTAACCTTTCTGAGTGTGTATCTACAACTATATCTTCCCGTTTCTTAAGGTCAAGGTGAGGTTTAATGATAAATAACTCTTAAAAGGGCTCTGCATCATGCTTGGGCATTTTGGCTATTCAAGAACCTCACACTGCATGAAGAAAGATGCATTCTCTGTGGCTCTGGAGGCTTTTCAAGCAGAGAGAAACAGCAGGTTCACAGGAAAGAATCAGAAAAGCTGTGTGGGTTGGGAAGATGGTGAGGCAGCTTTAAACGCAGCAGTGGTGGGGCACAGGGTAGGGGCAGGTTAAATATGCAACTGACTTCTGAGTTTCCTTCTCAGCTCCTCTGGATGGGAGTTAGTGTTAGGATCATAAGTCAGAATACAATTGGGATCATAGAAATCTCCCAATTCTAGTCACTCTGTGCTCAGGTACAATTACCTAAGCACGATAATCGTCTCGGTCCAGGACACATCCATTCACACATGCACACGCACATGCCATGTGTGCACACATAAGTATATACAAGCATTACATGCACACACACCCACATGTATATACACACATATACACACATGCACGTACACCCACATGTGCATGCACACACACACGCCATGTGTGTATACATATGTATATACAAATATTACATGCACACACCCCCCACATGTATATACACATATATACACACTTGCACACACCCACATGTGCATGCATACACACACGCTATGTGTGCACACATATGTATATGCAAGCATTACATGCACACACCCCCACATGCATACACATATACACACACGCACACCCACATGTGCATGCACACACACGTAAACATGCACACACCTGTGAGCACACGCATATACATGCATACACTTCTGCACACACACACACACACACACACATACATACATGCCCCTTAAACTCACTGCAGAGTCTGAAGAGAGGTTGTTGACTTGAAGAGTAGCACTGTGCGTTTAAATGAGGCAAAAGAAAGTTAACGACCCCCAACCTGACCAGGAGTTGTGGTTCACCAGGAAAATAATATTTGGAACTTGTGAATAAAGAAGTCGTGATGACTGAGACGAGGGCACTCATCTCCACCCAAGGCACCTGCCAGGCAGTCACATTACTGCCTCGCCCCTGTGCCCCAGGGCTGTACGCCCTCCTGGCTGCCAGCAGTGCCTGAACTCAGAACCGACAGGACCTTGGGGCACAGCTCCATGGCCCTTTCAGTGACCGCCCTCTTCTTCCTCCTGCAGCCCTCGGTGTGTTCCTCCTCCCGATCACACTTCACCCTTCACCCTGGCTGACCTGCGTGTGCAAAACACGGTTGTGGGCTCCCACAGACTGAGGAGAGGCAGCCCGTTCTGCTGCATCTCCCCAGGGCACTGGTAAGAGCAGGCAAAGCCTCGCCGACTGAAGTCATGGAGAGCAGAGACTGTGCCCAGGCCTCCACCCCAGAACTTCTGTGTTGCGTGAGACCTGCTAGGGATGCCGCTTAAAGCTCTGCTTTAAAAATGGTCCTTTGACAGATTCTGAACGCAAATGGTCTCCTTATCAGATCCTATGGAATAACAAGGACAACTGATCACAACCTCCTCTTTGTAAAATCCAGTTCGGACTGCAGTTGAAGATCGTAAGTTGTCTCTGTGTTTCACTTTGCGATGTTCGTGGTGTCTAATACAGCAACACAAGCCTAGGTTCCCGTGCTTAGACTCCCTTATTGTTGATTTATTATCCACTTTCTCTGATCAGGACTGACCAACTTTTCGCTTCTTAGACCCTTGGTGGATGGCCTAACATTGGAAACGTCCCTGGGAATCAATGGCCTCCCATGCTGTTGCCCTAAGAGGAAAAGCTATGGACCCATTTCTGGCTTGTGAGTTGGAAGTGGAAGTCTGTTGACGGCTTTTGTCTCCCTGCCTTCCCCTCCTGTCACTGGCTGGAACATGTGCTTGATGGCTGGAGTTCAGCAGCCCTGTTGAAAGCATGAGGTGACGGACAGGTGTCAGGAGGAAAGCAAACTGGCTGGTGACGGCAGAGGCTGCGTGCACTCCACTGCCCTCCCCTCCACTGTTCACTCACCTCCACCAGCTCTGTGCCCCAAGGCCCGGACCTCTATGGCCGGCATATATGGGCTTCCCTATCCTCTGGCCTCTAGGTGGGTTCAGCCACAGCAGAAGCTGGGAGGGGCAGCTGGAGGTTGGAGAAACATGAGGCTAGTGTCCAGCTCTCTCCTTGGCCAAACCAGGCATGGACATGCTCCTTTCCAGGAAGCCAGTACTCCTTTCTGGTGGTCCTGCTTCTCCTTTGCCTTCTGCCATGATTGTGAGGCCTCCCCAGACATGTCAATTAAACCTCTTTCCTTTATAAATTACCCAGTCTTGGGTATGTCTTTATTAAACGTGTGAGAACGGACTAATACAGGCAACTCGGCCAGAAGGGAAAAGGGCTTCTCTGTAGTCACACAGCAAAGGACAGCAGATCAGGATCCAGCCTGGTCTCCTGATGC
>NW_012101299.1:2118613-2130962 GCF_000951045.1 Mandrillus leucophaeus
TGCACTCCAGCCTGGATGACAAGAGCACAACTCCGCCTCAACAATAAAAATAAAAAATAAAGAAATTAAACATAATGCCAAGTTGCACCAGGTAGAGTCCCACATAAACAGCCACTATTTTCCACTCATCATTCAGGTGAGAAAAACTCTTCTCTTGTCATTGCAAAACATCTGTTCTGACAAACCCAGAAGAAACTTCTTGGATTGTAGCAACTTAACGTATTTCCCAACCACAAAAACGATTTCCACCTGCACGATTTGGTGTAAATGTAAATAATGCCAGAAAAACACAGGGTGACAAGGAGCAGAGGAAGCCACGATTTCTTACCAGTTTCTTCCACCGACAGGTCTGACTTTTGATCTCACTGATTTTCAACCCCAATACACACATGGAGAATAATGTATCAGTAGAGTTTTTATAGCAACAGAATTGGCCTTCGATGATCATCATAGAAGATAGCAATTAGAGAAATAATTTTAAGGTAAGTTCATGATATTTATTTTTTCAGCAAAATATGTAAGTGTCCTTATCCCTTAATGGATTATGAATGTACTGATAGTCTCAGAAATCAAAAGGACAAAATAAAACAAATGTCACACTGAGCCAAAACCACCATTCTCTCTTTGATGGCAGTCCCAGGGTATATTTCACAGAAGCATATGCTGTCATGATGAAGGCTAAGGCTACACTCCAGATATTCAGTTTTCTATAAGACATGGATTTATTTAAACCTTTCTTGAATGAACTTATTTTTCTTACTTTATGTAAAAAGGTCAAAAAGGTAAACATCTCAGTGTTAAGAGACCTAAAACCTTTTTCAAGATTGAATATATTCCTGTCTTAAAGGAAAGATGAATTAACAATTGATCCCACTCTCAAAGGAAATGATAAAGCTATATTTCATTCAAATGGAAACGTTGGCCAGGTGTTGTGGCTCACACCTGTAATCCCAGCACATTTGGGAGGCCAAGGTGAGCCCCCATTTTGGGTGTGGGCAGGACTGAGGGTCCCTTCCACATCCTGGAGTCCGGGAAGAGACAGTAGTGATTGTGACTTTACAGTTCACAGTGGGGTCTCTGCCAGACGCTGTCTTCCCAAGTGGTAAAGACCGAGTTCAGCGGGCATTGGTCCTGTGGGTGCCAGGACTCCTGGATACTAGGGGATGAGAGGGAACCTCACCCCTGCAGTTTTCAAAACTCCCACAACCCCAGTCTAATGGTGACAGAAATGTCAGACACACCCAGTTGCAGGACATTCTATGACACACCTGTCCTGTCCCCCTGAAAACTGCCAAGGTCCTGAAAAACAAGGGAAGCCCACGTACCTGCCCCAGAGCAAAGGTGACCAGGAAGACACAGGACTCCTCCTGGATGGAATCCTGGAACAGAGAAATCCAGGCAATCCCAACACAGCCTAGAGTGCAGATGACCGCATGCACCAATATCTGCTTCATAGTTTTGACAAGTGTGCTATGGTGCAGTGGGTCATGCCTCTCATCACAGCACTTTAGGAGGCCAAGGCAGGAAGATCACGTGAGCCTAGGATCTCAGGACTAGCCTGGGCAATACCGTGAGACCTCACTTCTACAAAAAAATCTTTCAAAAATTAGCTGAGCGTGGTGGCATGCACCTGTAGTCTCAGCCACTCGGGAGGCTGAGGTAGGAGGATCCTGAGTCTGGGAGGTCCATGCAGTGAGGCATGATCGTGCTGCTGCACTCCAGCCTGGGTGATAGAGCTAGACCCTATCTCAAGAAATATATATATAATATCAGGGGAAAGTGAAGACATATCTTTTCAACTTTTCTGTAAATCTAAAGTTATCTCAAAATGAAAAGATTTCTTAAACATGACCAGAGGAAGAAAACTAGATTACCATAAAGGAACAAAATGAGGCTGAATTCCTGTCCATAGGAAAAAAAGATGACAAAATAATGTGTTCAGAGATGTGAGGGGAAATAGCTACAAGCCCCTAATGTTGCACCCAGCTGAATTCGCATGCATGTGATGGCAAGACTAAAAAGATTTTCAGGTGTTTGAAAACCCTGAGGGTTTATCACCTATGGCTGCTCTCTGAAATAACAAAGGATGCGTTTGACCAAAATAAGCAACAACCCAAAAGTGAGGGGAGAAGCACAGTATGTTGGCAAATGTGATTAAAGCTTGATTGTGAAAAATAACACGAGTCAATTAATAGTGGTTGTTAAAAACGATATAAACTTGCACCTGGTCGACAATGGAGGAGGGGTTTGCTCCCCGCTGCAAGGGAGTGGGCTGAGGTCCTTAGGGTATCTTGGAGGAGGCCTGGAGGGTGCACGTTCTGATCACCCCACCCCTCTGACCCGAGCAGCTCTTTCCTAGCTCTGCTCTACCTGTGGCAGGTGCTGATTCCGGACCACAGAATTCTCAGATACAGGAGCAAGCTGCTTCAAGCTGCCATTGGCTTCTGGTTCAGCTGGTATCACCGTTCAAGCAGAATGCCTACTGTAGAAAGTCTGACCTTTGTGGGGAAGGGACGGGGGTGGAACAGGGAGGACCTTGCATGATCCCTTGGTTACTCAACGCTGACGCTCAGCTTTCCCTCTGCTATGGAGAGACGGAGGCTCTGGAGGCCGATCCGCTCTGCCTGAGCATGTGGAAGGCTGCCCCGACCCTGACTGCGTGTCCTAGTTTGTTTTGTGCGGCTCTAACAGAATGTCTAGGACTGGGTAATTTATAAAGAACAGAGATTTGTTTCTTACAGTTCTAAGGGTGGGGAAGTCCAAGGCAGAGGGTCTCATGACTTTTGGGGGCCTTCTTGCTGCATCATCCCATGAGCAGAAGGCAGAAGGCAAGAGGGCATGAGAGAGAGAGACGGGGAAGGGGAGCTGAACTGGCTTTTACAATGAACTGACTCCCACAGTAACACACACACTCCCCCAGGGATGGATCCGTTCTCTCTCTTTTTTTTTTTTTTTTTTTTTTTTTTTTTTTGAGACAGAGTCTCACTCAGTCGCCATAGCTGGAGTGCAGTGGCACGATCTCGGCTCACTGCAAGCTCTGCCTCCTGGATTCACGCCATTCTCCTGCCTCAACCTCCCGAGTAAGTTGGACTACAGGTGCCCGCCACCACGTCCGGGTAATTTTTTTGTGTGTATTTTTAGTAGAGATGGGGTTTCACTGTGTTAGTCAGGCTGGTCTCGATCTCCTGACCTCGTGATCTGCCCGCCTCGGCCTCCCAAAGTGTGGGGACTACAGGCGTGAGCCACCGCAACCGGCCAGATCCGTTCTCTTGATGACAACGTTAATCCATTCTCAAGGGTAACGTCTTATGACCTAATCAGCTCTTAAATGTTCCGCCTCTCAACACCGTTGCATTGGGGCTTAGGTTTCCAACATGCGAGCTTTGGGAGACACATTCAAACCACAGCACAGTGTCATATTGATGAGGGGAAAGAGGCCAGGTAAGCTGCAAGGGTCCAGGGCCAGGGGAAGAATGCTCAACATTCCAGCTGTCTTGCTTTTTTTTTTTTTTGCCCCTCAGCTTATGTTTTCTTTTTTACAGTATAATTCCTTTCAATTCCCCATCAACTCTCAGTAAAAATGTCTCATCTGTGAAAACCTGGGTGTGCTATGTTTTCAGGAATTAAGACGGGGTGGGCTTGGTGAGGTATGGGGTGAGAGGCCTTTCGAGGGTGACAAGCCCAGTCAGCAGCAGGGAAGGGTCCTGGAACAGATGCATCTTCCCTGAGAATGGGCAGAAATATCTGTGGAAGGAACCCTGGCCAAAGGCTGCACCTCCCTTATTCATGAAAGAGGGTCTGGACTAGGTCATTTGGCAATTTGAGAAAGTGATCGGCCAGGCACGGTGGCTCACACCTGTAATCCCAGCACTTTGGAAGGCTGAGGCGGAAGGATCGCTTGAGCCCAGGAGTTTGAGACCCACCTGGGCAATATAGTGAGACCCCACCTCTACAAAAAATAAATAAATAAATAAAACGGTGGCGGGAGGGCTGGAGAATGTGGGTATGTGGATTATTTACGAAACAGGTGTCAGTTAGCATTTCATTAGAAAAAAGGTTTCCTAGATTCACTTTTTAAACATGTAAACCCCTGCTAAGATTATTTCTTAAAGCACACAAGTGGATTCAGCCCTGGAGAGAATCCCAAGCTGGCTGGAAGAAGGAAAAACAATATTTTGGGGAGCTAAAAGTGCCAGAAAGATTGAGAAACTTTTTTTTTGCTTTCCCTCCCAAACAACATTTCAGGTTGAACAGTGAGTTTTTCCACTTGGTCTTTCCCTTCTTTCTTCTAAGCGAAAACAAGATTTTAAATTGATGACACTCGATATCGAATCAAAACAACAGAAGTTGATCCTATGCCAGCAAATATGTTCTGGAACACTGCTTTGGAAAATAAATCAGTATTTTGCTCTTCTCAGTTGAGGTTAGGAAGAGAGTACACTTTGTTAAAATGTCAGTAACATCTGTGTTGCAACGCAGTCATTGACGCCAAACCCCACTGTGTTGTTGACATCAAACCCCACGCCTGGAGTCCTGTGTGCCTCATCTGTGCCAACCAATGCTTCTCTGCCTGCAACAACCACCATGTCAAAGACCCCTCCACTGAGAAAGCATTTGAATTTGGGGCACCGACTTATGAACACGTCATCACATCTCAAATCCTGGGCCTGAAGGACTATGGAAAGGGAAAGAGGAATCCTGTCTCTTTCCCATTCCTGTGGTCCAGTTGGCCCCACCTAACACTGGTTTGGAGCAAAGCAACTGCAAGCTCCAGGGAGTAGTGAGCGTCATTCGAGGAGATACTGTGAGCACCTTTTTGTGCCAGGTATTGTGGGGAACCCAAAGATGACTAGGACATAAATCCGGCTTTCAAAGGATTTATAGTTCAACAGGGAGGTTCACAAATATTACTAATACCAGTTAATAAGCATGTAAGAATCAAAGAAAGTGTAGTAGCAGGCCAGGCACAGTGGCGCACGCCTGTAATCCAAGCATTTTGGAAGGCCAAGACGGGCAGATTGCTTGAGCCCAGAAGTTTGAGACCAGCCTGGGCACCATGGCAAAATCCCGTTACAACTAAGGATACAAAAATTAGCCAGGTGGGGTGGTGCGTGCCTGTAGTCCCAGCTACTGGGGAGGCTGCGGTGGGAGGATCACCTGAGCCTGGGAGGTTGAGGTTGCAGTGAGTCGAAATTACGCCACGGCACTACAGCCCGGGGCAACAGAGTAAGACCCTGTCTTGAAAAAAAAAAAAAAAAAAGTGTGGTAGCAATCACAAGTGGGAAAAACCGTCTCCTTCCAAGGGGACCAGGGTAGGGCAGTTGAGCTGCACCACGGATAATGCAGCAGTTCTCTCAAGCCTCATTTCTAAAAACACAATTTTAAATTAATAAATGCTAATTAAATCAAATTTTTGCTCAGTAATATATCACAGTACATAGGAAACTGGGCACACATCTATCCTAATATTTAATGCCTTGTGATCACTAAGCATTTCCTGATGCGATTCCTTTAAGCGAGCTCCCTGAGAACAGAAACTGAGCACCCGGCACGGCGTCTAGCCCGATAATGTGCTGACGGAGTGTTTGATTGTCTTCGATACTAAAGCACGTTACGCGATGCAGATACTCCATGGTTCATGGGCTCTCCTGATTTCCCACCTCACAAGGAAATACATTACAGAAAAGGATTTTTAAAATCCTCTCCCAAACTGGCTTACTAATGTCTGAAGGAAAGAGATCCAGGGAAAAGGGAGATCAGACGGAGAGGAAACAGCATGATGTGTGTTTCTGGATGAATGTTTTTCCGTAGAAGTCTATGCTGACTAAAATCGTGCTCACGTTCTCATGGGAGACAAAAGAAAACACACAAGGCAAGTTGCGTCATTTGTGACATGGGTTTCTTTAAAGCTCACTTCTCAAAGTGGGGTCCACAGGCCCACAGTTTCAGCCTCATCTTGGAGCTTGCTGGAAATGCGGAAGCCTGGGCCCCACTCCAGACCTGCTCACCCACAGAGTCTGGGTACCAAGGCCCCAGGGGCTGTGAAGACACAATTTGGTTTGAGCATCAGCTTCCACTTGCAGATGCCACCATATCTTGACACACGTTAAAAGAAGCTGAGGGGATTGCAGAGAGCCACCTGCCTCCAAGTGTGCTGCCCCACAGGCATCAAAAATGACAACGCTGCAGGCTACTTGCAGAGCCCGTGAAGCCCAAATCTCTGGGAAGAGGGCCTCCTTGGCCGTATCCCAAAAGGTTGACTTTCTTTAACTTGCTGCTGTTGGACCTCTCTGTTTGGGAAAGGAATACTGCAGGATAAATCAATAATGCTGAGCCAAACAAATGCTCCTGATGCAGTCACCACAGGTCATGACCAGACAGGGCAGGAACAGGGAAGCCTTCCAAACCCAACAGGGAGGACAGTTCACATCCTCCAGCCTCGCCTTGAAGGACCTAGTGCCCGCCAAGCCATCATAGCTGATGGAGTAAATCTGCTCTGCTGCGTTTGAAGACCTTTAATTGCTGTAACCGCATTTTTACCTTGAGAGAAGGCAGAATGGGGGATGGGGAGCTGCAGAAACCTGGCAGAAGGGGAAGGCCGAGCGGGTTCCGGGGTCTCCAGGCTGTCTGCAGGCACTGCCTCCCCGGGCCGCAGGACCGTTCTGTGAGCTGGGGACAACTCCTTTCTCCTTTTACTCAATCATGGGAGCACTGAGGCACTGGAGACAGAACCACTTCCCAAAGGTGCTTGTGAAGGGGGAGCCAGTGCTTTGTACCTGTATCTGCTTTCTACGATTACGACAATTCCACGAAGAGGGCGGGGAGCGGGTAAGCTAGCGAGGGAATCCAGCTGCCGCAGATGTTAAGTTCAGAACAAAAGAACTCAGTATGTTTACTACGCAAGCACAAGATGATGAAAATATTTCCAGCCTTATTCAAATTTCCTCAATATACTTTCAAGGGAAATGGTTTTACTTAGATAATTCTTCAAAGACTTTATGCAATAAAAATGTATACCTTATACATTTTTGTAAAAAGTGTTAAAATATCCAAAACCAAGAATGAGGATCCAATTCCTGGAGGTGGAAATGGTCCTAAACATTATCTGATGACTTTTTAAATTGTCTACTGACTTTTAAGGAAACTGCAGTTCAAAGACGTGTATGACTGATTCCTGGTCACGAGTTGCATGACCAAGTCACAACCGGAACTCAGAACCTCTGACTCAGAGGCCACATTCTGCCACACACAGTGCAACTGGAATTAAAGTCAGGATCTCTGATCACAACAGGGGAAAGGGGGTTTTCTCCTGGTCTGTAGACAGTTCCACAGAGTGTGCATAGCCAGGTGTCGATGGGGACCCCTGGACTAACACCCCAGCACTGTGCACCCCACAGCCCTCCGAGGAAGTTGGCCCAGTGTCTGCCTGCCCTCAATGCTGTTGAGCCTTGTTTCATGACTCTGAAACTCTGTTACTAGGCTTATAGACATTGATGGTTGTCATGTCTGTTATGTCTTCCCGGTAAACGCACCCTTTCATGATTATGAAACATCCCTCATTGTCTCCGGTAAGGCTCCGTCTTCAGGGATCTGATCTGATATTCACAAAGTTCCTCCAGCCTTCTTCCCACTGCTGTATGCATGGTTTGCCTTTTCCATCTTTTCTTTCAGCTTCTCTGCATAGCCCTGCGTCTTGCCTTTTTATCCACTCTGAGTATCTCCGCCTTCTCTTCGGAAAGTGGAATCCACGGCATATAATGTGATCCTCCTTCTGGCTCAGGGTCTTCCATCCAGAGATTTGCTTTCTGTCTGTCCCTCAGTTTCATTGTTGTTGTTGCTCTTCTCTTCCTTTTTTGCCTTCTTTTGAGTTGACTGATTTCTTTACAATCCCATTTTTATTTACCTATGGGCTTTTTATTTATTGGCTTTTTAAGCTATGTTTTGTAATTTTTCTTTTATCGTGGGAAAACATATATGACATAAAATTTCCCAAATGGTGAAAACCATGTATAAAGTGTGTAATTCAGTGGCACTGCATGCATTCACAATGTCGTGCAACCATCACCACCGTCTATTCCCAAAACTTTTGTACCACCGCATCATAATCTGTATCTTTTTGGCACTTTTGTTTCAGTGGTGGCTTTAGTGATGGCAGTATGCATCCTTAGCTTGCCCCAGCCTATTTAGTTAATACTGCTTCACTTCACATAAACCCAAGAACTTTGCAACTAAAAAACGTCCATCCACCACTGTCCCCTTCCTAGTGGCATATGTGTTACCTCCACATACATATAAACTGCGTGAAGTGTTATAGTTGTGATATATCAGCCATAGATAGGGGTTCTAGATGAATTAAGCGGAGGCACGGGTATGTAAGCCCCCACAGAGCCCTCCCCTGGGCTTGCGTTGCTGCCTTTTGGGAGGACTCTCAGGCCCCGGCCTTCGAGTCTTCCTAGCACTTTGCAGCCAAAGCTCCGGAAGCCTCCGCCCAGGCTGCGGCTCTCACAGCACCCACAGTGAGCCCCACCCGTGGCTCTCCGTCAAGAGTGGTTGCAAAGGGCGGTCAGCTTCCCCATCACGCAGCATTTGGGAAGCTTGTCTCTGAAAGTGATGTGGTTGATCCCAAGCTGGTTCTGAAGTTCATGTCCAGTAAGAGAAACATTTGGCACAGAGTATTATTTATAAAGCCAGGGAATGGTCTTACATTCTTGCAGTCAATACATTTTATTCTGAAGCCAGGGTGCACCAGCAAGGTACTAAGGACTTCACTCTGATTCTAGAAGTTATTTCAGAAAACAAAAATCAGCAACTTGCCTGCACACAGAAAGATGAAATGACCAGAGACAGCAGATTCATAAGCAAGCCCTTAGGAAAGCCAGCCGCAGTGACACAAATGGACGAGGGCACTCTTCTCACTAAAGTCTTTCATTCAACATCATTTAGTGATAATGTAGTTATAACATGGATGAGAAAAAAATTTGATCCCTAGCAGGGGCCACTGTCTGTGTGGAGTCTGCACGTTCTCTGCACGTTCTCCGCACGTGCTGTGGGTTTCCTCCAGGCACCCCGGGCTCCTCCCACATCCCAAAGCTGTCACATGAGGCTCACTGGTGTGTCCCCGTCTGAGTGACTGTGAGTGTGAGTGTGCCCTGCCATGGGACGCCATCCTCTCTAGGGCTGTTGCCCACCTTGGTCCTGAGCTGCCTGGATGGGCTCAGCCCCCTGCCACCGTGAAGTGGAATAAGCAGGTTGGAAAATGAATGATCGTAAAGCACACGGCAGTTACACAGAGATGCAGGACAATACCCGATGCAGTAGGAAAGGCCCAGCGGGCTGAGAATTGACTCTTGTTTGTTTTGAATCTGCATGGCGGGAGGAGGCACTTCAGATCTTTGGCTTGGCCAACATTATCTTTGATTTAACACAGCCCCTCCATGACCCGGTCACTCATGGATCCACCAGAAATTGGTTAATGATCTTACTTTCTGAAATGCCTGTAGAGCTCACATGTATTTCACTGTTTCATATTAGAAGTGCGCTGGTCTTTAGTTAGCAGTTTGGTGATGTTTTTGTGGCCAGAACTGTACCGTAGGAACGTGACTCTTGTTTATATCAATTAGCCTATGGAGAAATTGGTTTTTGATATGCGTTGTTTCACCTAAAGTCACAGTTTCCAAGACCTATCGACAACGCCAAGCGAGGTCTCACTGTGTAGATGCGTGCACTGTGGAGTGAGCATGGCCCTCCCAGCAGGGGACACTGGGCGCCCAGCAGGGCTGCCTGTGAGTCTGCATGACCTGAAACAAGAATTTGTATCTTTTGCAGAGACATCAGCTTTCCCCGCTCTTATCTCCGGGGACCTATGTAGGTCTGGGGAGAAGTCTGCGCTCCCCTTGGGGTCTCCCCGACATGGGTGGCATTCCTCTCCACCCCCAGCGCCATCTCTGGTGACGCCTGTTGAATTATTCACAGCAGCCACTTTCCTTTTCCTTGGCAAAGATTCTCACCCCTGACTTGATCTGATGGGGGCCGTTTAAGAATTTCCTCCACTTCTTACTCTGCTACTCTACTTTTCTCCACCCCACCCCATGTTACAGGCTTTTATTTTATTGTTTTATTTTATTTTCCGGTCTGGAGAGGCCTGCGACTCTGTACCACCCATCCTAAGACACCATATTCTCTCAGTAATCCTCGCTTTCTTGCACCTTCCAAACCTCTTTCTGCTGGATCCTAAATGTCTGACTTTCCTTAACTTAAAGGAATTAGATGAAGGCTTCTTTCTCGAAGAGGCTTTTTGAAATCTCCCTCCCCTGTGTAAGAGACCAGTTAATTATTTTAACTCAGCCTATTTGGGAAGGAAAAAAATGTGTTCCTCTTTTTTTTCAAAAGTGCCTACTACAACATCATATTTACCAAAAACATGTAGTAATTGTTCAGTATTGTTGAGGGTAACAAGCCTCTTTTGATGCAGTTTTGTTCTTCATTACATAAAAAAGGTGAAGAGTGGTAAATGCAGCATCTTCAAGGAATGTTTATCAAGTTTTATCTAAAGCAGGGCTCTCAAAGGTTAATGTATGCATGCATCACCAGACGGCTACTGACATTCGATTCCGGTGCCGGGGTCTGGGTGGGGCCCCAGGCTCTACCTTCTCAGTGACCCCACAGGGTGTGGACCTTCTCTGGCCAAAGGGTCACACCCAAAGGGAGAGAACCATTAGGAATTGGGGTGTGTGGGTGCCATGTGACTTCTCTGCAGGAACAGATGACCTCTACTTCTAAGTGAGAGGAGACAGCCTCCAGTGTAACCTGTTTTACCTGGAGCCAGGTGTCAGCCTCCATTGCGACCCACTCAGCTGCAGTGCAATGATAAAAGGTCCACACCCTGGACCTTCATACGACATTTGGAGCAGCCCCCAGGCAGGCTTCTGATGTCTGGAACACTAAACCATACCCCGTCCACTTTGGGGAACACAGAATTTTCCAAGTGTCTCTTATTCTTGGATCCTTAATTGTAGACTCAGTGTGGAGTGGGACGACATTTCATCACCTTATTTGTCATGGCCGTCACTGTAATCTCAATACACAATCCTGGTGACAATCAAGTGTGTCAACACAAAATTAGTTCAGCTTGCTTTTGTTACTCGCAGTTTTAAAGTAAGACAATGCTATCAACAAACAGAATAGGTCACTTCACTGGGGCTAGATTTAGCTTGCTTTTGCCGTGTATTAAATTTTGCTAAATAACAGTTGAATCTAACTAATGAACTTCTTCTTTCTTTTTTGCACTAAGTAAAATCTTTGAAATTGTTAACTTAGTAGTTATAATTAAGTATTGGACTGATTTCCTCCTCAGATACAGGAGTGTTGGGTGTAAACATGTCTATATAGTAAGGGTTGAAAAAACAGACCAGGCTCACCCTTCCCCACGCACCGGGGCACTGTTGTTTTATGGCCAGCGGGTCACACCCAAAGGGAGAGAACCATTAGGAATTGGGGTGTGTGGGTGCCATGTGACTTCTCTGCAGGAACAGATGACCTCTACTTCTAAGCGAGAGGAGACAGCCTCCAGTGTAACCTGTTTTACCTGGAGCCAGGTGTCAGCCTCCAATGCGACCCACTCAGCAGCAGTGCAATGATAAAACTTCACATAATAAACCTTAACCAAACTCACTGCTGTTAACCTACCTGCCATTCTTTGCTTCTGGATCTCAATGGCCTGGGGTGAGGAGAGGTGGTGATTTTGCTCTGATTTGCTGAATTCTCTCAGCTCTGTCCTTAGTTATATACACATGGAACGTTCTAGTAAGAGTAACACACTAAGGAAAAAAACTGCTATTGAATACTTAAAAGTACAAACGGTTTAAGCGTTTCTTGTTAAAGCACAGCTTAAGATGTTTTAGGTGAGCTCTGGTTAAAAAGGGAAATAGGAAATCATTATGAATGGAAAGCAGAACAAGAGCCATTTGTCCCACAAGCCACGGACGGGGGGAGCTGGTGACGCCGAGCTGATGACTGATGGCACCGTGTGCCCACAGGAGGAAGAGGAGGAGCCTGTCCAGAGGCAGCACCCCCAGGGCATCTAATGCCAGAGGCAGAAGTCAGGCTGGAGGATCACACATGAGAAAGAATTTCACCACACTTGGTTGAGTGTGCAACCGGGTTATTTTATCAGAAGACAGTGCTGGAATTGATCCTAAGGAAAAAGAATAAAAGATGTGTACACACTTAGAGCACATATTTGTTGCAGCTTTGTTTATGATACTGAAAAGTTTGAAATGGTCTATAAATGCCCAACAATGTCAGATAGGTAACAAATCCGTCACACACACACACACACACACACACACAC
>NW_012101299.1:2132012-2134476 GCF_000951045.1 Mandrillus leucophaeus
TTTTTTGAGACAGAGTCTCACTCTGTCGCCCAGGCTGGAATGTAGTGGCATGATCTTGGCTCACAGCAACCTCTGCCTCCTGTATTCAAGCGATTCTCCTGCCTCAGCCTCCCGAGTAGCTGGGATTACAGACGTACGCCATCACGCCCAGCTAATTTTTGTATTTTTAGCAGATATGGGGTTTCAACATGTTGGCCAGACTGGTCTCGAACTTCTGACCTCAAGTGATCCACCTGCCTCAGCCTCCCAAAGTGCTGGGATTACAGGCGTGAGCCACCTCGCCTGGCTGGGCTTTTCTAATATTATTAAATGGCTCAGTGTCTCTGTGTCCAAGCTCCCAGTGAGCCCTGCCCTGGTGTAGAGCAAGGGCCCTCCAGCGATTTGGGGTTAAGTGTGAGGAAGCCTGCATGTTCA
Source organism: Mandrillus leucophaeus (assembly GCF_000951045.1). Classification (NCBI taxonomy): domain Eukaryota; kingdom Metazoa; phylum Chordata; class Mammalia; order Primates; family Cercopithecidae; genus Mandrillus; species Mandrillus leucophaeus. The sequence continues at coordinate 2,132,427 of NW_012101299.1, forward strand.
CAGCAGCCTCCACGTCCTTAGCCCCGGGGATAGGACATTCAGTTCCATGTTTCAGAGGCTTCCGTGTCATCCATGGGAACCTGGACTGAGGACAGCCAGGCTTGCGGAGCGGTCAGCTCCTCCTGAAAGCAGCTTGCTGAGAGTGGGACAAGAAGTAGTGATAAGTCCTTCAGGTCCCAGCAGGAACCAGAAGTCCCCTGGACCCTTTAAAGAAAGATGCATTAATGAAAAGACTATTTGGAGAGGTGTGGCCAGGGTGAGGAACAAACAAGGGCTGGTAGGCAACCAAACACAAGAGACAGAGGGAAGTCTTTCCCCTCCCCAGGGCTGCAAACCAAGGAAGGAGCCAGGAGGACCCACCTTCCCATCCCCAGGGCTGCAGACTAAGTGGGGAGAGGGAGGGTACAGCTTGGGAGCAGCTATTGTCCAGGGATGGGCGCACAGTCACTGCTGCAGACAGAGAGCTAGGCAAGGAGGGAGCAGGACGGGCATCCAACCTCCCTCTCTCACCCTCCGCACCTGCTGTCACCAGCAGGGGTCAGAGGGAGGCAGTGGGCCCACAGGCCGCCTGGAGAGCGAGGCAAGGCCCAGAAGGGCAGAGAATGGATCAGGAGACTGAGAGCAAAGGGAGAGAGACCAGCACAGGGGATGAGGACCTATGGGGGACTCACCCTGGGAGAACTCAATCAAGGGGCACATCGGTGGATCACCAGGTGACCCAGAAGAGATGAAGGAGACAAGAGCGGAGAGAATTCTTGCAATGAAGCTCAGCTCTAGCAAACGCTAACCTCCAGAGTGCAGAGAGCATGACAGCACACAGGCGGAGGCCTGAAAGGGCAGGGAAGAGAGGTCAGAGAATATGCAGAGAAGAACCTCAAGAAGGACAAAGAAGCCTAATGAAGGACCTGCTGCCTTGTGGATGCGGTTGGAGCTTCCAGCAGCTGAGAGGACAGAGCATTGCCCACAAAGACGATGTCCCTGCCCTCACTCCTCTGCCTTTGTGTCTCCTCTTCATCACTTTTGCACTCCAACCCCAGGGGCTTACGGAACATAGGCCCGGGTGGGACCTAATGTCAAGGAAAAACCAGGCCGACATCATTTCTGCCTCCTTCCATGTTTTTTTCATTGTGGTCATATATAACATAGCACTTACCCTTTTAATCTTGTTTAAGTGCACAGTTCTGTGGCATTATGCACACTTGCATTGTTGTACCATTGCCACCATCCATCTCCAGACCCTTTTCATCTTCTGAAAGGAAACTCTGTCCTCACTAAACACTCATGCCCCATCCCTCCCCTAGACTCCGACACCCCCCACTCTCCTGTCTGCCTCTGTGATCTGATGACTCTGGGGACCTCATGTGAGTGGAGAAGGAGTCTTTGTCCTTTTGTGACTGGCTGATTCCACTCACCATAACGTCCTCCAGGTTCCTCCATCTCCTTCCTGTTTAAGGTTGAGGGATATTCTATGGTTCAGGAAGGTCCCATCTTGCTCACTCACCCATTCACCCATCAGTGGACTTTGGGTTGTCTCCACCCTTGGCTTTTGTGAATGTTGCTGTGAGGGGCATGGGGGTACCCGTATCTCTTCAAGGCCCTGCACTCAGTTCCTGTGGGTAAATACCCAGAAGTGGACTTGCTGGCTCATATGGTAGTTCTTTTCTTTCTTTAATTTTTTTCAGAAACCCCCTGTGATGGTTGATACTGAGTGTCAACTGGATTGGATTAAAGGATACGAAGCATTGTTTCTGGGTGTGTCTGTGAGGATGTTGCCAAAGGAGATTAACATTTGAGTCAGTGGACTGGGAGAGGCAGACCCACCCTTAATCTGGATGGGCACAATCTAATCAGCTGCCAGGGCAGCTAGAATACAAGCAGGCAGAAAAATGTGAAAAGAGAGACCGGCCTGGCCTCCCAGCCTACATCTTTCTCCCGTGCTGGCTGCTTCCCACTCTGGAACATGAGACTCCAAGTTCTTCAGTTTTGGAACTGGGACTGGCTCTCCTTGCTCCTCAGCCTGCAGACAGCCCACTGTGGGACCCTGTGATTG
>NW_012101299.1:2135161-2139610 GCF_000951045.1 Mandrillus leucophaeus
TTTTTGTTTTGACAATACCCATCCTAAAGGGTGTGAAGCGACGACTCACTGTGGTTTTGATTTGCATTTCCCTGCTGAGTGGTGAAGCTAAGTGCCTTTCCATGTGTTTATGGGCTACCTGCACTGTCTTCTTTGCTCCTTCTATGTTTTATCCATGTTATCATTGAAATCTGCTGTGGCCCAGGCCCCCAAATACCTGGCTGCCTTCCTACCAGTGCCCATTCCATGTCACCGCAGGTCTATGGTACAGCCATTCCTCTTCCCCATCCTCTGGCTGTCCCCCTGCCCTGCCTACCCCTCCCCAGGGCCCATGGTGGAGCTTGATAGCAGCCTCGTCCTCCAGACCCCAGCTGGAGCCTCTGCACTGCCTGTGCTGCTCTGAGGAATCCCAGGCGCCTTCCCACTGTCTCCATCCCAGGCCGTCTTTATCCCTCTTCATCCCATCCCGTAGGGTCCTGTCCCCTGTACCTCCATCACACGCAAGCCTGGCTGCAAAACAGGATGTGGCTTTTCCACATTTCCTCTTTCTTGCTAATCTTGAACAGGGGCACAAAATGAATGTCCTTTTTTGCTTTAAAGATTTTTCTGCCAATAACTGCAGAGAAACTGATGCAGGATTTTAAAAACAACAGACAAGGGGAAGTCACGAACGTTGCACAGTCCTGCAAGGTTCTTAGAGTCCTTGTCCTCCGTCCAGGGCCCTTGGCTCACTTCTGAGGGTGTGAGTGGAAGCCAGGGTCTTCCCGCCTTTAGTTCGGAGAACGGGGTCCACTGACCCCACCCATCTCCTGGGCGCTGCCAGGTAGAAGATGATCACCTGTTTCTTCCTCGCCAGCCCTGGGCCTGAAGAGCGATGCCGTGGGGACGGTGAGTTCTGCTCTCTCAGAGACGCTCCAGGTCGTGCGACTCGCCACAATGGTCACAGCCTCCCACCAGTGGGCACCTTTGTCTTGGGGTCTGTGGTGAGAGAAGCCACGTGCGACCACCATATTCCATCTCAGAGCTCCCCAGCAAGGCCTCCTCCCATCCCACCAATACAGGCCTCTGCCTCAGCACATCCTGCCTCCCCGGGGTCAGCAGTGGCCCTGGTCTCGGGCCATCCTGATCTGCAGTCTGTGGCTGGTCATCTTCCAGCACAAACACCAAGTGTGTGCTGCTCCTGAGTTCCAAAGACTTCTCATTGTCTTCAGCAGCACACGCCAGGGACGCACAAAATGTTTCCAGAAAAATATTCAGCTTTGCTACTACTTAGCAGGCGGGTGGACTGTGGCACCTCCAGCCTCAGTCAGACTGTCTGCTGCACACCTGCATGGCACTGACTGAACATTATGTGTCTGATCTGCATGTGGCCATGCCTCCGAGAGCGCGACTGCAGCTCTCCCTGCGCCTGTTCCATCTTCCCATCTTCAGCTACAGCACCACAGCTCCCTACGCGGGCCTGGGGGTCATCTAAATGTGAACATCAGCTTATAGTCACCATAACCGCCTCTATTCCATTGTCAGCTATAGCACTGCAGCTCCCTACGCGGGCCTGGGGGTCATCTAAACATAAACATCACCTTATAGTCACCATAACCGCCTCTGTTCCATCTTCAGCTACAGCACCACAACTCCTTACGTGGGCCTGGGGGTCATCCCAACATAAACATCACTTTATAGTCACCATAACTCTCATAATCTACACTGTTTTAATAAAATCTTAATAATTCTCTGTAAGGAGATGACGAGTGACCATGGAAATATTTCATCTCACGCAGGGTCTCATTGTTTATCTCACAGCAAAATATACTTTTTTAATGGTTGGATGTAAACATGAACTCAAACATGTTTTATTTATTAAGTTACAACCTGAACCACGAAAACAAGGAGATCAAAGATGAAATGGCTTAGATAGAAGTTTCAGTCTCTCTCCCCAGACTGTCTGGAGGGGAGTAGATGGTGCTTCATGAAGTTGCTGGGGACCCCAGTCTGCTGGGTCTCTTGCTCCGTTGTCCTGTTACGACATGTCGTGTATGGCTTGGTACATGGTTGGCATGGTAGATGCTGGGTTGCTGCCACATCCACACTCCCTGCTGTAGGAAACAACAGAGATCAAGAGGGAGTCCAGGGAAGCACCTTCATCTTCAGAGAGTGACTGGGAGTTACAAACATCCCACCTGCTCACTGCCCACTGGCCCCAATTCAGGCTCATGGCCATGCCGACTGCTGAGAAGTTCGGTCTAGCTGGTGCCCAATCTTTAGCTGGTTCAGCTAAAATTCAAAAGGCTCTGTAATTAAATATGTATTTATAATATAACACGTAGTGCATATAAGATATGAGGACAGATATATATATATATATATATATATGTACTAAATACCTTGATATATGTATTGGGGGGAATGAGGTAAACATCAGCCAACAGGAACAGATGATCAAAAAAGATTTAGCCACACCAGCCCCTGGGGACAAAGGCTAAGCTGCTTAGCCTGTCCCCGGGCTTCAGCCCAGCTAACTTCCCTACTCCGTCTCCCACACGCTCAGAATCCCCCGAGGGCCTCACGCCTCTGCACAAGTCGTTCCTCTGCTGGAATAGCTTTGCTCCTTCTCTGCGTGACAAATTCATCTTTCGAGACCGAGCTCAAATGTCACATCTCCTGAGAAGCATTTTCTAATTGTCCCTCTTCTGTGTTTCCATAGCACTGCCTGTCTATGAATTTCTAGGATAAAATTCACCAAAATGCATTGAAATGATGTTTTCATGTCTGTGGCAGGCAGAATACCAGTTCCCTCCCAAAAGTCCCCAGTCTAATCCCTGGAATTCGTGAATGTGTGATCTTACATGGCAAGGGGACTTTGCAAACTCGATTCAGGATCCTGGGATGAGGAGATTCTCCTGGTGTCTAAGTCCATGTGGCCAGCTCTAACAAAGTACCAGAGATTGGGCTTATAAACAGCAGACATTCATTTCTCACAGTTCTGGAGGCTGGAAGTCCAAGCTCAGGGCACTGGGAGACTCAGTGTCTGGCGAGGACCACTTCCTAGTTCAGAGATGGTGCCTTCTCCTGCATCCACACATGGTGAAGGGGTCAGGGAGCTCTCTGGGGCTCTCTCTTCAGGGCCCTGACCCCATTCACAATGGTGCCACCTTCATGACCTGAGCACCTCCCAAAGGCCCCACCTCCTGGCACCACTGCCTTGGGGTGCAGCTTTCAACATATCAATTTGAGAGGACACGAACATTCAGCTCATAACACCTGGGTTATTCAGGCAAGTCCAGCCTAACTCCAGGCGCTTCGAAGCAAGCAGGAGGCCAGAGTGATACCACAATAGGGCCATGAGCAGGGAAGGCAGGCAGCCTCTGGATGCTGGGAAGGGCGAAGGAACAGACCCCCTGGAGCCTCCAGAAGGAACCCAGCCTGCCAGTGCCTTGATTTTACTGCAGTGAAACCTAGTTCAGGCACCAAACCCCCAGAGCTCTGAGATGACACATCGTGCTGGGCAGGTCCACCGTGTTTTTGGTCATTTGTCACAGCAGCCCCGGGAGCCTCCTCCTAGGTCCTTCTCCCCTATTAGTTTCTGAGCAGCTCCAGGACCATGCGGCAACGAGAGCCCTTCTGCATCACTAGCACAGTGCCTGGGGCACAGCAGGAACTCCAGGGATGACAGCAGTGGGGGTGCGGGCAGCCGAGCTACGGACTCAGGGAGGCTGGATCTGAACCCCTGCTCTGCCCCTCAGCATTGTCGCAGCTTTGAGCACGCTGCTTGCTTCAGGACTCCATTTCTTCACATTCTTCACCAGATAGAGAGAACACTCATCCTTCGCGTGCCGTGAAATGAGTAACACAGATCATATGGTGTGTCTATATTGTGGGTGGTAGCCACAGACAGTGGGGCTGAGGCCTCACATGGTCACACAGGTAGCAAGTCCCTGGCCCCTCCACCCCTTGCTCCTTCCTGCTCTGTGTTCCACAGTCTCTCCCAGTCCGGGAGGACGGAAGACCAAAACCAAAGGTGTTTCCAGGGCCCTGCTCTCTGTGAGAGCCCCAGGGAACGATCCTTCCTTACTCCTTCCGGCCTCTGGTGGCTCCCGGCAAACCGTAGCGCATCTCCACCTCTGTCCTCACACGACTTCTCCTGCACGTCTGTCTCTGGGTCTCACCTTCTCTTCTTAGAAGGAAACAGTCATGTGGATTTGGGCCCACCCTACTCCAGTGGGACCTCATCTTGACTCATTATATCTCCAAAGACTTGATTTCCAAATAAGGTCACATTCTGAGGTTCCTGGAAGGACATGAATTTGGGCGGGGGGACACCGCTCCACCCAGTGCACCCCCTCTGCCACTGCTATCTGCCGCCCTCACTCCCCAGGGACTCAGACACCTGAGACACATTCTGTCTCCATATCTCAAACCTGTCATTGCCACTGCTACCTGCTGCCCTCACTCCCCAGGGACTCAGACACCTGA
>NW_012101299.1:2143540-2148126 GCF_000951045.1 Mandrillus leucophaeus
CTGACCAACTTGACTTGCAGAAGCAGCTCTGGTCTCTTCTTACCAGTTGGAGCTCTGACGATGAGCCCACTTTTGACTGTGGAATCTGGCTGTCCCATCAGCCGCCGTGAGGGGCTGAGTATAGTCATGTGTCGCGTAACATTGAGCATACATTCTGAGAAATGCATTGTTAGGCGATTTTGTCATGCAGACACCATGGAGTGCATTTACGTAAATCTAGATAGCACAGCCCACTACACACCTAGGCTGGAGGGTATTCCTATTACACCTGTGCAGCATGTGACTGTACTGCATACTATAGGCAAGTGGAACACAATGGTAAGGATGTGTGCACCTAAACATATCTAAACACAGAAGAGATACAGTAAACATATGGTATTATATGGGACCACCATCGTATATGCAGCCTATCATTGATGGAAATGTCATTGTGCAGTGTATGACTGTACTAGAATCAGGAAAACTGAAAGAGTTAATGAAGGAGGGGTAAATTGGGGGCGATAAGAGACAGAAGATAGAGAGCTACCAGATGCATTTCTTTTCTTTCTTTTCCCTCAAAGGACTGTTCTTGCAAGGCATGATGGGTCTCCACAGCCTGTATGGAAGGTACCCTGTGTAACTAGCAATCAGATGTCACACAACAGCCAAGGCCGGCTGAGTGAGGTGACCCTCACCATAGCTTCTCCTCCACTGCTTCACTCACCTCTTTCCCTCACTCTTCGGGAATTGCACTTTCATGGCAAGTAAGCTAAGACACCTCCTATCACAGATAAACACTATTCTGCTTTTGAAAATAATGATATACCACTTCACATCCACTGAGATGGCTAGAATCAAAAAATCAGGGAATAACAAGTGTTGGCAAGGATGTGGAGAAATCAGAACCCTCATACCCTACTGATAGAGGTTTAAAATCATGCCGCTGCTTCGGAAAAAGAGTCCAGCAGTTCCTCAAACGATTAAACATAGAGTTACCATGTGACTAGGCAATTGAACTCCTAGTAATTCCACCCAAGAGAAATGAAGAGCTACATCCACATGGAGCTTGTACACATTTATAGCAACATCATTCATAATAGCCAAAAAGTGAGAACAATCCAATGTCCATCAGTTGGTCAATGGATAATCAAAATGCGGCCTATCCGTACAATGGAACATTATTCAGCCATAAAAAGGGATGAAGTGCTGACATATGCTATGACATGGCTGAACCTTGAAAACATTATGTCGACAAAGCCAGTCACAAAAGATCACACATTATACTTTTTTTTTTATTTTAAGTTCTAGGGTACATGTGCACAATGTGCAGTTTTGTTACATATGTATACCTGTGCCATGTTGGTGTGCTGCACCCACCAACTCGTCAGCACCCATCAACACGTCATTTACATCAGGTATAACTCCCAATGCCATCCCTCCCCTCTCCCCCTCCCCATAATAGGCCCCGGTGTGTGATGTTCCCCCTCCAGAGTCCAAGTGACCTCATTGTTCAATTCTCACCCATGAGTGAGAACATGCGGTGTTTGGTTTTCTGTTCCTGCGATAGTTTGCTGAGAATGATGGTTTCCAGCTGCATCCATGTCCCTACAAAGGACACGAACTCATCCTTTTTTATGGCTGCATAGTATTCCATGATGTGTATGATCACACATTATACGATTCCATTCATACGCAAGTCCAGAACAGGAAATCCACAGAGACAGGAAGTAGATCAGTGGCTGCCGAGGGCTGGGGGTGGAAGTCAGGGGGTAAGGAGGCAATAACTAAAGCATATGAAGGTCTTTTCTGGAATGATGAAAATGTTCTAAAATGGCCTGTGGTGATAGTTGCACAACTCTGTGAATATACGAGAAACCACTGAATTAACAGTTTAAATGGGTGAATTGCACAATACATGAATTCGCTCTCACTAAAGCTGTTAAAAAAAGGCATAGTCTACATTGATTGCCTTTGAAAGATGTTCATGATCACTGAAGAACTGGTTCCACTAATGTGAAGTTGATCCTATTTGTATTTTTTTAGACAGACACATTTATGCATAGAAAAAATATTCGGAAATACATACCCCAAACCGTTAACAGTGGTTATCTCTAGTTGATAGGATTATAGATGATTTCTTTAAAATATTATTTTTCCATAATGTTTTACAATGAGTATGTGATGCTTTTATATGAAAAAATATATATTTGGGAATCTACTTTACCTTAGGAATATTTCTTATGAATGGTTATTAATGTTATAATAAAAAGAATAGCAAGAACAGACTAAAGGCAAGATTGCTCACTATGTGACACCTCCCAGTCTTTAGGCCTTTATGAATGCATGATTCTTACGTATCTGAAAGAGCGACAGTCATCCTGTGCTCCCTTCCGCCAGCCTGTTCAATACTCTGAGGGTTACTTAGTGATCTGAGAAGGCACAGCGAGGTGTTTAGCTCAATAGTCAGCTCCCCTAGAGTAAGGCCACATCTGTGAAGATTACTGTGTAGTGGGGCAATTAAGAACTACACGGTGCCATCATGAGCAGATTTCCCTAAATGCTTAACTAAGAGTGGCGGACAGGGGCTGAAGAGAATGAACCCCATTATCGTCAACACACAGCCCACAATTCACAGGGAAACAAAATCAACAGCTTTGCTTGAGGATAAGCAAATTTCAACCCCTGAAAATCTTGGAATGTTGTTACTGATGTGGAGGCTCGGTCTTCAAGGGGGTATTCAAGGGGATAAACTCAAACTCTCCCACTGTCTTTACCCTGGGCTGCATTCCTTTATGGGGCCAGACTCCACAGGCACCTGGGCAAACACACATTGAGAACGCAGTGACAATCTCTGCCTACGACTCAGAGGCCACGCTGACGGCCCTCAGCAGGAATCCCACGGGCAACCCTCCCACATTCCCACAGGACATCTTGGTCACCGTACGTGCAACAGCCACAGAGCCACAGGGTGCCTCTATGACCCCAGGATCTTCCATGGTTCATAATATCCCAGTACAGATGACAGGAGGGACAGAGTCAGAGAGGCTGGGTTGTATTAACACTGGTTTATTAGGCAGATAGGAAAAGAAGATGAAGTCAATAGTCTTTAACAAGCCAACTAGCTAAAGGAATAGATAGCCCCTTTCCATTCTGGAGACAACACAGAAATCTATTAATATTAAATATTGTCATGAGGTATGCACCTGCCCACAGGGGTATTACGATGGAAATACCGGGGTAGTCTGCAGGGCCAGGCAGAAATGACAGGAAAAAAAAAGCCAGAGAAATTGAAATACCTCTTGGACCCCAGAAGACAGAGGTACTGATCTCTGTGACGTCAGGAGCCCAGCGTAGAGCAGCTGGATAGGTCGCTAAGAGCTTTCATTTCTGCTTATCGGGTCTCACACACCTGGATAAACCAGTTATTGAAAGCTGACCTGCTAATGAGAAGCTTCTGGCACTTGCTGGTGTTTCCTAACTGAATGGGTGACTGGCCTGCCTCTCAGGGCCGGGACTGCCGTGCGGATGCCTCTCCATGAGGTTAGCAGCTAGATTTAGATCATTGCGCGGGACGGGGAGCTCACAGTGGGGTCTGGGAGACACAGCACAGGTTTCTGAAGGGTTCCCTGTCCATTAGGCAGCACCCAACTGACAGATGGGTCATCTTTCAGCTCATCAGTTTCCCAGCGCATGACAGTGGCCAGCTTTTTTTTTTTTCCTTCCTATTATAAACAAGTCTTCGATGTGACTGCGATGATCTACGGATGATCTACGTATCTGGGTGTGTGATCCTCAAGCACTTAATGCAAGGTGGAGGGTAAACAATGGCCAAGACCCAAACTGCAATGTTCCCTGAAGTCCAAGCTGCTTGGAGTCCTTGGGAATATGTACAATGGTTAACAGGGCTTGAGAGGAGTCAGCTGGGAAGGTGACAGCGAGACTCTGCCCCGCAGAGGGACCGCTGAGGACGAGACCCCTGAGGACGAGACTGCCCTGCAGAGGAACCGCTGAGGACGGACCCCTGCAGGCCGTCCACGCCCACCACGCGTGTCATCCTCAGGAAATGCAATCGGATGCTCAGAATTTCGCCCCTAAAGGGACTCAGGGCAGTCCCAGCTCAAGAAGACGTCTTTTTTTAACCTTCTGGCTTAGAGCCACAACCCCAGGCTGAGGATGCCACATCAGCGGCGTTTCCTCGCCACGCTGCAGGCGTGACTCACGTTTCCAAGACTGCAGGGCCCCCGGGCCGAGCGCGGCACTGAGAGCACAGCGTCCTCCCTTAGCCCCTGCTCATCTGCACGGAGCAAAACCGTTGCTTTCTCCGCTGTCAGCGCTTTATACGACTCGGATGTAGGCTCTGAGCGGGCACGGGCCCGCCCTTAGACGGCGACCCGAGGGGCAAACAGGATGGAGGCGCGATCCTTTGGGGACTGTGGTCTCCATTTTATCTGCTTCTGGGCTGTGCGGGTGGTTTGCTCTCCTGGCGTGAGCAAAGGCCACTAGGGGCCCGAGAAAATGACCCACCGATGCAAGTCCGCCATTGCTCTGAGCAGGGTCCGGCCCCGCGCCAGAGCCCGCGCTCCGCCAGGGAGGCCTGTGCGCTCGAG
>NW_012101299.1:2148531-2152189 GCF_000951045.1 Mandrillus leucophaeus
CTCAGACACCTGAGACACATTCTGTCTCCATATCTCAAACCTGTCATTGCCACTGCTACCTGCTGCCCTCACTCCCCAGGGACTCAGACACCTGACACACAGTCTGTCTCCATATCTCAAACCTGTCATTGGGCTGAGGACCTCGTCCCACCCAAGCGTGACTCATCCAAGGCCTGGCCTCTGGGTTCCCTGACCTCCTTGGCCCTGGTGACTCACTCCACACCACTCCAGCCACCCAATCCCAAGCTTATCGTGGGCATTGCCACCCTCTGCAGTGGCTCTCCCCTGACGCCATGCACCCACACAGCCTCCTCCTGCCCAGGATCTCGCCTCCAGATCACCCATCCAGTAATGAATCTGTGGGAGCTTAGGTTATATCAATCACTGAATATCGCTGCCCTTGTGGGGCCAACATCCAGTGTTCACACAGGGGGAGCTTCTACACACTGGCTTTTCCCTTTGTGGGGCCATCTTCCTCCCAGCATACTCCTTTCACCTCCATTTCCCCTGACCCAGGTTCCACGATGCCACCAGCCGCCTGCCACTAACCTGCACTCAACGGCTCCATTGTCCCTCCTTGGCACCACCAGGAAAAACCCAATTCTAGATGCCCCTCGAATGCTCTGCCATTGCTGTCCAGCCTGGAGAGCCATAGAGAGAACTACCATGCCACCCTGCAGATCAGACCCTGCGAAGTCACCATCACAAACCTCCACCAGGCACTCCACACTGAAAGGTGCACACTCCCAGTTTCCAATCGCTCCTGTCTCCCTCTTAACTCAGGAGCTCTCTTCCTTCTTCAGAAATGACATAAACCCCTGAGGGGAAGGCCCTGCACCCAGCCCACCACACCCACCCATCTCTTCCTACCTACTTCCTCAGTAGAGGGTATGCCTGCCTGGGAATCCCCACTCAGGCTCTGGTCCGAGACACCAGTATACTCCTCCAATCTACTCTTTAGGGACCTCGTTCTCCACTGCCTGCTCTTGCTCCCTCTTCTTCAATCTTTCTTCCTTTTCTTTTTTTCTTTTTCTTTTTTCTTTTTTTTTTTTTTTTTTGAGACAGAGTCTTACTCTTGTTACCCAGGCTGGAGTGCAATGACATGATCTTGGCTCACTGTAATCTCTGCCTCCCGAGTTCAAGTGATTCTCCTGCCTCAGCCTCCCGAGTAGCTGGTATTACGGGCGTGTGCCACCACACCTGGCTAATTTTTGTATTTTTAGTAGAGACGGGGTTTTGCCACGTTGGTCGGGCTGGTCTCAAACTCCTGACCTCATGATCTGCCCACCTCAGCTTCCCAAAGTGCTGGGATTACAGGCATGAGCCACTGTGCCCTGCTCCTCTTCAGTCTTTCTACTGGATCCATCAGCTTTTGTATTTGTTCACGTCTCTCTCATTTTTAAAACATAACAGGCTGGGAGGCCAAGGCGGGCAGATCACCTGAGGTCAGGAGTTCAAGACCAGCCTGGCCAACATGGCAAAACTCCATCTCTACAAAAATATAAAACTTAACCGGGCGTGGTGGGAGGTGCCTGTAATCCCTAGTGGGAAGCTGAGGGGGGAGAATCGCTTGAACCCAGGAGGTGGAGGTTGCAGTGAGCCAAGATCGCACCCCTGCACTCCAGCCTGGATGACAGAGAGATACTCTGTCTCAAAATAAATAAATAAATAAACAAACAAACTAAACTCCTTCCCCATCACTGTCTCCTCTGGCTTCCATCATTTCTCCCCTCCTTCTCACAGCCAGACTCCTTCCAGAGGGATCTCCACTGGCAGCCTCATTTTTCTTGTCTCCTTATCTCATGGAAGCCCAGCTTCCCGCCTGACTCAGGCCACTCTCACCAAGCTTCCTGTTGACTACATCATAGGACACCCGGACATGACTGGGTCTCTGTCTTGCATGCCATGGCTGCCACTTTCTCCTTTCCAGAACATCCCTCCCTGGATTTCTTGGCCACACACTTTCTTCCTATCTTATTGGACCTTCTGCCAGTGCCCCTGGCAGCCCCTCTCCTCTGCTCCAGCCTCAGGGCTGTACGAGGCACACTGACTTCTCATCCTACACAGTCTGCCTTGGCCCATCCTCCACTCCAATGCAGAGTCACCATCTGCAGTGGTCTCTGCGACGGATTCACCAACAGCTCTTCACATTGGAGGGTCGTCTCTCTGCCAATCATAACTCTTCTACTTCCCTTTCCAGTGATCAATATAGGCACGGACAGTCTGACCAACTTGACTTGCAGAAGCAGCTCTGGTCTCTTCTTACCAGTTGGAGCTCTGACGATGAGCCCACTTTTGACTGTGGAATCTGGCTGTCCCATCAGCCGCCGTGAGGGGCTGAGTATAGTCATGTGTCGCGTAACATTGAGCATACATTCTGAGAAATGCATTGTTAGGCGATTTTGTCATGCAGACACCATGGAGTGCATTTACGTAAATCTAGATAGCACAGCCCACTACACACCTAGGCTGGAGGGTATTCCTATTACACCTGTGCAGCATGTGACTGTACTGCATACTATAGGCAAGTGGAACACAATGGTAAGGATGTGTGCACCTAAACATATCTAAACACAGAAGAGATACAGTAAACATATGGTATTATATGGGACCACCATCGTATATGCAGCCTATCATTGATGGAAATGTCATTGTGCAGTGTATGACTGTACTAGAATCAGGAAAACTGAAAGAGTTAATGAAGGAGGGGTAAATTGGGGGCGATAAGAGACAGAAGATAGAGAGCTACCAGATGCATTTCTTTTCTTTCTTTTCCCTCAAAGGACTGTTCTTGCAAGGCATGATGGGTCTCCACAGCCTGTATGGAAGGTACCCTGTGTAACTAGCAATCAGATGTCACACAACAGCCAAGGCCGGCTGAGTGAGGTGACCCTCACCATAGCTTCTCCTCCACTGCTTCACTCACCTCTTTCCCTCACTCTTCGGGAATTGCACTTTCATGGCAAGTAAGCTAAGACACCTCCTATCACAGATAAACACTATTCTGCTTTTGAAAATAATGATATACCACTTCACATCCACTGAGATGGCTAGAATCAAAAAATCAGGGAATAACAAGTGTTGGCAAGGATGTGGAGAAATCAGAACCCTCATACCCTACTGATAGAGGTTTAAAATCATGCCGCTGCTTCGGAAAAAGAGTCCAGCAGTTCCTCAAACGATTAAACATAGAGTTACCATGTGACTAGGCAATTGAACTCCTAGTAATTCCACCCAAGAGAAATGAAGAGCTACATCCACATGGAGCTTGTACACATTTATAGCAACATCATTCATAATAGCCAAAAAGTGAGAACAATCCAATGTCCATCAGTTGGTCAATGGATAATCAAAATGCGGCCTATCCGTACAATGGAACATTATTCAGCCATAAAAAGGGATGAAGTGCTGACATATGCTATGACATGGCTGAACCTTGAAAACATTATGTCGACAAAGCCAGTCACAAAAGATCACACATTATACTTTTTTTTTTATTTTAAGTTCTAGGGTACATGTGCACAATGTGCAGTTTTGTTACATATGTATACCTGTGCCATGTTGGTGTGCTGCACCCACCAACTCGTCAGCACCCATCAACACGTCATTTACATCAGGTATAACTCCCAATGCCATCCCTCCCCTCTCCCCCTCCCCA
>NW_012101299.1:2152405-2168406 GCF_000951045.1 Mandrillus leucophaeus
GGGGCCGCAGTGCTGCGATGAGCGGCCCCGAGCCCGGCGGCCCCTACCCCAACACCTGGCATCATCGCCTGGTGCAGAGGAGCCTCGTGCTCTTCTCGGTTGGGGTGGTCCTAGCCCTGGTGCTCAACCTGCTGCAGATCCAGAGGAATGTCACTCTCTTCCCCGAGGAGGTGATCGCTACCATCTTTTCCTCCGCCTGGTGGGTCCCTCCCTGCTGCGGGACAGCAGCTGGTGAGTACCCCCCCGCGGTTCTTCTGGAAGTAAAAAGGGTGTCTTTTCGGTTGAAAGTACTTTTCAGCCTATTGAGAAACATGCATTTGAAACTAGAACTGTCCACAGATTGAAAGTGTGCATCTCCAGTTTGGGGATTTAGAGAAATGAAGGAGGGGTAGAGAGGACCTGGCACCCCCCAGGGCGGGTTCGGGCCACAGCTCTCTGAAGTTTGAGGAAGCACAGTGATGGAGATGAGGCAGGGAGATAATTGGCTGTTCAAGCAGGTGCTGTGCCAAGCTGACTGAGGGCCCTTCCCTCCTGGCGTCCGGGTACAGCCCCAGCTGTCATCCCGCGCCAGCCGCCCCGGATTGGCCGCCTGGGGAACTGGTGAGCAGCGGGACTGAAAGGCCATTGGTCGCGGCAGCAAACATGCTACCCTGCTGGATAACTGAAAACAAACCCGTCACATGTGTTCAGGAGGCAGTTGCCAGGGGAGCAACTTCTCAGTACTTCCTTTTGCCGGGTCGCTGAGTAAACCGTGGTCGGAAGCCAAAACGTTTACTCCCTGAACTGTTAGAGCTCTGTAGATTACGTTCTTAAGGAAAAGGGTAACCCCCTTACGACGTTTAGATTTTCGTACACCCAGGCAGTAGCATAGATGCCTTACAGGGTAACACTAGGTCAGTCTGAACTGTGGACAGGGGGACTGCTGAGTGTCTTTACTAGAATTTCTTGGCTATCATTGAACCTCTTTTATAGAAATGTTGAGTTGATCTTGGCCCAGCAGATCCCTTACTGCTGCTGTAGTCACACAGCATTTGTTTCTTTAACGAGGTTTTGTCAGGTGCTTTCTACAACCTCAACTCTACAAGCTGTTGAAATGTTAATCCAAAAGTAGCACCACAAGCCCCTATCCTTAAGCAGCTTACAGTCTGGTGGGGAAAACAAATGAGTAAGTGACTCCAGTGCAGTGCAGGGGGCATCCTGTTTGCTTTGTGGCTGACATTTGTCAGCCGACTGCTGACCATAGGCTTCAGATGCTTTGCTGTGTTCATTCCTTACAGCAATACCATGTGTAGCTTCATTTATAGATGTGGAAACCGAATCACAGGTGAAGTCACATCCAAGCGTGCGCAGGTAGAAAGGGGCCAAGCCATCCATGCGGACAGCTCCCGCTGCCTCTGTAGGTGTGTCTCCTGCACTGTGGAAACACATTGCCTCAGTTGACTCACTGCAAACGGCAAGCAGCAGAGTTTTGTAACAGATTAACAGAGGGCTGTGTGTTCAAGAACTAGGACATATGTCGGTAATTATTAAGTAGTGGGTAGAATGTTTTCATCTTTGTTCTCGGAGGGAGGGGAAACCTCTTTTGTTTTTTGAAACACTTTATGTAGCTGTACTAATTGAAAAACTTTTGAGACATATATCTAGATTTAAAATTCCATATTTCATATACATTTGGCAGAATAGTTTCTTTCCTTTAACCAAAAACTTGATCTTAGAAATGAAATAGTTTAGCCTTCAGTATTTGTAATTGAAGCCTCAAGGGTTTCTAGGAATATCTGGACAATTTCTCATACTCTCATACTCTACCTTTTTTTTTTTAAACCATCAGCCAAGAGCGTAAGTAAAATATCATAGTATGTTTTTTACTTATTTAGTTTTTAACCTTAAAAGGCAAAATTAAGCTATAGTGAAGTAAAGTTAATTTGGGGGGGGTCTGTTTTTCAAAACCCCAAAATTAGAACATGATTAATAAATTGAAAACTGAACATTTTTTTTCTGAATGTTTGATGAAAACTGTGTTTCCTGTTTCTCAGTTGAACCTAAAATGTGTATTTCTTTCATACTAGACCAAGGTGAAACAATTGCAGGGTTCTCAAGAGCCCTGGGACCCAGTGACCCTTGTGTCCCAGCATCCAACCCCGCAGGCCAGCACCCCACTCCCCCCAACAGACATTCATTCCTGCCTTCATTTTTGCCATTTTACTTCTCTTTTGGAATGCCATTCCTTCCCACCTGTCCAAAATCCGAGTTTGTGTCTGTAAAGAATAACGATTCTGGACCACAGTGATCCCTTCTTTCTCTGTGTCCCAGTTACATAATCCTTATAATTTCACACAGGAGAAAACAAACATGCAGAGCCAGGTCCCACCAGGGCAAGCTGGGATTGGAGGCTGAGTTTCCTCTTCTTGGTCTGGTATTCTTACCACAGCTTGAGGCATGACCGTGGAGGAACCAGATGGAGAATAGGAGAAGGGCTCTCTCGCCCCGTACTTGCCCACGGGCATGTGTGCACAGTGCTCAGTGCCCAGTACAGTACATGCTAGAACCCCTGAAAATCAACTCCAGGGCCACCCTAGGAGCATGTGACCCAGACTGTCAAAGTCACATCAGCAAATATGTATCTCATCATGTGCCCAATCCCAGTGCTGGGTGGTGGCAGGGTGTGGACAGATGCTAACCTTTTTATTTTAAGATCGAAATCACACTGGATGAAAAGATAAGGTGAACTACATAGTCATTTAAGTTGTGTGTATTTTAGGCAAATGTGGATATTAAATACAAGGTTACATATTGCTCATGTTAATATGAATAATCCCTGCTTGATTCCTTTCTGTGTTTACTGAGACATGTTCAACTGCACTAAATAATAGTGATTTTTTAAAAACTTTTCTAAACAGTACAATTTTGTGGGAGTGGTACTCAAAGAGAACAAGAATATAAAATCACTCTTAACTATTATGTTATAGCTGATAATTTTTTCTAGGAAAAGGACTGGTTTGAGTAATGTCTTGTGTTACTAATGACCACACTGAAGTTGTGGAACTTGAATCTGCTGTATTCTAACATTGTCATCTTTTTTTTAAAACAGCTGTTGTTGGCCTGCTGTACCCCTGTATCGACAGTCACCTCGGAGAACCCCACAAATTTAAGAGAGAGTGGGCCAGTGTCATGCGCTGCATAGCAGTTTTTGTTGGCATTAACCATGCCAGTGCTGTATCCTGAATTTTCTGTGCTATGTCCAGAGTATCTTCTTAGGTTATACATTGAAGCGTTTTGTTTTGTTACATACTCAAATGACTCCATGTCATAATACAAACATGATGGTGGTACCTGCCCATTTCAAATTACTAAAAAGAGGAAGAAGAATGGGGCTGTCGATGACTTCATAGTGAAATATATTGTTTTATGGTCAAAATGCTAGCAGCATTTTATATGTAGCTTTCAGCACGTTTATTCTTATGGTTGTTTTTTAGCCAATGATGCCAGGGGAGATTTCAGGTGATCTTGGTGGTTACTGTAGCCTGTATCCAACGAATCCTTTCTTTAGCTCATTACACAGTTTTTATGGACAGTGAATTATTTGTGGTACAATAATAAAATACCCATGTTTTTGACCCTTGTGGTTTTCTTTGTGTTTTTGATCTTATTAAGAATCAGCAGATTTTCCTTAACTTTTACATCACCAGAAATTGGATTTTGCCAATAACGTCCAGCTGTCCTTGACTTTAGCAGCCCTGTCTTTGGGGCTTTGGTGGACATTTGATCGTTCCAGAAGCGGCCTTGGGCTGGGGATCACCATAGCTTTTCTAGCTACGCTGATCACGCAGTTTCTCGTGTATAATGGTGTCTATCAGTAAGTATGTGTTTTCAAATATTGGCTTTGGAAAGCTTGCTTAACTTTCATTAAAACATCCACAAAGCTGAGATAGTTTCATATTTTATTTGGTTTTTATATAGAATGATCTAGATTTAGGTACAAAATTCTAAAACACGCTGCTATCCATAACTTAATGCAAAGGAAAACCAAGCAGTAGCAGTTACAACCAAACATTCAAATATGAACGTTTTGTAGCATTTCGTGGTTGATATGCATTCTGCGTATCCCCACTACAGAGAATGTTTGATGCAGAATTGAGCCAGGTGAAACTGGCTGCTAAGGCACGGTTTCTTTTCTTGCTGCAGGTATACATCCCCAGATTTCCTCTATATTCGTTCTTGGCTCCCTTGTATATTTTTCTCAGGAGGCGTCACAGTGGGGAACATAGGACGACAGTTAGCTATGGTGAGTGAAATGATCATATTATATTATCTTCTAAAACTTGCGTCTCTTTACCTTGATAGAATTACTTTACATGATACATTCAATTTTGTGTTTATATGTTCCGGTTCAGACTTGAGTGACGATTACTGAGAAAAGGTTGTATTTTAAAAAATAGGTAATGATACCCAGGTAATTCTTTGCTAAATTATAAAGATTTGTAGATTCATAAATTCATAATATTTGATTTAGAAAGGAACTAGAGCCCTCCCACTGCCCCTTTGAATTGCAGATGTGGTCGGTGTTCTGAATTCTTGAAATTTCTGTAGTAAGCAGTAAAGAAAGTGACTGGTGTGTGAGTGTCCCCTCCTCCTTCGCCGTCAGAAGCAGATCTGGATGACCTCGTGCAGTGACACTTTGCTCCCTGAGCATCAGTCCGCCGGTGTTGCTTTTCACAAAATCAGAGTGGATGCAGATGATGCTGGCCTCTTAGTCCACAGTCAAGCAAATCGAGCCTGAGGCTCCAGAGTCTGTCTCGGGCCAGGGCAGGGCCTGGTGTGGGCGGGTAAGGGGACAGCCTGGTTCAGACAGGCAACACCCTTCTGTGGGGCAGGTGGCCCTGGGCATGGAGGAGTGATGATGAGAGCACCGCTGCACGTGGCCGGGTCACCGTGTAGATGGACTGTCCTGCCTGAACATTGCAGCTGTTCTTACTGCAGGAGAAAGCAGCTCTACCCCACAGAGCTTCTCTCACAGCCCCCCTGAGGGAGATGGAAAGGTAGATGAACTCCAGGATGACTTTAGCAGTTCTTAATTAGTTAAAAATTGGCATCTTAGCACTTTAATTTAAAAAACTAGAGGTGAACTTTTAAATGTTATTTTGAGTTGACTTTGACTGGCAGGCTGAAATAAAGTGAATTAAAAAAAAACAAACCTAGAGCTGTTGCTCTCGGAGATAAGCTCTGGGACTTTCTCGGAAGACTTATCTGGGCACCTCATGCTATTTTTAAAACAGTACATTTATTTTTGCCAGCTGATACCTCTGTGAGGAGTTGAATTTGAAGGCCACTTGGCTGTTTCACAAAAACAGAAGTAATTACAAGTAGAATTTGCAGTGTTCCACTGGTTACTGAGTCTGTGCTGCCAAATTTCTCATGATGGAGAAGAAAGGACTTTGCTTGCTTTTTTTTTTTTTTTTTTTTTTTGAGACAGAGCTCACTGTGTCACCCAGGCTGGAGTACAGTGGTACCATCATAGCTCACTATAACCTTGAACTCCTGGGCTCAAGCAGTCCTCCCACTTCAGCCTCCTGAGTAGCTGGGATTACAGGCACATGCCACCTTGCCCGGCTAACTTTTTTATTTTTTGTGAAGATGTTATCTCCCTGTGTTGTCCAGGCCGGGCTTGAACTCATGGGCTCAAGCGATCCTCCCACCTTAGCCTCCCAAAGCACTGGGATTTTAGGCGTGAGCCTGGCCTTGTTTTTTTTTTAATATTAAAAATCTGGTGGAATGGTCCCACATGAAAATACTACATTGTTTTCATGCATTCGCCAGCATTCCTGTTATAGTCTTCAAACGAGAGCTAAGCAACTCCATCTCCGCTTTCTTGCTTTGAGATTTTTGTTCCGGGACTCTTTGGGAGAGAATTTCTAAGAAGATTTTTAGAATACAATTGTCCTCAACCAGATTGACTAATTATACATTATAACTGAAACTTGAATAACTTTTAAAGAGTTGATTATTTCTGTACGATAGGTTGACGCTGTTATATGTCAAGACTTTTTAAATCAGTTTTAAGAAATAAGCATTATTTTGGTGGAGGTAGAAATTTCACAACATTCATAAGTTCTAAACATCTAGAAATGGTTGGAGGACACGTTTTCAGTTTTGAAGATAGTTTCATTAAGTAATTCCTGCTGTGCTCCTTTGATCCTTACAGAAAAAAATGTTAAAGATAACTCAAAATAGGATAGTTGACATAATTATAATTCTCCTTATTTCAGCTTTCTCTTGATCCTTTTTATTCATTAAACTTGGGGGAAAATGTTTGGATGTTCTTTTGTATCTTAAAACTGGAGGAGAGAGATCACCGCCTTAATCCCTTCCCTACTGGGCTATCTCATGAAACTGACCTCCCAGGTTCTGAGTCTAACCCCGCCTAACACCATTTTTATTCATAAAAACTTAAATCCTTACCTCTGGATCCCAACTGTTATTCTTTTTTCTCTTCAAAATTTGCAAACTCATTTCCATCCATCAAACTCTGGAAATGGCCCAGGGGCTTCACGGTGCAGTCCCCTCCCTCCTGCTGCATCCGTTCCTCAGGCCGGGCCCCTTGACGTCACATTCGTGGTGCGTGTTTTCCCCCAGGGCAGCCTTCCTCACATTCCACTGTTGTCATACTGTTTACTCACAAAATGGAAGCGGTTGGATGTTCTAGGGATAGTATCTAAGAGCTATTGGTTTAAGGTTGAAACCTACACCAAGTAAGACGTTGTGAAGGGAGGTGACGAGAGTGAATTCCGAGGCACAGTTCAGCACCAGGACCAGACCCGCCCAGATCCAGGGTCATTCGAGGTCTGTGTTTGGTGCTGATGGTTTTCCCTAGTGCACTTGATACCTTCTCCTTCTTAGCTGTCTCAGTTCTCTTCAGATGCCTTTGTTCTAACTTATGCTTCCCTCCCTTAGGAGGAAACATAGTTACTTGCAAGAATAACCATGCTCAAAAGTTACAAGTTGGCTTTGCTTCAAGTTATATGGTCTCCTAGCTTTTTCTATGTGGTATTTCCGCTCCCCCCCGCCGCCCCCCGCACATGCCATTGTCCTTTGTGTCCGAAAATATAGCAGAAACATTTGTTATCAGCCTGTTTCAGTTTTTTTGTTTTTTTTTTGCTTGTTTATTTTTATTTATTTATTTTTTTTTTTTGAGACGGAGTCTTGCTTTGTCACCCAGGCTGAAGTACAGTAGCACAGTCTTGGCTCACTGCAACTCCGCCTGCCAGGTTCAAACAATTCTCCTCCCTCAGCTTCCCAAGTAGCTGGGATTACAGGCGCCCACCACCACGCCTGGCTAATTTTTGTATTTTTAGTAGAGACGGGGTTTCGCCGTGTTGGCCAGGCTGGTCTCGAACTCCTGACCTCAGGTGATCCACCTGCCTCAGCCTCCCAAAGTGCTGGGATTACAAGTGTGAGCCACTGCACCTGGCCCAGCCTGTACGTTTAAAAGAAAATGAGTCAGTAACCATCATTTATAGAACTTGTTGCTGTTTGTAGCTTCAAGTTTTTTCTCAAGAGTAAGCTGCGAACTGCCAACAGCAGTCAAGCCTGTCCTGCTTCCACTGCCCGGCCCCACTGGGACACCTGGAGGCAGAGTCCCGCCCACCTCAGTGTCAGCCTGGGATTTAATTTGCTGTTCCTGTTTTTGATTGACCCAATTCAGCTGCTAATGATAATAATACTATTATTGTTATTGAGGGTTTACATGTATTGGGCTCTTACTGCTGCGCAGGAGACATTGTGCTGAACGTTTCCATTGTTAGCCAGTTTTGTCCTCCTAACATAACTCTTTGAAGTAGAAACTATTATTAGCCTATTTGTAAAAGGGGAAATTGCAGCTTAGGAAGATTAAACAACTTGGCCAGGTGGGTGGCAGAGTTGGAGCTGGCACCATGCTTCTCATTAGTATACCACATGCCCTTTCAACACATGGCTTGCACCTGCCTTCACCCTGGTTGAAGCAGGTTGACAGCAGCCTGCGTTGGTGTCTGGGTTGAGAGGAGGATCCATATTGCCATTTACAGGGTGCCATGATTAGACAACACTGCTGGAAGTCCCTGTGCCACGTGTCAGGTCCGCCCGGGCTGGTTGTCATTCATCTCTGGTGTCTTTGTGTTCTTACACTAATGCCAGGCCTCACTGTGGCCTCTGTCGACCAGGGATTCTAAAAGCCCACTTCCCATTGATTTATCAGCACGTTAGTGAACAGGTAGTCAAATGTGATGACCAATTTTCTTTCCAAGTTGCTGCCAAAAGTTTGCTCTTTTGTTTTCTCACTGCAGTGTGTATAGAGCCCTCCCAGTGTTCATATTTAACAATTGGCAATGCTTTCACATGATCAGTTCCTAAAAGCATGTATGTTTCCTAGAAGATCTTACTGTGTGTGTCCCCAGGGTAGTAACTGGCATACCTGGGTGACTCAACCCAGACTCGTGACTTTTGTACCTGCCCATTTAGATGAGAGGATCCTGCGGTTTTCTGGATGAGTAATCTCCTTCGTTGCCGAAGGTGAGGAGCTCAGCTCCTTCCTCTTAATGGAGGGCAATTAAGTAACGTGGGAAGGCACGATTCTGAGGGGAAAAAATTGTGTATGGGGGTTTCTCTTTCGCCCTTTAGCAGAAGCTCTGTGGCCTCAGGAAGGTCATTTAATCTCTTTGGGTTTGCTTCTTCATCAGTGAAATCCTGTTCTCTATTGAGAATTACCCTGCAGTGCCTGGTCATAGCAGTAACTGTAGTGTCTACCTCTCGGAAGCTCTGTGAGGGTCAAATGAGGAAGAATATGTAGAAAGGATTTCCAAACTGTGAAGCTCTGTGTGAACTGAGGGTAGAGTTACTATTCAGTATTACAAAGCATGACCTATTTCCAATGTCTGTTTCAACAAACTGCTGGTAAGGTGGGTTATAACACGGACATCAGATACTAATAAAGGTTTGTGGCCGAAACCTCCCTTCAGATAAAGGTTCAATCCCTTAAATTGCAGTTAGAACTTTCAGGAACCTACCATACCGTAAGCATCACCATACTTTGATAAAATTGGGTGTTTCCTTTATATAGATATTAATTTAGTTACACTTTCACCAATATCTTACACTTACATAATAGGCTTTATATAAGGGCCTTAGCCCTTGAGGCAGAGAATTATCCTAATTTTGCAGGTGAGAGCTGTGGCTCACTGGGCTGGAGCCATGAAGAAGATGCAGGGGAGCTGGGAGAGCTGGCCTTAGGCTCTAGTTCTCTCCACATTTCCCACATCTCAGTCTTGTTTCTTCAGTCATATAAATGTTAATCTTTCTCATGTTAGGACCTACTTAATTGGTAATTAAAATATTTATACATTTAGTGCTAATTTTCTCTTTCCTTTTTTTTTTTTTCCTTTCCACACACAGGGTGTTCCTGAAAAGCCCCATAGTGATTGAGTCTTCAAAACCACCGATTCTGAGAGCAAGGAAGATTTTGGAAGAAAATCTGATTGTGGATTACGACAAAGATTATCTTTTTTCTTAATCTATTTAGATCAGGCTGACTGTACAAATGACTCCTGGAAAACACTGTTCTCCTAGTCTAGAATAGGGAGGTGGAGAATATGATGACTTACCCTGAAGCCTTCCCTTGACTGACGGCACTGGCGCCTGTCTGTGCCCTGCAGCGTTCTGCCAAGGCTGCGTGGGTTCAGGCAGGTGGCAGTTTCCCAAATATTAGATTTCATTCATGTGATTAAAACAAGTTGCCATATTTCAAAGCCTTGAACTAAGACTCAGTTACCAACTATCAGTTTTGTATCAGTGCCCAAAGGAGGTAGGTTGATGGTGCTTAACAAACATGAAGTATGGTGTAATAGGAATAATATTTATCCAAAAGATTTTTTAAAATAGGGCTATGTTTAAAACAAAACAAAACAAAACAAAACAAGAAAAGCAGCAGTGATTCTAGAGAGGTCACGCTCCAAGTGGAGTCGCGGCATGGCCACGCTTCATGGTCACGCTCGTTCATCCTGCAGTGGCGTGTTTACACGGTCACACGTGTGTGTATCGCCAGCGGGTCAACTGTGCTTTTCATACCGTGGAAGTTTGTATAGACAATCTTACTGAGCAAAAGGCAATGAAAAGTCATGGTTCCCACACTGCGATATATTGGAATTTTCACCTCAGTTTATGAAGTGTATTTTGAAATCCGTAATCATCTAAGAATGAATACCTGTCTGCCATGTATTTCAATCTTAGTGAGCGAAAATTGTTTCTTTGTTACTACAGAATAGAGATGACTGTTTTTTTCCACAGCCCTATGGAATTTGCAATCTGTGATTGCCTTGTAAAAAGGAGAGTGCATATGTCACTGCATTAAACATGTGGTGTTTCTAAATATTCAATGATATTGGTGAGCACAATGTATTCATTTAATGGCATAGACCATACCAGACCTAATTTGCAAGTATTGGGTCTTAAACTTCAAGTGCAATGTATATGAAAACCAATCTGAGCCTTGTATCTCTTAAATATTTATTTTTTTTAACGTGTGAGATGTTCGAGAGAAGTGTTCTCCATTCATTTCAGTGCGCATGGAGGAAACTCGGCGATGATTTCTTTCCGTTGTGAAGTTCCTTTCATGTTACACCCTCCACTGAACCCTCAACCTTCGAAATACTCCAGT
This sequence comes from Mandrillus leucophaeus, assembly GCF_000951045.1. Classification (NCBI taxonomy): domain Eukaryota; kingdom Metazoa; phylum Chordata; class Mammalia; order Primates; family Cercopithecidae; genus Mandrillus; species Mandrillus leucophaeus. The sequence continues at coordinate 2,163,090 of NW_012101299.1, forward strand.
TTTGTGGGTTTAGTCATTTTTACTTACAAATTTACCTTTTTGTATTTTGCAATTTACATGTGTTTGGTTTGTTTTAAATTCTGTGAAAGTGGCTGGATTAAAAGACTCCTTTTAAATGGAAGCCAGCAGTCAGCAGAAGGGAAGCTTAGAGGACCTTGCCTGTGAGCGCTGCTCTGTGTGTTTGGTTTTGTGTATGTAATGATCTTTGCTGGGGTTTTTTGCTTTGTTTTGAGGGAAATGTCTTGGAGTAAATTTTAAGTTCCTGAAGCTAATTTGTTTTAGAGGAATTTTGTTTTTTAAAAAGATAGGATCATTCTGAACTTTGGAATGACCCCCTTATATATTTTCTGAAAATGAAAACAATTAGTTACATGAAAAAAAATTTCCAATGAAGATGTCAGCATTTTATGAAAAACCAGAAGTTATTAGATGAAAGCAGTGAGTGAATCTTCAAAACAGACTCGATCATGCACAGACATTAAGTCTTTCTCTCCGAAACCGGAAGTAAATCTTTATCTGTTAGAAATAATGTAGCCAAAAAAATGTAAATTGGAAGATTTTTTTGCCAATAGTTTATAGAAAATATATGAACCAAAGTGATTTGAGTTTGTAAAAATGTAAAATAGTATGAACAAAATTTGCACTATACCAGATTTGAACATCTAGTGAGATTCACATTCATACTAAGTTTTCAACATTGTGTTCTTTTTGCATTCATTTTTTACTTTTATTAAAGGTTCAAAACCAAGTGTTGTATTTATGTTCGTTTGCTTTTTAAAAAAGACAGTTGGGGTGGTATTCTCCATGTAGGATGTTAGATACACGCAGGGCGTTGGTTCCAGGATACCCCACGTATGCGAAAATCTGCATACTCAAGTCTGGCACTTGGCCCTATGGAGCCTGCGTACACGAAAAGCCCTCCGTGTACGTGGGTTTCACATTCAGCAAATAAACCATGTTTGGTTGGAAAAGCTCCGTGTATAAGTGGACCCACAGGTTCAAACCCTGTGTTGTTTAAGGGTCAACAGTATGTGTTTTTCTTATGGTAGAAAGTTAAGTGCAGCGCAAGCTGAATTGAACCTGCCACTTTACCCCTCCTCACCACAGGCACCCGGTTTTCAGGCAGGAGGAGCAGGCGTGCCTGGCCTGTCACAGGGGCCAAGCTCCCCTGCTGCCAGCCAGTGTGGCTGGAGTTACTTGCTCTCACAGGTTATCACGATGGGATGAGAACGGAAGAGATGGGTTGAGCATCTGGAACATTAATGCCCTGCAGGCTTAACATTACTTGTAGTTGTGAAATTGCATTTCAGTACTAGCAGAGAAAGGCCTTACCTTGTATGTACCAATACATTTTATAATACAGATCCAAACCAGTAGATTTCTACTATATTTAAAACATAAAACATTCATGTATGGAAAAACTGGTAGAACTCATGATGAAAACATTTCCCTCATTACAGAGATGAGATTTGCCTGAGATTAACCCAATTTATGTGGATCGAGTGTAGGAATGCCTACTGAATTAGTCTAAATTCATGTTTGTTTGTTTGTTTGTTTTGAGACAGAGTCTTGCTCTGTCTCCCAGGCTGGAGTGCAGTGGTGCGATCTTGGCTCACTGCAAACTCCACCTCCCAGCTTCACGCCATTCACCTGCCCCAGCCTCCCAGATAGCTGGGACTACAGGCATGCACCACCACGCCTGGGTAATTTTTTTATATTTTTAATAGAGATGGGATTTCATGCTGGCCGGGCTGGTCTCGAACTCCTGACCTCAAGTGATCTGCCTGCCTCGGCCTCCCAAACTGCTGGGATTACAGATGTGAGCCACCGCGCCTGGCCTATTCATGTTTTAGAATAAGTTTTGGAAGTTAAATGTTTCCTGGAATTTTTCTGATCTATTGAGCAAGTGATGGAATTAAACCATTTCATGAAGGGTAAGGTGTGTAATTTACAAAAGATTTCCTCGTTCACTTCTTTTCAACTGAAGGAGCAAGGCTGAGTAGGAACTCAAGATAGATTCAAGGACGTTTTGTTTGTTTGGCTAGTTTTAAGAGCCACCTGTGATCTTAACTTAAGCAAGATTTCCGGCAGATTGGTTTAAATGAATTAAGATATAATCACCTGGCACGCTCCCCACCCTTGAATTATAAACACTTCCTTTATCCTGGTGGTAAAAAGAAATGAGAGAAGGGAACAATTATAAATCTAAACTTGCCTTCTCTACTTTACCTGTTAAAACAGACCTTTTACTAAGAAAGTTCACTCTCTGAGAGTTTCAAATTATCTCTTGGTAATAATGTAACTTTAGCATACCCTTGTAGGGATATTCTCTTTGAAGAGTATTAATGTTGTAAAATATTAATAAAGATATTAAAACTTAGCTTTAACATATATTATGCAATAAGAAGCTGGCCTAGTCCTCACTACTCTACCATTTTGCTTACTCTTGGAGTGAGGTGAACTTGTAAGCAATAAATTAGTCACAGGAGGGATTTCATATTGATCCCTAAACGTAGTCAAAATATGCAAAGAAAGGTAAGAAAAAGGTGCATGAAATAGATCCAAGTCCTAATACCCAAACATGGTGCCCTGTGGACTTTATAAATCTTGGTAAGATTCATACCTGAAGAATTGCTTCCCCGAGCATTTATAAAAACACCTAATAGTGCCTGGCACAAGATAAGCTCTCAATAAATGTTACTTTCCCTTCTTGCCCCAGTTTTCTCAGGGAAGAATAAATGTGCTGAGATAGTGCCTTAGGTATGGTAGTGCCAGTCTAGGTTTGTAGTTTTCAAGACAAATGGTCACATAATATGAAAAGTGCTTTTTTATTACTATTTTCACGTATTTGACACTTAATTTTTCTGAGTGTTTTGACACCCTTTTTCCTCACTGTTCTCCACGTTCGCAAGTTCAGGAACAGAAGGAATATGAAGTCAAAAGCACTGGGTCCACAGAAGTAATTTCCTCATCAGAACCTAGCTCTTCGTATTTTTTTCTGTGTCTTCTCTCGGGCAAGTTTTTCATTTAAAATCATAAGTGTTCCCCAGTTCATCCCTGAGACCTCACCGAAGGGTCATCCCTGGCTGTCCTCTTCACATCCAACCTCCCAGAGTTCCTCCAGCGGCCCCTGGAGTCAGGGCTGTCAGGCTGCTTTCTTCCCGCAGGCCAGACTCCCCGGAGGGAGGGGCTGCCTCCTCGCTTGTCCTATCCTGGTGCCTTGCCACGGCCTGGATCCTGCTTCATCACACACGTGTGCTGGGAGCGTGTGAAGAGATGGCTTCCCCTACTTGGTCACTGGCCATCCAGGAACTATTTCTGGGTGCCTATCATGACAGAGGCAGGCACGTGAACTGTCCACGGTCCCATCCTGTTGCCAACAGCCCTTGAGTCCCCTTCCGATTTGTGATCTCCAATCTGCAGAGAATGAGATAAATAAAGCTGTTAGAATCAATCATACAATGAAAATCTGAGTCAAGATCCAGGGAGAACTCCTCCACCTAGAGTGGATGAGTTTCAGTGGCAGGATTTGTTTTAACACTGATATGAGCTGTCACAGGATTGGGGATTCTTTTTCCCAGGAATAGGGTTGGAAGTGTGCTGAATCGTCCACACCCTCCCACCCCACTGCCCTGCTGCTCGGCATCTGCTTGTGGGTGGCCAGTGTGACACCCACAGGCCCAGGAGGAAGCGCCCGCTGGGCAGCACCGGTGCAAAGTCCTCGAATCCCTCAGAGCCTTCGCCCGTTCCCACCTGCTGGCCTGCCCTTCCCGGGTACACACTGATTCCTCAGAAATTCCATCTTCTCAAGGAGGAAGGCTGCTTGCTTTGACATGTGACATCGGTCCCTGCCCTTCAAATTTGATCTTATTTGCCATCAACTGCTTTCAAACCCATTGCTATTTTCTTTAGTGCCCAGGGGCCTACTGGCCCAGGCTAACGTGGACATTTGGCACCCCCTTTTCCCCTCATTCTGCATCAATCACGTTAGTTGCAAAGACCCAGCTAGGGCAGGGTGAATGTAAGCAGATGACTGTGAGAGAAAGAGTCCAGGGTCAGGAGAGCAGCAGTGCCCACGGACCCGTGCCAACCTTGTTCCTAAGAAGCCGCTTCCTACCGCCTGTTGCCCGTCCTTGCCAGCCCCAGAGTGGTGTGCGAGCCTGCATGTAATCAATCCCCCTCCATGAGCCCGACTTGCTGGGCCGGCTCTGGGGCTTCCTGCCTTCACCTCATCACACACCGCTCTTCATGTCTTCTTCAAACATCCAGTCAGCTGTAGGAGCCGCCTGAAGAAAGGTCAGCACGCCAACAAATTACATGGCAGACCGTTTCAGAGTTTCACGAATTCACCAGGAGAGACAGTCTGCACCGTATTAATCTTGCCAGGACTGGAAATAAATCGTGAGTCCTTTTATTAGACTGGGCACATGGAAAAGCCCTTCCTAAGGTTTCTCCTCAATGAAATTGTTGCATTTCCTAAGCTCCACATACAGGTATTTGCAATTATTTGATTGTTCATTTTGAAACTGTGGGGGAAATGCTCTTGAACACTTACTGTGTGTCAGGAATCATGCTGTACCCTGGGAGCCCAGTAGTGTGCAAAGCAGGTGTCTGCCCACGTAGGAGCTGTCAGAAATCTACCTGTTCACTGGAGATCTAGGTTACACTTCTGGAGACTTAAAATGCTTTGGGGAATCAACTCAGGATGGATCAAAGGCTTAAACATAAGACCTAGGAAGGTCTTAAATCCTAGAAGAAAATCCTAGAAGAAATCCTAGAAGAAATTAAAATCCTAGAAGCAAACCTGGGCAATACCATTCAGGATACAGGCATGGGCAAAGACTTCATGTCTAAAACACCAAGAACAGTGACAACAAAAGCCAGAATTGACAAAGGGAATCTAGTTAAACTAAAGAGATTCTGCACAGCAAAAGAAACTGTCATCAGAGTGAATAGGCAACCTATAGAATGGGAGACAAGTTTTGCAATGTACCCATCTGACAAAGGGCTAATATCCAGAATCTATGAAGCACTTGAACAAATTTACAAGAAAAAACAAACAACCCCATCAAAAAATGGGCAAAGGATATGAACAGACACTTCTCAAAAAAAAAAAAAAGACATTTATGTAGCCAACAGATATACAAAAAAATGCTCATCATCATTGGTCATCAGACAAATGCAAATCAAAACCACAATGAGATACCATCTCATGCCCGTCAGAATGGCGATCATTAAAAAGTCAGGAAACAACAGATGCTGGAGAGGATGTAGAAAAATAGGAACGCTTTTACACTGTTGGTGGGAGTGTAAATTA
>NW_012101299.1:2169151-2171894 GCF_000951045.1 Mandrillus leucophaeus
TGGTGGCAGGCACCTGTAGTCCCAGCTACTCAGGAGGCTGAGGCAGGAGAATGGCGTGAACCCAGGAGGTGGAGCTTACAGTGAGCCGAGATTGCGCCACTGCACTCTGGCCTGGGCGACAGAGCGCGACTCTGTCTCAAAAAAAAAAAAGAAATTTATGAGTGAAGAAAGGAAAGAATAAAAGCAAAAGGAAGAGAAGAGGGGAGAGAGGGAGGTTGGTTGTTAAACATTCAGGTGCTGAACATTATTAAACCAATTTTTAACTTAAAATAGCCTATAACCACCTACCAAATTCAGGTGCTAGCCTACCTAGCACCTGAATGTAGTGTCCCCTTGGCTCTCTGGGCAGTAGGAAGAAAGTGGAGCTGGGAGAAGCATCCCCTGTCAGTGTCAGTGTGCTTCCTGTGTTGAACCCACAGGCTGGGAGTTTGTCCGTCCTGGGTCATATTTCTCTGGGATCTCATGTTCTTCACTCTGTGTTATGGGTTAAATTGTGTCCTCCCCTATAAGAAGATATGTCCATGTCCTAACCTCCAATGTCAAAGAATGTGATGTTATTTGGAGATAGGGTCTTTGCAGAATTAACCATTTTAAGATGAAGTAATTAGGGTCCTTATAAAAGGGGAAAACTTGGACAGGCAAGCACAGAGGCACAGGATGCGAAGAGACACAGAGAGAATACCACGTGAAGACAGAGAATTGAGGAGTGCAGCTGCAAGCCTGGGAACGCCTGCCGTTGCCACAGATGGGGAGAGGCCAGGACACACTCTTCCCTGTGCCTTCAGAGGAAGCAAGCGCAACCCATACCTCCAGCTTACACCTCTGGTTCCCAGAGCTGTGTGACAACAAACGTCTGCTGCTTAAGCCACATGGTCTCTGCGGTACTTCGTTGGGGCAGCCCCAGGGGACTAAGAATGCACCACAACCTCAGTCCCAGCTTGAAGATCATGCGTGCTGAGGAGGCATCAAGCCCACTTGGGTCTCCAGCTTCAAACAGGAAGGAAGGAAGAGCAGCTGCAACACTCCTGCTTCCCAAGGAGTGTGTACACAATTATAGGTTCTGAGATAATTGTCTGGAGGAGCCTCAAAAGAGGCAGCTCTGCATCCAGAACTTCCCTCAACAACTGTGCGGGCAACGAGGGAGATGGGGAGGGACGCCCAGTCCATGGCATGAATGTGCAGCTGCAGCGGGTATAGGTGAAGCCTGCTGAGGCCTAAGCAAGGGCAGGGGGGCAGAGCATGGGAGGCAGAGACTCCTGCGGCCTCAAGGTACGCTCGTCATCAGGGTGTTCTATGTAAGGCAGGAGAAAGATGCAAGATATTTCAGAAATAGTTCCATTAAAAATGGTTAAAATCTAAGAGTCCACTACTTGAAGCAAAACCTTCCGTTATTTGGAAAATGTCCTCCACTTATTTCCAGCCAGGGTGAGGACACCAGGACACGGAGAGCCAGGGCCATGGAAGACAGATGCTGAAGGGCTCTCCTTAGCAAGCAGGGGAAAGTTTGCTAGTCCTGTGTAAACATGTTTGGCTCAGATGAAAATCAGCCCTAAGCAGCAATTTCAACATCCAGTGTCAAATTCCCCTGCTAAGCAGATCAGTCCATCTCCTTCGAGTAGCCAGCCCCTATGCAACCAACTCAAGAAAACAAACAAAATAGAAAGAACCGAAAGCAGAGGCATGTGGGCCTTGGGGGCACCCCACTCAGACTCAAGCAAGGTTGACAGCTGGCCCTCCCCTGTGGGCCCGGGCCCAGCAGTTTTCCTTCCCAGGGGGCCCAAAGGGCACTCCCTCTGTGAACTCCATGGCTAGAATGCCCCCTGTTTTTGGAACACAGTCATATCAGAGACCAGAATGTCTCGGACTTGTCCACATCCATCCCTTCCCCACCTCCACTTCACAGCCCAGAAGCTCCAGTGCCCTTGCCCTGCCCGCCCCCAGTCACTGTGCCTTGCACTCCCCATTGTCTTCCATCCCCTGCACTAGGGCACCCAGTTGTGATCTTTTAATAAGGGGGACCTAACCCTGTTGTGTTCTCACTGTGAGCCCCGTGTGTCCAGTTCACATAATTAGACCCTGCAGTGCACTGGTCCTGGTGCCTGTCCCTGTAGGCTGGTACCCTTCTGCAGTGGAACCCTGCCTGTCTCCCTAGACCTTCCTGATAACTGAAGCCCTGTGGCTACTGGAAGGCAGGTACATCGAACTGCCATCCAGGGTTCTGAGGGTATCTCCCCAGAGCTTTGGGGTGCTATGAATAGACCCTTGGCACAGGCCCATGAGATCTGCTCCCTCTGCCTAAAGGTATCCTAGTCCCAGACTGCTCTGCTTTACCTGGCTGACTCCTTCCCTCTCTCAGCTAAGGAGGCCTCCTCAGTGCCTCTGCAAGCCTCAGGTCAAGTCCTACAGTGGAGACAGGGAAAGAGAGAGCTGGGACATCCTTCCTGAGACCAGGCTCAAGTCCAGGGCTCCATTCCTTCACAGCTACATGAACTTGGACTCATGACCTCTCATTATCCCATTTTTGTTTTCTGTAAGATGGGAATAATAATAGTACCTTCCTCCTGGGGCTGTGATTGCCTGACAAGAGTGTAAGCTCAACAAATGTTAGCTATGACCATTGTCATCACTATCATCATCACCATCATCATCATCACCATCATTGTCACCATCATAATCACCATCACTATCATCATCATCACCATCACTATCATCATCACCATCATAATCATCACCATCACCACCA
>NW_012101299.1:2172104-2187499 GCF_000951045.1 Mandrillus leucophaeus
ATCATCACCATCACTATCATCACCATCCTCATATCACTATCACCACCACCACCACTATCATCATCATCACTATCATCATCAGTATCATCACCATCACTATCATCACCATCCTCATCATCACTATCAGCACCATCATCATCATCACTATCACCACCACCACCATAATCATCATCACCATGATGATTATCACCACCATCATCACTATCACCATCATCATCACCATCACTATCATCACCATCATCACCATCATAATCGTCACCATCCTCATCATCACCATCACCATCACTCTCATCACCATCCTCATCATCACTATCACCACCACCATCACCATCATGATCACCACCACCATCATCATCACTATCAGCACCACCATCATCATCACCATCACTTTCATCATCACCATCATCATCAATGCCATCACTATCATCATCATCACCACTATCATCATCACCATCACTGCCACCATCATAATCATTGTCATCACTATCATGATCACCATCATTATCATCATTATCATTATCACCATCATCATTGTCATCACCATCATCCTCATCACCATCACCATCAGTATCACTATCATCAATCATCACATTATCATATCATCATAATCACCATCATCATAATCATCACTATCATCATTTTCATCATCATCATCATTGTCATCTCTTTATTCTTATTATTCGCTCTGCCCTGCTTTGCTTTGCGTCTATGTCAATCCACAGAGAAGCGCATCAGAAGCATTTTATAGCTCACATTTACAGAATCCTAATTCTGATTTCTAGAATTATAGCCCTGAAGCCTAAGGGCTAAGGGCGCTAGACGTGAAAAATAACAATTCTTCTTAAGATGGAAAAATGAACTGAGCTTCAGCATTCCTAGGCATGCATTTATCTTTAGTTAGCTAACCAGCTATCGTCTAACTCTCTACCTATTTAAGCTGTTAAAATAGTTAACCTTATGTTTATGGTTTTTAAAACTGCAGTAGTAATATACTTTTCTTCTGGAAATGTCAAATAATATCAAAATGGATAAAGTAAAAACTGGAATTCTCTCCTCTCACTTGCCGGGTTAAATACTATTTACAATGTGGTGTGTATTCTTCCAGGTCTTCATCAATACACACACAAAAAATGCACTATAACGGTAAGAAAAATATTGACTGGGTGCAGTGGCTCACGCCTGTAATCCCAGCACTTTGGGAGGCCAAAGTGGGCAGATCATGAGGTCAAGAGATCAAGATCATCCTGGCCAACACAGTGAAACCCTGTCTCTACTAAAAATACAAAAATTAGCTGGATGTGATGGCACACACCTGTAATCCCAGCTAGTTGGGAGACTGACAAAGGAGAATCGTTTGAACCCAGGAGGTAGATGTTGCAGTGAGCCAAGATTGTGCCACTGCACTCCAGTCTTGTGACAGAGCAAGACTCTGTCTCAAGAAAAAGAAAAAAAAAGAAAGAAAAAGAAAATAAAACTGTGCTGTTTTTATTGTAGTAAAATATACCTGTCATAAACTTTACTATCTTAACAATTTTCAAGTGTATAGTCCAGCATTGTTAAGTATATTTACAGTGTTGGGAAACAGATCTCCAGAACTTTTTTGTCTTACAAATCTGAAAGTGTATACTCATTAAATAAAAACTCTTTGCCACCTTCCACTAATCCCTGGTAACCACCATTCTGTTTTCTCTGTCTATGAATTTGACTCATCTAGATACCCTATATAATCATACTGTATTTGTCTTTCTGTGACTGGCTTATCTCACATAACATAACATCCTCAAGGTTCATCCAGGTTGTAGCATGTCAGAATTTCTTCCTTTGTAAGGCTGCATAGTATTCCATTGTATGTATATACCACATTGTATTTAACTAGTCACCCACCAACAGACATTTCATTTGCTTCTACTTCTCAGCTATTGTGAATAATGCTGCTATGAACATGGATATGCAAGTATCTTTTTGAGACTCTGCTTCCAATTCTTTTGGATATATATCCACAAGTAGGATTGCTGAATCATGTGGTAGTTCTATTTTTAATTTTTTGAGAAGCTTTCATACTGTTTTATACCAGTTGCACCAGTTTTCATTCCTACCAAGAGCATACAAGGGTTCCAACTTCTGCACACCCTCACCAACACTTGTTGTCTTTTGGGGTTTTTTTTGACAGTAACCATCCTAAAGGGTGTGAAGTGATATCTCATTATGGTTTTGATTTGCATTTCTCTGATCATTAGTGATGCTGAGCCTCTTTTCATATGCTTGTTGATCATTTTATAACATCTTTGCAGAAATGTCTATTCAAGTCCTTTGCCCATTTTTTAAATCAGGTTACTTAACTTTTTGTTGTTGAATTGAAGGAGTTCTTTATATATTTGGATATTAACCCCTTATCAGATATATGACTCACAAATATTTTCTCCCATTCATAGGTTATTTTTTCACTTTGTTGACTGTATCCTTTGATACATAAAAGTTTCTTAAGTTTGATGTAGTCTTATTTGTCTATTTTTGCTTTTTTGCCTGTGCTTTTGGTGTAATATCCAAGAAATCACTGCTGAGTCCAGTATCATGAAGTTTTTCTCCTACGTTTTCTTCCAAGGCTTTTTAAATTTTGAGTCTTATGATTAGGTCTTTAACCCATTTTGAGTTCATTTTTGTATGTGGTATAAGGTTAGGATCCAAATTTATCCTTTTGCTTGTGAATATCCAGTTTTTCTAGCACCATTTGTTGAAAAAACTGTTCTTTTCTCATTGAATGGTCTTGACATCCTTGCCAAAGATCAAAGATCATCATTTTGACCATATACATGAGGGTTTTTCTGGGCTTTCTCTTCTATTCCATTGGTCTATATGTCTCTCTTTATGTTGGTACCATACTGTTTTGATTACTATAGCTTTTTTTTTTTTTTTTTTTCCGAGATGGTGTCTCACTCTCTCACCCAGGCGGGAGTGCAGTGGCATGATCTTGGCTCACTGGAACCTCTGCCTCTCGGGTTCAAGCAATTTTCCTGCCTCAGCCTCCCAAGAAGCTGGGATTACAGGCGTGTGCCAGCATGCCCAGCTAATTTTGTATTTTCAGTAGGGACAGGGTTTCGCCGTGTTGGTCAGGCTGGTCTCGAACTCCTAATCTACCCACCTTGGCCTCCCAAAGTGCTGGGATTACAATACTATAGCTTTTTAATATATTTTGAAATCAGGAAGTGTAAGTCCTTCAACTTTGTTCTTTTACAAATTTTTTTTTTGGCTATTTGGCATCCCTCAAACTTCCCTACAAATCTTAGGATGACTTTTTCAATTCTGCAAAAAATGCCATTGAGATTTTGACAGAGATTATGTTGAATCTGTAGATTACTTTGGATAGTATTGACATCCTAACTTAAGGACTTAATTAAGTCCTCCAATTCGTGATCAAAGGATGTTGAAAATGATGATTTTTACTCAACAATATATCATCATGAGTCAAACATACAGATTCATTCATCCACGTATTCAGTGAGAGTTCAGTAAGTGCCCACTGTGTTCCAGGAACTGTTCTAGGCACTTGGGATGTATTGGTGAGTTGAGATGGCATCTCACTCTATGGTTCAGGCTGGAGTGAAGTGGTGTAATCATGGTTCACTGCAGCCTTGACCTCCCTGGGCTCTGTCAATCCTCCCACATCAGCCTCCCAAGTAGCTGGGACCACAGGTGCACACCACCATGCTTGGCTAATTTTTGGATATTTTTTGTGGAGATGGGGTTTTGTCACGTTGCCAAGGCTGGTCTCTAACTCCTGGGCTCAAGCCATCCACCTGCCTCAGCCTCCCAAAGTGCTGGGAGTACAGGTGTGAGCCATTGCACCTAGCCTGTACCTGCCTTCTTGAAGCTTCTTTTTTAGCAGGGGGAAACAGACACTAAACACCAGGCTAATAAGTAAGTAAATGGTATAGTGAATTAGGACCTGATAGGTACCGTAGACATAAAAGAAAAAGTACAGCAGAGTGAGGAGAATTAGGAGGGCAGATGGGAAGGTGGGCTGTGATTTTAAGTAGGATGGTTGAACTAGAAATTTCCTTGAGAAAGTGGCTAAGTCCGTGTTCGTTAGAAAAGAGAGCTCAAAGGCTCACGCCTATAATCCCAACACTTTGGGAGGCCAAGGTAGATGGATCACCTGAGGTCAGGAGTTCCAGATCAGCCTTGGTCAACATGGCGAAATCCTGTCTCTCCTAAAAATACAAAAAAATAGCTGGGCATGGTGGTGGGCACCTGTAATCCCAGCTACTTGGGAGGCTGAGGCAGGAGAATTGCTTGAACCTGGGAGGTGGAGGTTGCAGTGAGCCAAGATTGTGCCACTACACTCCAGCCTGGGAAACAGAGCGAGACTCTGTCTCGAAAAAAAAAAAAAAAAGGAAAAGAGAGCCCAAGATGAGGTTTAGGTGCTGATACTTCCTGGGGAGGTGCCATCCCAGAGCAGCATGGTGAGGACAGGGCACGAAGGCAGGAAAACCAAGGAAGAGATGCAGGCTGAGACGGCTGCAGGCTGACCACTGCTTCATTACAAGCCACAGAGATACAGACCAGGCGCTCAGCCAGAGGGGCATCCCCACACAGTTCATATGGAAAAACCATGCCTGAGAACGGCCCATTGGAAGGAGGGAGAAAGGGAGAGAGAAATCTTTTTGCCTGCTCACTCCTAGCTCCCATTAGATGCAGTTGGAGCCGCAGGAGTCATGAGTCATGCCGCCTGGGCTCTGAGCTGTGTCACTCGAACACTTTGGTAGCTCCTGCAGGAAGCAGCTCCCATGTCCTCCAACTGGGGAGTGTCCAAAAAGGGTGAGAGGAAACTGAGGCTCCGGCCATGCAGTGAGGAAGGTCTCCACAGTGATGGATGCTGAGCAAATGGCCAAGGTTTCTAGGGACAGAAAGGCTGACAGACTCAGAAGAGGCACGGTTCGTCGGATGCAAACTACCTATGTCATTCTTTGTGTGACAGTCTCTTTCCTCTTATTAGTGGCATGCAATTTTATGGAATAGATTTTAAACCATTTAAACATCTCCTCCTGAGAGCATTTAAGTTGATTCCAGTTGTTCACTAAAATCAGCATTGTCAAGACAAAGATGCTCCTCCATAGATCCTTGTGGAATTTGCCTGAGTATCTCTACTGTTAGAGCTCTAGAAGGAAAATTTCTGGACTTATAGCATGTGCATAACTAATTTTTAACAGTTGTTGTGAAATTTCCTTTCAAATATATTGTTCCTATTTACACCCCCATTACAGAGTCTTGAACCCTTGTGATATGGTTGGGCTCTGTGTCCCCACCCAAATCTCATCTTGAATTGTAATCAAGGGAGGGAAGTGTTTGGATTATGGGAGCAGTTTCTCCCATGCTGTTTTTGTGGTAGTGAGTGAATTCTCATGAGATTTGATGGTTTTACAAATGGTAGTTTTTCCTGCTCTCTCTCTCTGTTTCTCTCGCCTGCCGCCATGTAAGAAGTGCCTGCTTCCACTTTCACCATGATTATAAGTTTCCTGAGGCCTCCCCAGCCATGTGGAACTGTAAGTCAATTAAATCTCATTCCTTTATAAATTACCCAGTCTTGGAAACTTCTTTATAGCAGTGTGAAAATGGGACTAATAAACCTTGCCAATACTGAGCAGCTTTTAACTTTTTGCTAGTCAACAGGTGAAAATGCTTTCTGATTTTTATCTTGCATTTCTCTGATCACTAGCCATTTGTTTATTAGCCATTTGTGTTTTTCTGATTAACTTTCTATTTTTCATTTTTTTAATTTAAAAGTGCTTTATTGCTAAAAAAGGCTAACAATCATCTGAGCTGCCAGTGAGTAGTAATTCCTTTGCTCGCAGAGGCTCTTGTCTCTATGTTGATGGCTGCTGACTGATGAGGGTGCTGGCTGCTGATCTATTTTTCTACGTGGTTGTTTATTCTTAATTGTTGCTATTTCTAACTTTCAGGGCCTATTTGTATATTAGGAACATAAACCCTTTGTCTTTTATGTACAGGGCGACCATATGCCCTGGTGTGCTTGGTGCGGTCCCAGCTTGTACCTTCAGTAATGATTGACTGCTCCCCCTTCACTCTCAAGCATCTGGGTTGGAGTGATAAACAGTACCTAACACTGCAGCCTCGCTGTGTCTGCCTCTCTCTTCCTCCATGGCACCTGGGTTTCTTTCATTTACAAAGGCCAAGTATGATGAAGATAACACAGAATCAACTGCCCCAGAGTTGCATGAAGCTGTCTGCCTCTGGAGATAGACACTTCAATTTCCCTTTAGAGCAGACAGGTCTTAGTTTAAAAACAAAATCACCAAGATAGATCTTTCAGCTGTATAAACACCATGCATTATTGCATTACTTAGTAGAGATAATCAACACTTGTTTACTGAATGGATGAGCAAATGAATGAGGAACCAGAAATAAGGATGTTTCTGTTGGATTATATTCTTAGTTGAAGGTAAATGGTGGAAACATAAAGAAAAGTTGGATCTGAACCAAGAACTTGGAATTAAGCAGAACAAAGTACCACCTAATCTCCCCTCCTGGTGCTTCTACCCCTGGTCCAGTGATTCTGAAGACCCGTATGTTATGGTGCACATGGTAACCTCAGCTACGTACTCTGTTGTGTAACCAACAACATCAGAAGAAGCTGAGAAGAGTCCCGTCCGCAGATGGAAAGGGCTCTAAGTGGATGGCCAGGGCATCTGTACTGCTCCTAGGTGCCCAAAGCAATACCAATGTTTGTTTTGGAAGCTAAAGGCTAAGCGTGCTACAGGTACTGGTGAGGAAAGTCTTATCTGAAGCCAGAGGTCATTTCAGTGATTTCTAAGGTGGCTATTGTGGAGGCCAGAACTGCCAAGGCATCCTGTATAACACTGAACATGGCAACAGTAATCCCAAGCACAGCTTCACTCACTGGGGACGCGATGCGCGTCAGGCACTGTTCTAACTCTTTGTCTGTATTATCTCATTCAATCCTCATCATAACCTATGAAGTAGGATTACTCCCACTTTAAGATGAGAAAACAGGACACAGAGAGGTTGAGTAACTTGCTCAAGGTCACATATCAGCAAGTGGCAGAGCTGGGGCCAAAATTCTGCCAGTCTGAGTCTTGAACACAGGGTCAAATTAAAGAACAGTTACTTGCCTCTTCAGAGTTTTAACACAGATAACCTTTTGGCAACCCTATGGAACAAACCAAGCAGAGATCAAAGGAGTGCCTGGATTCATATTCCAATTTGGTGGAAAGGCCTCCAGGGCTGTATTTTCTGTAATCTTAAATTTTAAAATGGCCTTCCAGAATCTAGACCATCCCAAGTACAGGAATCCCTGAGCCCCAGAACTAGGCTAAATATCGGGTTGACTTTCCACTGCTTCTATTAATGGAAAAAAGACACGTGAAAAGCTGGAACAGACATCCATCTATCATCTGGGCTGGAGTTCAGCCCTCTGGCCACACAGCCCAGGTAATTTTCCAGCTATCTGACTACTGTTGATGAATTAAAATTAACTCCATAACCCTGACTCACTCAGAATTCTACCCAGGAGTACTTTCTGGCCAAAGGTGCATCATCAGTCAGGCATGGTGGCTCACGCCTGTAATCCCAGTGTTTGGGAGGTAGAGGCAGGCAGATTACTTGAGCTCAGGAGTTCGAGAACAGCCTGGCCGACATGGTGAAACTCTGTCTCTCCCCAAAACACAAAAAGTTAGCCAGGTGTGGTGGTGCTCGCCTATGGATCCAGTTACGTAGGAGGCTGAGGTGGGAGGATTACATGAGCCCAGGAGGCGGAGGTTGCAGTGAGCCATGTTTGTGCCACTGCACTCTAGCCTGGGTTACAGAGTGAGACTCCTAGGTACATGCAAGCTACTGGCTACACTTCAGTCCTTGAGAAGTTGGTTCCCAGGGGTTTCGTTCTATGAGTATGTTTTGGAACTTACATGTTACATATATTTTTATGCATTAAAATATTTTAACATAATATTTTAATTATGGGGAATGGGAAAAAGAGAAAACAAAACTTCACTTCCAGCGCATTTCCAGGAAGCTTAGATATACCCACGATTGCTCCTGTCAAGCATTTCCTTCCGTCTGATGTTCTCCTGCCAGTTCAATTTATTTCCAGGATTCACTGGAGACCCGGATGGCTTGGGGGCATCATTGCCATTACAATGTCGTCTGCCTCTCCCAGCGTACTCAGAGAAGAGCAGGTAATGAATTCAGTTAGCCTGAGCTGCACTTCTGTGAACATTTCCCTATTCCGTTTGCACCTGGTGTTTTCATTAGGCTAGGAGGAGCCCCTCTAACAAGAGACCCCACGAAAGCACAGCTCAAAGAACAAAGAAGATACTTCCCACTGGCGCGGCAGGCAGAGGTGAGCATCCCCGCTGGCGGGCAGTGGACGGGGCTCTGTGGATGGAGCCTCTGCCGTCTTGACCCTGCGGCTTCCAAGGCCACCCCAGTGGATGCCATTCCAGCCAGGAGCAAGGGCTGCAGCTGGAATCCAGGAAGATCTCTTAGGCCAGCAATATGGAAATCGCACGGAGTGCTTTGTTAGTGCTTTGCCGCACAAGAGTCCCATGTTAAAACCTCACTCCAGGACCTCAGAATGGGATTGTATTTGCAGATGGGGCCTCTGAAGAGGCGATTAAGTTAAATGAGGTCATAGGAGTGGGTCCTAAACCAATACTACAGATGTCCTTATGAGGAGAGGAGATGAGGATACAGATACACGGAGTGGGATGACCCAGGAAAAGACCCTGTCTGTAAGGAAGGAGAGGAACCAGCCCAGCCCTGCAGACACCTTGGTCTCAGACTTCCAGCCTCCAGACCTGGGAGAACAGACGTTTCTGTCGTTTAAGCCTGCAGGCTGCAGGGCTTTGCTACGGAAGCCCCGGAAACTCATAGAGGCTTCTAGTGACATTGCCCTCAGGATAACAACCAGCTACAGGGGAGGCTGGAAAATGAGGCCTCCAGGACCCAGCTCCATTTCTGCTGCTGTGGAGAAAGGAAAGACCAATGTTGATGGGTCATTAGCCATGTGGGCCTCACCTAGAGACAGGTCTTCGGCCACGCCACCCTGCGCAGTCGGTCAGTGAGGACCTCGGAGAGGGGCGTGGCCGGAGCATCTGCCCAGCTTGGTCGGGGGGGAATCTGAAAAGTGTAAGACTTGTCTTAAGAAATGGGCTCCTTATGTAAAGCAACAAATGAGGTGCAATGGGAAATAGAGAAGAAAGAGACGCAGACGGGAGTGATGAGGGAAGACCTCCACAGCAGGCAGAGCTGGCTGCGGCTCACGAGACTCCAGTGAGTGGGGAGGAGGGAGCAGGCGTGTGCGATGGGTGTGGCACGGCCGTGGGAATGAACGCCGTGCCTGCATCTGGACCTTCAGTGTCCGTCTGGAATCTAACCCCAGCGCCCTCGGTCCCCATGTCTTCCCGATCCCACACTCTTCCAGTACCTTTGTTCTCCGTGTAAGCTGAGCAGCGTGATTTCTGCTGTTAGGAACCAAGACCCCTGGCTACAAAACAGATCTGCTAACCTGGAATGGCGGGGGCAAGCACAGGCTGAAGACAGAGGTGTAAGGCTTCAGAGGACAGCAAATGCAGTCGCTCCAAGAATAGATCTAATATGTGCACAATGCACAAGTCCCTCTCGGCCGTGGGCTGCATGTATTCATTCATTCAGCACACACTTACTGGGTGCTTTCTGACTCCCATTGTTCTGCACGTGAAGTTTCTGGATGGCCCCCGGAAGGTGGAAAGAACGGGGATGCTCTGATGGAAATCCTGGCTTTACAATGGGAATGGGAGCTCAGTGGCAGAGGAGTTGAGGATGAGAGGAGAATAGGACATCCTAGATGCCCCTGGGAAGCTGCAGGTGCAACCCACACACAGCTGGGGCACCTGAGAGAGTGAGAACACTGGAAAGAAGAAAGCAAGGCATTGGGGAAGACACTTGGTAGACAGAGGGAACAAGCAAAGGTGTGTTCTGAGGAGACAGAAGGCATCAGAAGGGCAGGGAGAGGTCCAGGAAAACTCAACATCACAGAAGCTAAGAGAGGACAAAGCTGCAGGGAAGAGGTCAAAGGCTGGCCGGCTGAGCATGACTGGCTAAGTGAGCTGTCGCCCACATATTGGAACACTAAACTGAATGTTAGCTATTCCATGGTAGATTAATATTTGTTTTCAATGAAACAATGAAATATATCTGCAATGTACTGCAAAGTGAAAGCCTCGGCACTCGGACACGTGTGCAGGGGTTCCAAGGGCATAGACCCGCATGTAACGTGGATGTCACCGGGGCAGGCGCCAGCAGCAGAATGGAAGTTGAGCTAGGTACATTTCTCGCCACAGGGCTTCCTTGGAGGCATCCTGTGCAGGGCCAGCACCAACCTCCCATCTCTGTTGGGTAATCTTAGCCTGATGGGTGAACATCTGGCTGAAGAAAGGGAATGGGAGGAACACCTGAGAGCGGAGGGTAGCGCGTGGCAGATCTGCAGCCTAAAAGAGAATCAAGAATATTCTGTAGAGCTCTCATCTCTTACCTGGTTGCTTGCAGAGTCCAATGCCCACCTGGGTTCAGGGGCCCTTCACTGGGCTGTCAGCAGATGAGATTGTGGATGTGTGCCACTCTGCAAAGCCTGGCTCTGCATGCCCACAGCCACTTGGCCTTTCTCCCCTAGGCGGTTCCAGTCCTCATTGCTGTCAGTCCTTATTGCCCTCAGTCCTCGTCACCCACAGTCCTCATCGCCCTCAGTCCTCATCGCCCTCAGTCCTTGTCATCGCCCTCAGTCCTCGTCGCCCTCAGTCCTTGTCGCCCTCAGTCCTTGTTGCCCTCAGTCCTCATCGCTCTCAGTCCTCCTCGCCCTCAGTCCTCGTCGCCCTCAGTCCTTGTCATCGCCCTCAGTCCTCATCGCCCTCAGTCCTCCTCGCCCTCAGTCCTCCTCGCCCTCAGTCCTCATTGCTCTGAATGTTCATGAAGGGCATGATTTCTTCCCTGTGTGGTTGGTGCAAAAGTAATTGCAGTTTTTGCCATTACCAATAAATAGTAGCAAACAATGTCATATTTTGTAGGGACATCATTTTCCACAGGTCTCGTGATTGTCTGTACCCCCTGAAAGCAAAGATCTCAATAACCTCTGCCCCAGGATGTCTTGTCATGGATGTCTGCAGACAACCTTGCTTTGGAATTTGAAGGGTCCCCTCCAGAGAAAAGATTCCGGTTCCCTAAGCTGGAGGATCCTCTCCTGTCCTGGAATCCACAGTGAGTGCAGGTCTTGTTCTGTGGGGATTAGGGCTTATATAACTAAGACAAAAAATGCTAGTACTCTGCCTGCTGCTGTGACTGTGAGTGATACACCATCCTTTGTCTCTGATGCAGGAGTCTTGCGTCTTCTGCCAGCATCCACGAAACTATGGCAGCCTAACTTGTTAGACAGCAAGTAGAGTAAGATCTCAAGACCCTTCACAGCTCTCGACTCATTTATAGAATTTTATTAAGAAGCAGACAAACCTTACCAGCAAGACTTATAATCTAATTAAAGGAGCTCAGGACTCCTATATAGTTCCTAACGAAGAAAGTGCGTCCTGGGCTCCAGCCCTCTCCCTGCCTGTCCTGTCACCCACTACAGTGGTGACTCAACCAAAGGTGCTCGGTGAAAACTGGGCTAGAGGTGAGCTCTTGGTGCCTGTTTCCAACGCAGGCGTTGTCAGACCTGAGCAGCCCACTTCGAGTGGGACAATCGTCTACTCTTCCCAAGCCCTCCTGCTGTGCCAAGTCAACCACAGCCGACAAGAAGACCAACATGGTGCTTGGTCATGTTGATCTGATGAGGACGGCGGCATGGACAGCTTCGATTTTCAGTGATGCTGGCGCACTTTACACACACATTCCTTTGAATTTTCAACACATCCTGTAAGGCTGAAACCCCTTTCCCCACGTCACAGATGGAGAAAACTCAGCCAGATCAAGGTCATGTTGCTAGAAAGTGACCTAACTGGGTTTAAACCCACCAGCTTGGCAGCTCACAAGTAAGCTGCGAATGCTGGATGGAAGCCCATGACTGTGTTAGTGTTCATTAGGCAAAACCAGGGAATGCCGGCGAGGAGGACCGGCGCGGGCTGCTGGGTGCTCCGCGTGCTGCAGACACAAGGTGGCTTTTGGAAGACAAGCTGCTTACATGGCCTTGTGGCCATCTGGCTCTTGTTTGTGGTGGCGGGGTGACTAAAGGGCACGGGGTGTGGAGGCTGATCTGTCATTTCTTGTATCTTATTGGGCACAGGCTGTATTTACACACGTGAGTGACTCCCAGGGCAAGGGGCGGGTAGGGCCGGGCTTGCCAGTGGCCAGTCCTGCTCACTCAGCAACCCAGAGTGGGCTCCTGAGGGGCAGAGTATAGAGGGCTCCCAGGAAGGACCCACCTAGACCTGGATTCTGTCTCTCCTTATACACCCCAAAAGTCCTGGGCTGAAATGTCACACCGAATGCATCCCTCGCCTCATTTTTCTTTTCTCTCTTTTTTATGCTCTTTCTTGTCTTCTGTCTGTTTATTTTGGGGGTGGAATTGTGTCCCCCTGAAAGGTTTGTTGCAAACCTAACTCCTGGCACCTGAGAAAGTGGCTTTGTATGGAAAGAGGGTCCTTGCAGGCGTAGTTCGTTAAGATGAGGTCATATGGAGTAGAAGGGTGTTTGTGCCGTATGCCAGCAATCTTAGAAGAGAGACACACGGAAAGCGGATGCCACATGGAGACACAGACACACAGAGGGAAGCCGGCCATGTGACGGTGGCGAGGGAGATCAGAGTTATGGAGCTGCAAACCAAGGAATGCCAACTCATGCGGCAAGGCCAGCAACGGGGACAGAGACACGTGCAGGGAGGCCGGCGGCCAGGACAGAGGCAAGTGCAAGGGAGGCCAGCGGCCAGGACACAGGCGAGTGCAGGGAGGTTGGCAGCTGGAACAGAGGCGCGTGCAGGGAGGCCAGCAGCCAGGACAGAGGTGCATGCTGGACAGAGGCGCGTGCAGGGAGGCCAGCAGCCGGGACAGAGGCATATGTACAGAGATGAGCAGCCAGGACAGAGGCACGTGTACAGAGGCCAGCAGCTGTGACTGAGGCGCATGCAGGGAGGCCAGCGGCCGGGACAGAGGTATGTGCAGGGGGAGGTCAGCGGCCGGGACAGAGGCGTGTGTGCGGAGGCCAGCAGCGGGGACAGAGGCATGTGCAGGGGGGCCGGTGGCCGGGACAGTGACACGTGCAGTGGGTCCATAGCCAGGACAGAAGCATGGAGAAGACTGGCCCTCAGAGCTCCCCAAGGGGGAACCACCTCTGGCCAAGACCTTGGTGCTGACCTCCTGGCCCCCTGAACAGTGAGAGGCCACGCCCTGTGGTTGTCAGCCCCTGTCTGGCGGTGGATTGCTGTGCAGCCCCCGGACGCTCGCCCACCTTGCAGTTTTTCTTTCTGCGGCTTTTTCATTTACTCACTATTTTCTTCCTTTCTCACGGGCTTCCCCTCCAGGAAGTGCACTACTTAATGCTATGTCACAAGGTCCAAGCAAATGCTATGGCTGTGCCACCTGGCTCCCTTTGGGATTTTCCTGGGGCTCCAGGGACTATAAATGAGACCAGGTGGGCTTTGCCCCTAAGCCTGGCTGCCCCCAGACTCAATCCCGGCTCAGTTCAGCTCCCACCTCCTGGGAGGCCCCAAGCATGGGCTCATCTTCCCCACAGCAATCAGAGCCTCGGCAGCTGTGCGCGGAGAAGCCAAGTCCTCCGTCAGACAGCAAGAGGGGTTTTATCCTGGGTACGTTTTTGAAAATTAAATTTCAGGGTTGGGGTTGTGAGCAAAGTCTTTTTTTTCCCATGAGTAGGTCTTTCCCACGGTGACGAACGTAAAGACAACAAAATAATGCGTGAGCGTCAGCATCACCTCCACCTCCCGAGACGCGAGGGGAAGCCAGGCACATCTGTCCGGGTGAGGGCTGCTCTCGTCCAGGACAGCCCAGGGCAGCCCAGGGCAGGGGGTGGGCTGTTCAGCAGCCTCTGGGGCCTGGCGAAAGTGGGCCCCTTCTGGAGGTGTGACCTGGCCGGAGTCCTCCTGGACTGACCCAGTGGGATCCTCCTCAGCCCCTTCTCCTGCAGGAACTGCTGGATCCAGGCCTGCTGCACGCTGGAGTGGGGCCAGCCGGCCTGTCCATGTTGGGGGAGGTACCCCGCCCAGCTGCCCAGGCACACACCAGCCCGCACCCACCCCTCTAAGCCCACAATTAAGAGCCCATCATGCGCTCCAGCTTCAGACCCTGCTCCACGGCTACCTCTCAGACTGCCCTTTTAGTCGCTTGCTCCAGCTACCTTTTCATCGGAGGCCTCGAGACTCAGTCAATTCGGGAGACCATGATGGGCCAAAGAAGGCATCTGTGAATGGGGTGTCTGCCTGTGGGGCCTCATTCCCAGCAAGGGGACTGTCTATAGCCTTTCCAAAGGGACAGGGCCTGATGGGAAAAGGGGGCAGAGAAGGAGAAGAGCAGTGGAGAAGGGAGCCAGCAGATACACTGGCCCAAGGCAGCGGGTTAGAGGCTGTGATGCCTGCTTTTCCAGGTCACAACGGGAAGGAAAGTCAGCTGGACACTGCCCCAACCCTGGCCTGTGGCTGCAGCCCAGAGCCCCGTCCACTGCGGGGGACACTGTCATGCACGGCAGCAGGCACCCATTCCTGGACCGCGGGGTCCTCTCTCCTCCGAGCCCATGGCCACACAGCTGGCACAGGCCCGTGTCTGATCTGTTTGACTGGCTTGGCGCACTGTCCTGTGTGAGGCCCAGGAGCACAGAACCACGGAAACCCAAGCATGGAAGAGGCTGCCGAGGGCTGTGTCCAGCATCCCGCTGGGCAGAACTGCCTCCTTGCTTCCTGACGGGGACAGGGAACTCATTGCCTTTCGTGGTGCCCACTCCACCTAGGATGCTCTGGCGAGTGTCACACTCTCACCAGCATTGTTTGTTACTTTCTTGCTGTTGTGGTAAAGTATATCTAACATAGAATTTACCAGTTTCGAATGCACCATTCAAGGGCACGAAATGCATTCACAGAAATGTGCATTTTTCCCCACCATCCACCTCCAGAACTTTCTTCCATCTCCTAAATGGAAACTGCACCCACTAAGCAGCAACTCCCCACTCTGCCTGCCCCAGCCCCAGCACCCACCATTCTACCTTCTGTTTCTGTGAATGTGACAACTCTAGGGACCTGCTGTGAGCGGGATCATTCAATACTTGTCCTCCTGTGACTGGCTCATGTCCTCTGAGCTCACCCCTGCTGGAGCATGGGTTGGGTCCCTCCTCGTGGCTGAGCACTCCTCTGCTGTATAGTGTGGGTCATGTCTCATGGCTGAGCACTCCTC
>NW_012101299.1:2188662-2211358 GCF_000951045.1 Mandrillus leucophaeus
ATAGCGTGGGTCGGGTCCCGTGGCTGAGCACTCCTCTGCTGTAGTGTGGGTCGGGTCCCGTGGCTGAGCACTCCTCTGCTATAGCGCAGGTTGGGTCCCGTGGCTGAGCACTCCTCTGCTGTATAGTGTGCATCAGGTCTCTCCTCGTGGCTGAGCACCCCTCTGCTGTATGGAAGGACCACATGGGGTTCATCCCACCAGTATTTTAGGCTCCCCTTGTCGGCTGGCTTCTTCACATCCTAGAATTATGTTTAGGTCTCTTCCATGTATTAGCACACATAACAAATCCATAAAACAGCAAAACAAGAGTCTGAGACCCACCCACTTTGACACAGTGAAAAACAAGAGCCTGAGACACACCTGTTTTGATGTGGTGAAAGAGCTTGCAAAGCCTCCCTAGCTAGGCACCACATGTCGGGGGCTCAGACATCACAAATGTGTCTCCCCGCAGTTCTGGAGGCTGGAAGTCCAAGATCAAGGTTGGGCAGGGCTGGTTTCTCCTGAGGCCTCTCTCTGTGGCTTGTAGACAGATGCCTTCTCCCTGGGTCCTCACATGGTCATCCCTCTGTGTGTCCGTGTCCTCATCTTCTCTTCTTCTAAGGACACCAGTCCTATGGGATTAGGGTTCACCCCAGTGAACCCATTTGACCTTAATTTCCTCTTGAATGGCTCTACCTCCAAATACAGCCACATTCTGAGGCCTCCCCCAGGGCTTACAGACAGCTATTTTTACCTTCCTGCAGGGATCTCCCTGTGGGTGTCTGTGTCCAATGTCCCCCATGTTTAAGGACACCAGTCATACTGGACTAGGGCCCACCCTAACAAGTTCATCTTAACTTGATCACCTCTGTAAAGACCCCATCTCCCTACAAGGTCCTTCTGAGGTCCTAGGGGTTAGGACTTCATCCTTTGGATTTATGGGGACACAATTCAGCCCCTACCATCTTGGAAACTCTCACCCACTTAATCCATTCTCTTCCCTGGAAGTTCAATGTTGTTTTGATGTTTATGTGTAACGTCGCTTTAAAAACTCTTTGTCTCTTAATTACAACAACAAACACATGACTGTGGTTTCCCCAGCTCCTTTGTGTGGCTGTGGGTCCCCATCTCCCTTGCTCCGAGATGTCTGTTTTGTTTTATGCAGTTTCCTTCAAGCCCAGCCTTTCATCCTAAGGGCCTCCTATGGACTGAATGTTGGCGAGGCCCCAGAATTCCCATGCTGGAGCCTCAAACCCCAGTATGGCTGTGTGTGGAGTAAGGCAGCCGTAAAGGTTACATGAGGCCATAAGGGTGGGCCCTGATCCCATGAGATTAGTGCTCTTATAACAAGGGACACCAGAGAGCTCGCTCACTCTCTCCCCAATGCTGACACCAAGAAAGGCCACTGAGGGCAGGGTAAGAAGGTGGCGTTTTGTGAGCCTGGAAGAGGGGCCTGGTGAGAACCCAGCCATGCTGGCACCCACCCCTCAGGCCTCCAGCCTCCAAAGCCTGAGAAATGAGTGTCTGTGGTTCAAGCCACCCAGTCTGCAGTATTTTGTGAGGCAGCAGGAGAAAGCTATGGAGGGCTGTTATTTTGTTTGTATCATCTCTCATGATTCGAAAGCTCTCTGTATTTTTAGTTGTAAAAGTAGTAACCTCGACATTTTTCTAAACCATTCTTTACCATCTACCTCTTTAATATTTATTTGCAAGAGCCCCCCAACCCCCACTGCCCAATATAGTTCAAATATCTTCACTTTCCTCTATGTCTTTCTCACTCCCCACTTCCAAATTCCTGGTATGTTCATAGATCTTTGAATCACGCATCACCTCTTTCCAAATACTTTGTGATTCTGCATTCAGTTCACGAGCTTGGTTTTCTGTTGTTCTGTTTTAATTATTTCTACTTTAGTAACCCTAATGGTTTCTTCTGTTTAACTCATCTTTGAACACCAATAACTCTGTGTAGGATCCGTCCTGCTTAACCCATTTAGAACATGCGCTTCACGCAGCCAGATCACAGCAACTACTGGGGTTTCACCTGGTGAAATCCAAGCCTGAGGGGCCAACTACAGCTCTCTCCACTGCGGTCCTAACAGATGGAAGGGGACCTGGTCTCCCTTGTGCAATCTGAGCTTGCAGTGTAGGCACCCAGTTAATATCCATGGAGTGATGGTAAATAGAGTCCAAATGCAAGAAGAAATCTGCAAGTAACTGTCCTGGGGCCCAGGGAGCAGGGCCAATGCCCACACCACCGGGGGGACGTCTATACTGCACAGCTGAGTGGCTCCGCACCCTGTCCCCATGCCCCTGGGAACCCATCAGAGCATTTCCCTGGATGCCTGTCTTTGTCTCTCTTGACTGGGATATTCAGCCTCGCCCCAGTGGCATTTGGACAGGATAACTGTGTGGAGCTGTCCTGTGCAGGGCTGGGGGCCTCTCTGTGGGGTGATCCTGTGCATGGCTGGGGACCTCTCTGTGGGGCTGTCCTGTACAGGGCTGGGGATCTCTCTGTGGGGTGATCCTGTGCATGGCCACAGGCCTGCCTGCATCCTTGGCCTCTGCCCATTTAGATGCTTGTGGCAGCCCCTCCTCCAACCAAATCAGCTCCAGATGCTGCCAGTGGCCCCTGGAGCCAAAGACAGGGATTCAAAGGCAGGCCAAGGCTGGGCATCTGTCTCTGCCCCACACACAGCAGGCACTTCGATGCCCTCAGCTTGCATTCCAGAAAGATCTGCCACTGTGAGGCACAGGGCCTTTCTCCCACCTCCCCAATGGCAGAAATACACCTCTGGTGACCTGGGGCCCACCTGGGGACATTACCTGGGCATCGTGCCTCAGAAAACCACATCCTAGGCCAGGCGCGGTGGCTCATGCCTATAATCCCAGCACTTTGGGAGGTCGAGGCAGGTGGATCACGAGGTCAAGAGATTGAGACCATCCTGGTCAACATGGTGAAACCCTGTCTTTACTAAAAACACAAAAAACAGCTGGGCGTGGTGGTGGATGCCTGTAGTCCAAGCTACTCAGGAGGCTGAGGCAGGAGAATCGCTTGAACTTGGGAGGTGGAGGTTGCAGTAAGCCAAGATCGCACCACTGCACTCCAGCTTGGGCGACAGATCGAGACACTGTCTCAACAAACAAACAAACAAACAAACAAACAAACAAACAAAAACAAGAACAAAAACCGAACGGAAAAACCCACACCGTACACTGTGGGCCCTGCGGCGGCCGCGGTGCAAGCAACCTCCCCTTGACGCCGCTCCTGTTGCTGCGGGCCTCGTGCTGGCTCCGTGCTTTCCCTTTTCTGGGGCTCTCCCGGGGCCTTCCTGGGGCCCTCCTGGGGCTCTCTCGGGACCTCCCTGGGGTTCTCCTGGTACCTTCCTGGGGCTGTCCTGGGGCTCTCCCCAAACGTTCCTGGGGCTCTCCCGGGTCTTCCTGGGGCTCTCCCGGGACCTTCTCGGGGCTCTCCCCAGACCTTCCTGGTGGCTGTCCTGGGACCTTCCTGGGGGCTTTTCTGGGGGTCTTCCTGGGGCTCTCCCAAGTCCCTCCTGGGACCTTTCTGGGGCTCTCCCGTGGCCCTCCCAGGGCTCCCCTGCGCCCGTGTGTCTTTAGTGGCAGGTCGCTTTCAGCCTCCTTCTCCCACGCACCTGTCCCGCCAGGGCAATCCAGGGGCCGCGGCGGCTGCTGAGTCCCCGGACCGGGAGGCGCGGTCACCCCGCAGTCGGATGCCACCGCGGCCCACGCCGCCCGGCAGCGCGCCCCAAGGCTTCCCGCGCGGGGACTGAGTGGCGCCCTGGGCTCTTCCCCGCCCCTTCGCCCGCGCCGCGCCGCACCAGCGCCCCCTGGCGTCCATCCGCGCGCCGCGCGCTCCGACTCCCGCCCACCCTAGAGAGAACGCGGAGCCCTGCAGGTGACTTCAAGGCACAACGTAGCGGGAATTTCGTCGCTGAGAACTGCAGGGTGTACGCCGGTTCTCTTTCCTTATGCTGTATACACACTAAACAGAGCTTTTGGCAACGTATTCACTGAGGTTACAGGAGACAGGGACTCGGGGCTTGTTTTCTGGATTGCTGACAATGAAGCTTTGAGAGCAGGGATGACACATAAGTGGCTGAAACGTAAAAAACTAGAAGGTCAAATTACAAATGCAATAGAAATAGCCACCGGGTCCACCCAGACCCGGTCCCTAGCCGCCTTGCAATCTGCTGCTTTAACTAGCTGTTTTCATCCGATTATAACCAACCATCCACCCCTTCAGTGGGTCCAGGGACTGCAGAGTCACATAAGAGAGCATCGCATAGAGCAAGTAACACATTAAGGGGGCACTCGCTAAAGACAACACCCACATAAAGAGAGCACTCACTAAAGACAGTATCTACATAGAAAGCACCCCCACAGAGAAAGCACCCACACAGAGGGAGCACCCACATAGAAAGAGCACGTACATACAGAGAGCACCCACATAGAAAGAGCACCCACATAGAGAGAGCATCCCCATAGAAAGAGCACCCATACAGACGGAGCACTCCCATAGAGACAGCACTAACATAGAGAGCACCCCCATAGAGAGAGCACTCCTACAGAGAGAGCACCCCCATAGAGAGAGCACTCCTACAGAGAGAGCACCCCCATAGAGAGAGCACTCCTACAGAGAGAGCACCCCCATAGAGAAAGCACCCACACAGAGAGAGCACCCCCATAGAGAGAGCACCCACACAGAGAAACCACCTACATAGAGAGAGCACTTACATAGCACCACTGTCAGGGCGGAGGGGGGCAGATGCAGAGGGAGAGGGCTGCCAGGAACGCCCCACCCTGCTCACTGCCTGCCCCATGCCGGGAGCTCTGGCCAGGTGGCCTTACTTGCCTACAGGTGTCTGTGGCTGCAAACCTGTCTGTTTGACCTGGTGGAGAATGGAGCCTCCCATTAATCCCCAGATGCTCCTGCCTACTGTCAAAACCTAGGAAGAGAGAGAAGACACTTACCAACAGTACTCTGAAGCCAGCAAGGTAAGAAGCTTTGCCCTTGGGGACCAGGTAAAAATTATAACAGATGCTGCAGCCTCTGCCAAAATGAATCTGTAAATGAGTCACTTTGGTAGCAGGCGCAGTAATGAAGAAAAATACTTTTTTTCATTCGTGGGGGTAAACAGCTGAAAAATAATATTAGTAAGGGGGAAAAACAAAAGAGAAGGCTGGGGAATTCTTCCTGCACAAAAACCACAGAGCCAAACCTCTCGGTGCCTGTGGGAGATGAGGACGCTCATTCCCCTCTGGTCCTACCACCAGGCGCCACACTTTGCCCTTTGTAGCCAAGGACAGACCTGCGAGCTGGAGAGAGCAGGAGAGCCACGGAGTTTGGTGCTAGCCACCAAAACTGCTGAGAAGCGAAGGAGGACTGTGGAAGTCAAGGCGTGAGTGTCCTTCACACAGCCTGCAGATCTCCTTTCACCACCTGCGCCCTGGAGGCTTCCTCCGCGTCCTCCTGGGGTTCTCCTGCCTTGGGAACCAAGCTCCTTCCGAAGCAGCGCAGCACCCCCGCCAGCCCCGCCCCACCCCATAGGAAGCTCAGAGAAGGCGCAGAGACCTAAGGACTACAGGGTGGGCGATCATCCA
Source organism: Mandrillus leucophaeus (assembly GCF_000951045.1). NCBI lineage: Eukaryota > Metazoa > Chordata > Mammalia > Primates > Cercopithecidae > Mandrillus > Mandrillus leucophaeus. Next base: position 2,194,261 of record NW_012101299.1, read on the forward strand.
AGCTCCACCAGTAAGGGCAAGGAGTACGCGGCTGGAGCAGGTTTCCAGCCCAGAAGGCATTTATTTCCCTGAAACGTTTGAAGACGCCGCTGCACAGGCTTCTGACCCTGCAGTGTCGCTGTGCGGGAGCTCAAGGTCATTTCAGGGCCGGAGCAAGACTTTGGGGTTCTTCACCCCGCGTGTGCTGGGCCTCACTCAGTGGGTAGACTTTCCCGGAACCCCCGCTTTCAGCCTGGGCCCTACCCTGAACCTCAGTCCTGTGGCTGCTGCTCCCAGGACAGAGCATTTCTGGTTCAGTTTCTCCCGAAACCAATGCCCTCATCCTCTGCCGGAGTAGGCTTGGAAGACCATGCCAGCGTCTAACTGTTCCCTGAAAGACGTCCAGCCGATGTTCCTCTTCCCTCTCATGCTGTCCCTCGGGGGTTTCGAGCCCCAGTTTCCCGGCCTGTTGGGCTCACACACTCCCTCGGCTTCCTAGAGATTCGGCCTCCGGCTCCCTGCAGTCTCCGGGTCGGCCTCCACTCCCGGCTTCCTGGCCACACAACTCAGCGCTGGTTATTGCATCTGTGTTATTTCCGCCTCTGCTCTTTATGTGGTGAGTTTATGTAGTTTCCATTCTTTACCTTATTAAGACAAATAACAAATACAAAGAATAATGAAACGGATACAAGCTGTTCCGCCCTGTTAAGAAACAGAACCTGCAGCACAGCTCAAACCCCTTGGGCTCCCCTCCTCCTGCCTCTCCCCATTCCCCCACCCCACACAGAACCCTTGCTGTGGGTTAAATGTGTTCCCCCTCCAATTGATATGGTAATAGCCTAAATCCCCAGCACCTAGAACATGAGCTTATTTGGAAATAGGGTCTTTGGAGCTGTAAGGAGTTAAGATGAGGTCGTTCTGGAATATGGTGGCCCCAAATCCAATGTGCCGGCCTCTCTGTAATAAGTGGAAATGTGGACACAGGAGCACACAAAGAGACGGCCAGGGGAAGAGTGCAGTGATGCTGTTGCCAGCCAGGGAGCCGCTGGCAGCCAGAGAGGATGGGACAGACCCCTCCCTGGTGTCCCGGAGGGACTGTGGCCCTGTGACGCCTGGCTCTTGGATATCCGGCTTCCAGAATCGCGAGACAGTCTGTTTCTGCGGAGGCCACGTAGTCTGTGGTGCTTTGAGTGGTAGTTGCAGGAAGCCATAGGCTCTCCCTGAACTGGGCATTTGTCTCTTACCCCTAAGATCCCTTCTGTGAGTGTCTCCTGGTTTCTTCCTCCACAGGATGGACAGCAAAGGTGAAATGGAGGAGGAAAGCCTGGGGAGGCATGAGGAAGGCGGCTGGGCACCTGAGACCTTGGGCAGGGCCCATTAGGGACCGTGGGCCAGAGCTCAGCTCAGCCAGGGCCCTCCTGGGTCTGCACAGCCCCAGGCCTCATCACAGCCATCATGGTGCTGCTCCTGCCACACCGGTAAAGGTCCCACCGCAGGAGTGGAGAGAAGCGTCTCCCTCGCGTTTCTGGGTCGGAGACTGCCTTGGACTGGGGGAAGCTCCATTTTGGGGTGGGACCAAGAGGCAGAGACCCCCTCAGGGGCAGCTGTGAACGTGTGGACAAGTTTCTGTGCCTGGGCAGCTAGATAAGTCCAGCCTCCTGATCCTTTTGTGGCTGCAGAGACTGTCCCTTGTCCCCTAGTATCCACTCTTCCTTCTAGAACCATCTGGGCTGTCCCAGATACCCTGTGAAAGACTTCGCTCCCCAGCCTCCATGTAGCTAAGGGACCATGTGTGACTCAGTGGCCCAGGACAGCAGCAGAAGCGGCCCGAGAAGCTTCCGGCTGGGGTATGTATAGGGTGGCGCCTCTTGCCCCTTGCTCTACTGGTGTGCAGGGGACACGGACGTGAGCCAGGACCCAGGAGGCTGCTGGACGGCTCAGGCTGGGGAGGAGCCATCCCTCTCTGACTCCTTTCACCCGCTGATGTGTACCGGGGTGAGGCTTACCTGGATGAACACCGTGAATGAAGAGTAGGAACAGCAATGGGGTAAGCCCCGCCTTGGGGCATCGCAGCACCAGGAATGCGGCTTGGCACTAACACACATGACCTTGGCTAAGCTTCACGACAGTCCTATAAGAGGAGGGCTGTCTTTATCCTGTTTCTCAGATGAGAAGACTGAGGCCCAGAGAACTCCACAGCCGCTCAGGCTGCACAGGCAGGAAAAGGTAGATATGGGATTAAACTCCAGCCTCTGCCATTCATCACTGGCTGAACGTGGCAGTTACCCCTCTGAGTTTCCTCAGCTGTCCAAGTGGCAAGCGGTGCCCTCAGGGCTGCTGTGAGGTCCGAGTGAGACAAGGACTAGCCAGGCCCCATTAAAGGGCCATTTTGAGGTGCAAAAAGGCTGATATCTGCAACTCTGTTGGTGCAATCTCATATGTAAAGAGCCAGGGGAGGGGCTACCCACAGCAGACACTGTCGTCGTCCTGATCCGAGGGGCACCTTAAGGGGAGCTGCACCCCCAAACAGCGGGAGCTTTTCCATTGTCCTGGGAGAACAGGGGAAGCCTGGTGTGGAAAATGCATTGGGTTTAACTGCAGCCTTTTGTGGATGGCAGTGCTGTGCATGTGTGTGTCTGTGTGTGTGTCCAGGGATGGGGTGGTGGCATTTTATTGGTAACCTAAATAACTGTAGTGAAAGCTTCCAGCACAGCAGAAAGGCGAAGTCACTCATTGTTTTTTCATTAAGAGCGTCTAAATGACAGATTGGAGCAGGTGCAATATTATCATTTAATTTGTCTCTCTGCCATTTTTTAGGCTACAAGTGCTCTCCTGGGTCTTAGGAGGAACTAGTTGAAAACGTTCAAGGCACCAACCATTCCAATGTTTTTAACAATTTAAAAGCAATTGAAGCTAGCAGAAATACTGCACCGTGAAAACATCAGTGCCGTTAGCCCACTGGACAGGACACCCCAGGATCACACTTAAGTTGCGCTTTATTCTCAGACGCCAACTCCATCCCCAAAGGACGCTATGACAAGAAATATCTTCTCCAGAGCAAAGACAATTTTGCCCAAGGTGCTCCAAAGATGTCCAGGCATAAAACCAAGCCCCCGTCTTTAGAAATGATCAAGTCAGGCAGCAAGCTTGCCTCCCTGGGAGCCCCCACCCCCACCCTACCAACCGCATGTTTCTGCTTGGTTCTCTGGACTCTGGGGCTCCAGACCAGGGCCCCAGACACTGGAACTCAGGGGACCCCTGGCTGCACTCCTCATCCTAACCAAACCATTTAGTAAGTGTGATCTTACCAGCCAGCTGCTTGCAGGGGAGCTGGGGTAAAAACTGTGGCCCCCAGGAAATGGGATCCCCGTCCTTGGACTTACGTGTCCTGCCTCCCTGCTGAAGTGCAAGACACAGACATCTCGGATTCCTGCAACAGGTGTGGGGCTGGGGTACTCAGAGACGATGAACAGACTGGCCCACACAGGAGACGCTCAAATGCCCTCTGGAATTTTCCTACCTGGGATTATACAGCAGATACATTATGTGAAAGGAAGCCCCCAACTTTCATTAGATTTTCATCAGGAATGATCTTGTTAAATATTTAAGATGAGCTTTTGAGAATGTTATTTTTGAAGAATCGTATGACAAAGAGAAGAACACAGGGAAGCATAAATTTTTAAAATTCATTCCCTCTATATAATAATTCTACGAGGCATTTATTGCTGCTCAGCTCTAAGGAGAACCAATCAGCAAGTATCTTTCTTGTGGCCAATTATCCTGTCCTCTCAGCCCCAGGACCACCCGTCTACAATTGCCAATCCCAGCTGTTTACGTGAACTAATACCAGTTGGCTGGATGAAGACGGTAGCTCGGATTTTTTTTAAAGGGGTCTGACTTTTGTGTTCCCACTAAATTAACATCGTCTCTCTTACTAAATTAAAAAGATTATCTATTTTGGCATAGTAAGGTCCAGTCAAAGCACACACATACACACACATTTGCACGCACAGACATGCCATGCAGGTTCACACACACACTCACCTTCACACACACACTCACCTTCACACACACACACGCACACACACTTACACGCACAGACACGCCATGCAGGTGCACACACACATTCATCTGCACACACACACGGCATGCACACACACTTGCATGCACACACACGCCATGTAGGTGCACACACACAGACACACTCACCTGCACAGATACACCATGTAGGTGCACACACACTCGCACACACACCCACTCACCTGCACACACATGGCATGCACACACATTCACACACACTCACCTACCCACACACGACATGCGCACACACACACCTGCACACACACGGCATGCGCACACACACACCTGCACACACATGGCATGCACACACACACACGCACATACAAGACACACACACTTGCACACACACAAGACATGCACACACTTGCATGCACAGATATGCCATGCAGGCACACACACACGACACACACATTCACATGCACACACTCATACACACATGCACATACATGATACACACACTGGCACACACATGACATGCACACACAGGCACACTAACCCTTCATGCTCTCAGACACTTCCTGTCCCGCTTAGGCTGCGGGCCTGGAGCCGGAGGGCAGGACAGAAGGTTGGGAATCCCAGGGCTTGTGTGTTTCCAGTGCTGCCCAGACTCTGTCTCCTGCTGGGAAGGCAGGGCCATGGGGCAGGGAGCTCACCCGGGTCACAAAAGCCCAAGGCGAAGATGATGACAATGATGGACAAAAGGAATAGTGGGGGCACCTGGGAGGCGTGACATCACATACCTGAGCCCTGGCACTGCCCCATCGATCCCGCCTTCCCAAGGGTACCCAGCAAGTGTGCCCTACTTCAGCCTACTTCAGGCCCCATTTCACTAGTCGGCCGACGTGGAATCCCCACCAAGGTGCAAGCAGATGCAGAAGAGGGAGGCGCTGGCGAGCCAGGCAGGGCACCCCCTGGCGAGCCCCCCAGAGGGTAGAACGCCTGGGACTTGTCTCTCAAGTAAAAGTCAAGGCTACATGACTGGGGTTCTGTCCCCAAGGCTGCCCCCGGTGCAGATGGCCACCGCCAGTCCACAGGATGGTGGAACAAGAGCAGATTCCATCCACTTACCGTCCACCCTCCAAAGTGTAGCCCTCAGACCTCACCTAATTGCAGAGGAGATGGCAATGTGTGCCCCTAACCTGTGGTTCCCTGACGAAAGAGACACCTGCCATCTCTGCCACACTGAACACAAACCCGGGTCTGCACACTCTTCTCAGTTCTACAGTAGACCATACTTGAGAAAAGAAAAGCTGGCTTCAAAGGACAGGACAGAACCTGCTCAGAGATAGCTGAACTTGAATCTGGATTCAAAGCAGATGAACAACATATGATGGGCCTAGTATTTGGGGTCAGGGAGCCACCTTCTAGACCACCAGGATGGTGGAGGGGAAAGGAGGGTTTCTTATAGGGTTTCCCTCACCCCTTCTCCTGACAGGCTGAGGCACCTGGTCCCTGAATTGCAGGAGGCTGTGCCCTTTAGCCAGGCTGCACAACCTTCCGTGGCTGTGAGGGGCAAGGCTGGCCCTGGCTCCAGCCCCCCGCCACACTGCTTTGCCCAGCAGCCCCGGACTCTCCCGCCTGCGGTGTGCAGGTTCAACGCCCCCATATGATTGACAATACGTCATTTGGACTACCAGCTGTTTTCTAAGCTGCATGTTGGCCAGAGTTCTGCAGGGAAGCAAAGCTAATAGGGTGTGTGTGTGTGTGTGTGTGCGTGTGCGTGTATGTGTGCACACATCTATATGTCTATGTCTTTGTCAAGAGGAAGACAGACATCTATTTTAACAAAAATTCGCTCACTGATTGTAGGGACTGGCGAGGCTGAAATCTGTCGAACCGTCTTGCTGGCTGAGAGTCTGGTAAGAGTTGATGCTGAGGTCCTGAGCACGCGATCTGCAGGCTAGCCGGCGGGGAACTCTAGCTGAGTTCCTACATTATCAGCTTGAGACAGAATTCCTCCTCCCTGGGAAACCTCAGTCTTTGCCTTTAGACCTTCAGCTGATTGGATGAGGCCCACCCATGCTGTGGAGGGCCCTCTGTTTACTGAAATGCAACAGGTTATAGGTGTTAAACACTATAGTGTATCTACTATTTATACTATCAATAGCTTAGCAGGTGCATTGAGTTAACACTGTCAGAGAAGACGGTCCTCCTTAAAGGCAAACCTCAGGACATGTGAGAGGTCTGTGCAAAACCTCCTGTCCACACAGAATATAAGCAATATTAGCTGGTTAGTCATTTACACATTAGTATAAACAAGTACTCCCATCCTAGCCATTTCTATAAACAGAAAATACCTTCCCAGCAACATCCAGATGGGTGTCTAACTGCACAATGGCACGGCCGGGCCAGCATGACAAGGTGACACTCACCACCACAGCTGCCAACAGGAACTTGCCTCCTCCTCCTGCCTGGACTTCCACCAGTACGTTTTACATTTGTGTTTTAATTCCGTTGAAGGAAACCAGGAAATTTCTCTAAAAACAGTGCCCTCCAGTGGGCAGAATTCCATCGTCTAGCCAGGCAGCTGGGCCAAAGGCGGCCCCAGCCAAGCCGACCGTGGTGCCCACATCCCTGAAGGGTTGTCAGAAAACAGAGACAATGATTCAGGCAGGCCCTGAGTGGCCCACACGGCCACCGTTCCTTTATTTGTCATCTGGCCTTTGTAGAGAAAGTTTGCTGAGCCCCTATCTGAGCATCTTTCGTCCTTCTCTCTCCATGTCTTGCTCCACACTCCACCGTCTGCCACTTCCTGGACAGGCATTGCTGGCTCGGCCTGAAGCGATGCTGTGCTGACACTAACAGTCTTTAGGTACTTCCCCCTGCCTTGGTGCATCTGCCTCCCGCTCCAGACCCCTCCAGACCCCGCCTGTCCTGCTCACGGTGTTTGTTCTTCACCCAGAACTGACCTGGTGCATCTAGGTATTCACCAAGCCTAAATACTCATCAAGCGTAGCAGGTGCACAGAGTTAACGCTGTCAGAGGAGACAGCCTTCTGCTTAAAGGCAAACCTCAGGACACGTGAGAGGTCTGTGCAAAGCCTCCTGCCCACACAGAATTTAAGCAATGTTAGCTGGTTAGTCATTTACACATTAGTATAAACAAGTACTCCCATCTTAGCCATGAAGGATAATTTAAAAGAGAGGAAAGTTTGGGCAGAATCAAAACACCGATGCCGGAGCAGGTGGGAGACCAGAGAGGAAGCCCTCTCTGGAGACAGGAAAGAAGGGACTAAAAATGGGAGGTGGCCAGCACTGAAGACAAACTGTCTCTACTTCATCACTTCCCCAGGACTTGGCCCAGTTAACAGCTCCTCAAACCTTTCACTGGGCAAATACTGCTCGGTGAGTGACTCACAGACACGAAAAGCACAGGCACTGTTGCTCTGCACCCAGAGACCGTTTCCCTGCAGGGCCGCCAGGGAGGATTTCCTGGGGTCTCCAGAACACAGGATTCTGAGGTGTCAGTCCACCCTCTGTGGGGGAAAGGACTCCAGGGGAAATGTCTGGTTAGACAAAGCCCACATGTGCACTTCCTCCGGGGCTGCTCGGAGCCTTCGCTGTGCTCACACGTACGCTGTCACCTCCGGGAGAGGCCACGGGTGGTGGCGAGTCCTGAACTCTTTCCAACACGAGCTGCCCCTCACTTTCTGCCTGGCCTGCTGGAAACACCGAGAGAAGCCGATCTTCCGAGGACCTCCGTCTGGGAAAACTGACCTGGGGGCCACGCTAAGGGGAAAGCTCCCTGTTCTCTAACTCAGTGCTCTCTTCCAGGGCCCAGGTGGAGGCAGGGATGATGGCTTTCATCATTCGTAGGAGGATGGCATAAGCCCTGAGAGGTGAGAAAGGTAAGTAACGCCATGCTTTCCAAAGTCCCTCTGCCCACAGCTCCTCCTTCTGAAGAAGAAAGGGAAGGGAAGGCGATCACGAGGAAAGGAGGGAAGGCGGGGCGCCAGGTGAGGGAGAGGCTGGGGGAGGCCCTGCTGCACCCCCTCTGTGCCTCCCTGGGACAGGCCTCCTGACCCTCCCTCTGCTGGCAGCCTAGGTCTGTCCAGTCTCAGTTCCGCCCCGATGCCTGCAGCAGAGCCTGCTGTGGGGACCTGCTGGAGACGTGCAGTGTGCACCCAGCCTCTCATCAGCTCCAGGCTGTGCTGTCACCCCATGGACAGTGACTTCTGGCATCCACACACTCCAGACAGATGTGCAGCCGGCGCTGCCAGCCCGGAAGGATGTCTGACACGTTTCTCAGCTGTGTTCCCTCTTTCAAGGTCACTGGCTTGAGCTCTTCCCTGCTCCAAGCACACGGACATGGCAGCGGGCAGCGGGCAGATGGTGCGCGGTCTCACGTCCTCGGGCGCCCGGCGGCGCGGGGACCCCTGCGGTCTCTGCACTGTGGGCACCTGCAAGCAGAGTTCTGCAGATGAAAGTGAAGCCCCCCATCATCACACGCCAGGCTCCTGCCGCAGCCCCTGCGCTGCCCTCAGAACCGGCCTGCACACCCGCCCCACTGAGAGGCAGAGCTCTGCAGCTCCACAGCCCACATTGTGCTGGTCAAAGGTACCACCTGAGATGCCAGGGACTCCGGGGCACAGGTGGCTGTGAGCTCTGGCTCTGCAGCCCTGCTCACTGCAGGTCTCCATGACAGTAATACCTGTGTGTATTGTATATATTTTCTAAATTTTCTGTGTACTGTGTTTTGACGTCTTAGAAAAGCTTTCTGGCTGCGGAGAGCCTGTCCCTCCAGGGGCTGGCCAATTCTGATAAAGCGAGGGCTCTGAGAGCATGCCTTTTCATATGCAAACTAGCCAGCAGACCTCCTCTCTCCAGCCCTCAAGCCCCCCCAACCCCGGGCAATATTCCCCTGCCGTGACCATCCCAGGGCCAGGTCCTGGGTGACTAGGGACCACCCCCATCCACAGCCAAACCTGCTGAGATGATTCCAGCTGGCCAGTCCTAAAGCATTCATTCACCTCCCTGCCCTTCCTTTTTCACGAAAACCCCAGTCCTGCCCAGCCACTCCCTTGCTCTTGTCTCCTGCCTCCTGACCACCCTGGCACCCCCCACCATGGCCCTGAGTGCGCTAAACTTCCTCCTCATCACCTCCTGTGGCCACATGACTTGACCATACCACATGGGCACAGACATTCTCGGAACACCAAGGCAGCCCCAGAAGGTATTTTTAGGTGGGGGCTGGGGCTGGGGCTGGGGAGTCGCTGGAAGGAAAATGGGGGTGGGCTGCAGCATCCTCTCGCCTTCCCCCACCCCTGGTCTTTGCACTTCACCTCCCTCAGGGCAGACAAGTGAGGACACACAGGCACCAAAATAAGCAAAGTGACACCACAGCGGAGGTGGCAGCTCTGGAGCTGCTGGCCTTGCTGCCCTTCTGGCTGTCCACTGACCCCTCTTCCAAGCGCTGTATGAGTCTCCTGTGACCACCAGACCGGGCACCTTTAACAGTGGACATTCCTTCTCTCTCAGCTCTGGACGCTGGAAGTCCTAGAGGAGGATGTCAGGGCCTCGCCCCTTCTGAAGTCTGCAGGGAGGATCGACCCACACCTGGCCCAGCTCTGGTGTGACCGGCAATCCCAGGGGTCCTTGGCTCCAGTCTCCCCTCTGCTGTTGCATGGCTGTCTTCTCTGGGTGTCTCTCTGTGCCTCTGCTCCTCCTACAGGGACATCAGCCATTGTACTGAGGGTCCACCCTACTCCAGGGTGACCTCACCCCAACCTCACCAATGACATCTGCAGAGACCCTATTTCTATATAAGGTCACATTCTGAGGTTCAGATTCATTAATTAAATCCACAGAGCACAGCCTCCTGCAGCCCTTCCACAGGCTCTGGCAGCTGAATGCACCCGGAAGGTACCGAGAACTCTCGGGGTAAGACTGGAGGTGCTCTAAGAGAGGACCAGAGATGCCAGCTCACCCTGGAGTTCATCTGAGCCACCCCAAGTGAACCACCGAGACAGCTCATGCATAGAGAGAGCCCAGACGATCATGAAATCAGATGCCTGCTGAGGGCTGGCCAACCCAGAGGCTTCTCCCATCCACGTCTCACCCCGTCACTCCCCAGACTGGGCTGAGAGGTGGCCCTGCCCTCAGGAAGCACACACTCAGCAGGGAGAATCCTCCGGAAAGAAACCAACTGTGAGGGGTGCCCACTGGCCACAGAGCCCCAGGGTCCACAGAGAGCGAGGCCACCTCAGGACCTGCATGGAGACTTTACCTGCATAGGCTGTGTTTTGATTTAAACAGCCTCTTGGGATGTGGGACTCAGGATGGTGGTGAGCCAGTTCCTGCTGCAGTGTGTCCCACCTGGCCTTCTGTTTCACGAGCTCTGGTTACTGTATGATTTGTGAAGCTCCCTGGGGGAAAGGGACCTGCTGCCAGACTGATATTTACAAAACCAGGCCTGCAGGGAAGGAGGCAGCTCAGTGCTCAGGCCTTACCGATACTCCCCTGGGCTCATTGTCATCTCCATTTAAAAGCCAGACTGGGCCAGATGCGGTGGCTCATACCTGTAATTCCAGCACTTTGGGAAGCCAAAGCAAGAGGATCACTTGAACTCAGGAGTTCAACACCAGCTGGACAACATGGCACGACCCCCATCTCTACAAAAAAAAAAAATTAGCTTGGTGTGGTGGCGCATGCCAGCTACTTGGGAGACTGAGGTGGGAAGATCCTTGAGCATGGGAGATGGAGGCTTCAGTGAGCAGTGATTGCACCACGGCACCCTAGTCTGGGTGACCAAATGCGACCCTGTCTCAGGAACAAAAAATAAAGCAAAGTACAAAAAGACCTGGCCTGGGCACTCCGAATTCAGGAAAACCATTTCAGGTGTCACACAACAGATCCAACCTCAGTGATCTAACCCCCATCTTCTTCCCGCATTAGCCACCTTCTAAAGCGATTTGATTTTCTCTGAATGAAAATTCATTTGCCACCTGCGGAGTGACGAGGAACCCGGCTCTGAAACTTCAAAGGCTCCCCTCTGCCCAGACCCCAGGGCTTGCAGGTGCCTTCCCTTCACAGTGAGTGCTTCTTCCTGTTTAAACTTTAATTTTGCAACTCTAGATGAACTGAATGTCAAGAGTTTGGGGTTTATTTTCCTCCAGAGAAGGTCGGTGGCGACTGGGTGATGTGACCACAGAGGTAGGAGGGCCGGGGAAAGACTTGCCAGGAGTTTTCGTCTCTTTAGACTACATTAAGTCCAACCAGGGAGCACTGAGTCAGCTCTCAGTTATCTGGGGACCTATGAGCTTAGGGACTAACAACCCCACCCACCCCAAAGCCCTCTGCATCTTGCCTGCCTCACCCACGGGGACTTTGCACCTTTTGCCTGCACGGACTGAAAAGGTCAGCAAAGGACAGCGTGCAGGCGGAATTCAATCCTGCCCCCTTCTCTGCCTGCAGAGGGTGCAGTTAAAAAAAGATCAAGTCATTGATGCTGCATCCATTTATGTGGCTTCAGAGAACAGAGAATTGGTTCGAAGCAGGTGACTTCTCAAGGCTGTTCCCATCCCCGGCAGTGGTCTATGAAGCTTTGAAATCTGGAGCCCTATTTGTTATATAAGAAACTCAGGTGCAGTTTTCAAGACAGGCCAGTACAGGAGACTCAGGGCTCAGCTGCCAGGGGAAGGAAGCTGCCCTCTTTCCTCTGCACTGTCAAGATACAAACGTGGATGGGAAGGGCACGCTCCACAGAAATTCAAAGACCACGCATCCTGGCTGCAGAGCTCATGGAGGACAGGCCAGATGCACAGGAAAAGTGAAGCAAGGCGCGTGAGGCAGGTCAAACATTAAACCGACTCTATCAGCATCCAGAGGGGCTGTGCAGGAGCAGACACACCGTGGGTATCTCCATGGGACACTCCTGAGTGTCCTTCCAAGAAAGAGCTGAAGGAGGGACCACAACACCAGTTCCTCCCAACCCCAGTGCCTTGTGCTTCTCTGCCCTGTGCCCCTATTTCTACTCCTCCCTCCTTGGGCTCATTTCATCTTCTCCCTGACCTAAGCCCTAGACCTGGGATTGAGAGCTGTGGGTACAGACGGGCACAACTGAGCCCCGCTGGTCTTGCTGAAGTCTAAAGAGAAGAGTGACTGAGAGGAGCTGGCGTTAGTGACAGGAATTCATCCCCAAGAGTTTCTCTGGTGCAGTATCACAGCATCTGTGGTTCTACGTTGGAAGGAAGAGAATAAGACTCAGAGGGGTTGGAGGACAGAGCCACACAGCTAGTGAGCTCCAATTTAGTCTGCTGGGTGCTTAGCCCATGCTCAAAGCCACCATCCAGGCAGGCTCCTAAGTCTTCATTGGTGGTCGTTTGCATTGCAAAACCTTGGAGTGAACTACAGCAAAACTCTTTGTTTTTGTAGGGAGTTAAATTTTCTCGATGTATAATAAGAATCTCAACTTTTAATCATATTTTGTCCACTTTGGAAGAAATCATCTAATTTGTTATTAAACAGACACATCTCCTGACTTTTGATTGCGGGTATTAACTAAGCTTTCCTTTTTTTTTTTGATGATTTCGGGACATTTGCGGGAGGGAGCAGTGACAGCCTCACTCCAGCTGTGTTGGGGCCATCCCTTGGGAAAGCAGGCGGTTTGAGGAGCGGGAATCGTTGCTGGGAACAGGTGTTTAGGCCAAAGAATTCCAAAGAGGCTGGCATTGCTGCCTGCCCGGATAGTGGACGGAAACAGGTGGATGAAGGCCAGGTCGCCAGCGGGGATTAAGACTCATGAGATCAAAGCCCAGGAAAGAGGGTAAGTGGGAGCTGGGGCTTGGGTATTAAGACAACATCTGGAATCTCTCCCGTGTGGGTTATTGGGTGAACGGCATTCGGGGCCAGCTGTGTCCTTTCAGATAAAACTAGAAGATTCAAACCTTCTTTCGTTACATCTGCCCTCAGGGACAGGGAGGTTCTGAGGATTAAAAGCAGGGATCCTGCAGTTGGATGGGTAGCTGGGCCTTCCTTCAGCCTCTCTCTTCTCTATGCTCATTTATCCACATTAGATGGGACAGGCATCTCTGTGAGAGGCAGTGCTGGCCAGTGGTTTTGAGCCAGATGGTGTGGTTACCATTCAAGACATCAGGTCACCACTTAGCACAGTTAGCAGGCTGTGTGGCCTTGGGAAGTCACCAAGCCCCTGGGTGCCTCTGTAAGATGAGAAGAGCGCCTACCTTTGGGGCTTGCTGTGGGATTGCACTCACAGAGCTGTATGATGCCTGACGATGCTGTGGGTTATTATTGTCATTACTACTATTATCTGCCAAGGCTTCCCTCTTTGGGCTTGTGGTTGGGGTCCTGAGTGTTGATCCTTTAATCTTTCTAGGACAGGTACGGTGGCTCATTCCTGTAATCCCAGCACTCTGGGAGGCCAAGGTGGGAGGCTCACTGGAGGCAGGCAGATCACTGGAGCTGAGGAGTTCAAGACCAACCAGGGCAACATAGTGCCCTGGCAACATAGTCTTTACAAAAAGTTTAAAAAATTAGCCACGTGTGGTGGCACATGCCTGTAGTCCCAGCTACTTGGGAGGATGAAGCTGGACGACTGCTTGAGTCCAGAAAGCAGAGGCTGCAGGGAGCAGTGATCACGCCACTGCACTCCAGCCTGGGTGACAGAGCAAGCTCCTATCTCAAAAAAAAAAAAAAAAAAAAAAAAGAATCTTTCTAGGACTCATTTCCCAGGCTCCATAATGGTGGTGTGCACAGGCAGCTTCTGGCCCTTAGTCTTCCTCTTTCTGTGGTGCCACTGCCAGCACAGGGAGGTCATTCTGTATCATGTCACTATGTCACTTGCTTGGTGTTTTACACCCATGGAAGATGAAACAGCAACTGCAGCCTGGAGTGCTGGGAGGCAGAGAGAGTCTCGCTCCGCAGGCCAGCTGGCTTACTGTGAGGGCCAGAGGCAGCACAGCCTCTCTTGGTCATCAGGGATCAGGACTCAGGTGGAGAGGGTGGGGCAGGGGCTGGCAGTGGAGACAGGTCCACACTGGGAACCAGCTGTGCCAGGCAGTGTGGCCCTGAAACTCCTAAGGTGTGTCAAGAGGGGTCTTGCAGGAAATGGTTAGAGAACTCAGGTGTTGTGTTTCTCTCTGACGTATAAACATATGTCTCTCTAGACAGACAGGTCTCCCTATCCCTGCCTTACGTGGGAAGCACATCTGAAGGAGAGGTGCCCCCAGTGCCTCCAGCACCGGTCAGGCCTTTCTCAGGTGTTGGGCAGGGAGAGGTAGAGCCCAAGAGAAGCCTCAGCAGAACACTAACAGCGGAAAGGAGGCAGTGAGATGGAAGCAGGCTGCTTTGGTACATGCAGAAAGTTCTAGATAAGCCTGTTGGCTTAGAATCCTGAGCTCCATTCACGTGAAGCAGCACTTCAGCGTGAGGCGGCGCTTGAGGGCCCCTTGTCTGAGTAAAATGTGGATGTTGTAGCTGGTTTTGGGACCAGATGGACTGTGGGACTCCCCCATCTGCACATCCCCTACTCACCGGGTGCAATATGCATTTAGCCACAGCAAGTGCTTACTTAGTGTTTGTTGCTTCCTGATACACAGAAATCTCTGTGATCCAAGCAGCGTTTCTCCCACAGGACTCTACCCGGCCAACCCTCAGCTCGGCTCAGCTCAGCAGCTCGCTAACTGTGAAACTCGGACGGGCATCCTGTGATCACTCCAACACTTTAAATTCATCAAAGCGCAGAGCGCTGTCTGGCCGCTGCCCATGGCTCTGTTGTTCTGAGGGGCAAGGCCACAGTGACCTACAGCAGGGAAGAGACAAACGCGGATCTGGTGCAGAGATTATTCAGGTTATAACAGGCAAGCAAGAAAGCAAGAGCGTTTCCTGCGTGGCCACACCCGATCCCTTTTGAGCCTGGGCTTCGCTCCCGAATGAGGTCAGCAGGGGCAGCTGATTGTTTTTATTTTACAGGTACGGGACTCCCTCTGGGGTCTGACTGCCACACTCAGACACAGAAGGGGCGGCAGAGGCAGGGTTTCCAGAGACAGACCTCCTCAGTCAAATGCTGGCCACTTACCAGTCGGTAGCCTTGGAAATGTTATTTTGCCCCTTTATGCCTCAGTTTCCTCAGATGTAAATGGAGATAATAAATGCACCTATCTTGAGGAATAAATAAAATCACCCACGGGCCAGCTGTGATGGCTCATGATTGTCATCTCAATGCTCTGGGAGGCTGAGGAGGGAGGATCTTTTGAGGTCAAGAGTTCATGACCAGCCTGGGCAACATAGCAAGACCCTGCGTCTACAAAAATTAAACAACTTGCAGGGCTTGGTGGTGTGCACCTGTAGTCCTACCTACTTGGGAGGCTGAGGTGAGAGGACTGCTTGAGCCCAGAAGGTCAAGGCTGCAGTGAGCCATGATCGCGTCACTGCACTCTGGCCTAGAAGACAGAACGAGACTATCTCAAAAAGTACATAAATAAAATAGGTCAGGGGCAGTGGCTTACCCCTGTAATCCCATCACTTTGGGAGGCCGAGGTGGGTGGATCACCTGAGGTCAGGAGTTCAAGACCAGCCTGACCAATATGCAGAAGCCCCGTCTCTACTAAAAATACAAATTTAGCTGGGTATGGTAGTGCATGTCTGTAGTCCCAGCTACTCAGGAGGCTGAGGCAGGAGAATCACTTGAACCCAGGAGGCAGAGGTTGTGGTGAGCCAAGATCACGCCATTGCACTCCAGCCTGGGCAACAAGAGCAAAAAACTCTGTCTCAAAAAATAATAGTAATAAATAAATAAAAATAAAATCACCCACAAAACATGCTGAAAAGACACCTGGCCTGCCGGAATCACTCGTGGAAGTTAGTCATTGTTACAGGGGTGGCTACTAATTTCACCTGTCCCCAGACACTGTGCACCCCACCAAGTGGTGGCTAGCAATCCACTCATGCTGTATGCAAACGGTCATCGCCAGACCCCTCAACTCCTACCCTAAAGCCCTGGTTTGCAAGGGCTGGGTATGTTTGCCAGGATTCTGCAAGAATTCTGGTTCAAGGTTCAAAGGAACCACTTAGGAGTCCAATCGGACACCATCACAACCCAAGGATGGCCCTAGCCCCTCTGCGAGGGTTTTAACTCAGCAGCCCCCAAACCTGCAGAGGCGTGCAGGAGGCCCCATCCCACCTGCGGGGACCCTGGCTGGGCCAGCCGTCCCTTCTTGTCAGTGGATGGAACAAAGGCCTCTCGCCCTTTCTGTACCTGGGAATGCAGGGCGGGTGGGGCGGGGAGTGGAATGAAAGTCTGATCGGTGGTTATTGGCAGAGGAAAATGAAAGAACAAACTCCCTTCGCATTTTTTGGCTTGGTGTGCAAGAATGATACATCCAGCCAGGAGAATAGGAAAACAACTTCGTGACCCGCTCCATCCCCTCATTTCCTGTTCCAAGGCGAGCCGACCGCGCTGCACCGGTCCAGGCTGGGCGCCCCCTCTCCCCTGCAGTAAAGAGGCAGCACAGGTTGGGACAGCTAGATGGGGGCAGTCCAGGCGTCCTGCCCACGGTTTCCTGGGGGTCAACAAAGGCGCCGAGGCCTCGCCCGTGTGAGGCAACCGCCCCGTGGTCCCACAGAACTTCTGTAAAAGTCTGCGCCCCCGCTTCCCGGCCTTCCCGATGCATGGCGCCCTCTCCACGAGCAGGTTCAGGAGGGCAAGAAAGGTTAGGCTGAGCGGAACAGCGCGCCCAGCGTTAGCAGTGTGCCCTGGACACCCCTAGGCGCCCACCTGGCCTTGCTCCCACCTCCCCTCGCCCCTGGCCTTCTTAACCGGCATTACCCGTGGAGGCATGAGGCTCGGGTGGAATAGGACTACTTGTTTGCGATTAGCTCGAGAACCTTCTAGGGAGAAGGCACGCCCGGCTCTGGACTTAGCCGAGAGTTTACGGCAGGAGCGCCGGCGGGGAGTGCCCTGGGTGCTGGAGAATGCGTGTCCGGAAAGCAGTAGGGCGCGCTTCGTGGGTGCAACCAGGGCCACCTCGCGCACTTTCTTCCTACCCTGGGACAGCGCCTGGCCTGGGGCTGGGCGCACACAC
>NW_012101299.1:2211823-2213267 GCF_000951045.1 Mandrillus leucophaeus
CTCTGGGTAATGCTTGGCCAAAGGGGAAGATCGAATACTCCCGCCCACATCCGCCTCCCCCAGCAGGGGGGATTCCCGCTCTGCTCACCCACGCTGACCCATGCCCCCCGCCAGGTCCACTGCTCAGACACATCTGTAGATTTCTGAGTATCCATAACTCGAAAAGCTTCAATGCACAAACGGGGTTTTACGCTCGTCGCGGCTTCACAAGGGGAAGGGCCTGCTTCCCTAAAAACAAAACAAAACAAAAAGGGCAAGGGCTCTTGCAAATGGACTGGAATTAGTAATTTAGCCAGGGCCTCTTCTAAATTCACTGCAAAATTCGCCAGCGTCTTATTCTTCACACACGACGCACCACACGAGAATCACCCCCTCCCCAGAATTTTGCAAAGCACGTTTGCTGGGTTTTCTCGCCTTTCCTTCCGACGAACTCGAATTGGAACCAGTGACCTGTCTCCACGCCCCACCCTTCTTCCCCCACACAGTCCCTCCCCAGGGAGAATACAGGTGCTAAAAATGCTTGGGCCCCGCAGCTTCCTTCTTCCTCCTCGGTTTCTCGAATGACCCAAGCTGCCTCTTTCTGCCCTCGGAAGATGGTGCAAATTCCGCCGCTGCCCGCTCTCTCCAGCGCCACAGCCCTGACTCCGACCCGGAGGCCTGAGTTCAACCGCTTTCGCTTCCTTGCGGGCGGTTCAACCCTCTGAATACGCGGATTCATTTATTTATGTTTTTTAATGTAGTAAGTGGGCAGCTAAATGAATTGCAATTTGTAATTTTTATGGTTAATTTGAAATCTCGCTCTTGTTGGCTAATCCTGTTAGTTGGTGGCAAAACAAGGAGAAACGCGTGTTTCAGCAGCAGTGATTCTAACAGGCATTTTATGTTAAATTACAGCCGAGGCCAGAACAAAAGGAGGCGACGGGCTTGCAGGCCCCGCGGCCTCGGCGGGTCCGCGCTGCCGGTGTGAGCCCACAAGGAAAGCACCCCAAGTTGGCTGGCCCCGCGCGCCCCCGGCCACACCCGCCCATCCTGGCTTCGAAATTAAGAAGCCCAGTTTGGCACCCCAATTATGTCTGTCAATGTCCCCGGTGCCCCAGACCCGCGCTCCGCTGCCTCCTGGCTTCCCATGCCGCCGAAGCGTGGCCTTGCCGAGGGCGCGGGGCTTCACGGGCGCGGAGGCCCGAGGGCGGGCCACTCCGGATCCCTTTCTTCCCCGCCTCGTCTCTTCCTCTTTTCCTTTCTTTTCTCAGCTCTTCCCGTCGTTTCCCCTGCACCCAGTCCCAGTTCAGGCGCTGTCCCAGGGTAGGAAGAAGCGCATTGCCCTGTCTTCCCCTTCTCTGGTCCCCTCCCCGGCCTCCGGCTCCCCACGGTGCAGGGCTCCGGCGGGGGCTAGGCCGGCCGAGTGGGTTTCTCAGCCGCAGCGCTTGGAGCTGGGGGAGCAGGG
>NW_012101299.1:2213517-2224484 GCF_000951045.1 Mandrillus leucophaeus
CACCGCCGCGCGGCGCTGCTCGGGGACTGCTATTTTGAAAGGCAGCGGCCGCCCCGCGGGGCTCGGGTTGCAGGGTCAAGTGTCACTTCCTCCGCAATCTCAGTATTCCTGTAATGTTTTAAATGGACGAATTCATTCCGCGGGGCCGTGTGATCCGGACGAGGCCGCGAGCGCGGCGCGATCGATGGCGCCCACTGATAGTTCATTCTGCGCCGCGGAGCGCGGGACTGTGGACCCAGGGAAGCCCCCGCAGTGGTGTTGGCGTCCCCGCCGCCACGGCTTGGTCCTTTAGGGAAGGGGGGAGAGTTCAGGCACCGGGACAAATCCTAGTTGTCTTTCTGATTTTTCTTTCCCTTCGGTCCGCTTTCCCCGCGACCTCCTCCACCCTCAGCCCGCCTTGCAAACGTTGTCCGCGGGGATGGCCGCGCGATGTAGAAATGGGTCTCGTCCAGAGACGCGCGCACAGCCGTCCCCGTGCACACGAGGCACGCCAGGGCCGGCGTCCACGTGCTGGCAGCGCCCCAGGTCGGGTCAGTCAAACCCCACAGTGGGGTTTCAAACGGTGTAGGGGAGGGGAAGTAGGAAAGGTCATTCAAACAAAAACAAAAACAAAAAATCAGTGGCTCTTCTAGCTAAGGGGAACGCAGTGGGTGTGGAAAGTTAATAACAGGTAAGATCGCTGCCTACCCTCCCGCTGTTTTTAAGACAAAACATTAAATAAATTAAAAGGGAAAATACCCCCGCCCGTTCCACCAGGCCTCCGCCACATCAGGACTCCAGTGGGGTAAGAGTAGGTACACACTGGACTTGCCAGGTCTCCAGTCCAGCAGTCCTCAGATTAGGGACCGGAGGAAGGAAGTGCAACTCCCAGAGAGGGCAGCCAGCCTTAGCGACGGTGACAGCTTCCCCACGGTGGTCCAGCAGCTGGAGCTCCAGAGAAAGAAGGGAGGAAGCACTTCCGGAAGTCTCTGCCAAGAGATTTTAAATTGTGTTGCCTGAGGATTTTGTGGTTGAAAGAATTACCTGGTGACCTGCTAAATCTCTGAGTCTGTTGAAAGGAAATGACCTGCCCTTAGAAACCCCTCCGTTCCTGCCTACCTCCCAAACCAGAGGCTGTGCCTCTCTTTCCCTTTTCTTTCCTGCTCCCCACAGAAGGGAGGAGGAAGGTTACAGCGTTTGTGGAATCAGGAATCAGGCTGTCTGGCAACGTTTCATGGTTGTATTTGGCCCACTAAATCCTAGGTCGCTCTTCCTATATCCGACTGTAGACTCACTTTCTATATCTTATACAAGAGATGTGTAGATGGCCCATAAAAGGCGGACTTCATACAAACTGCCCTGTGTGAGCAGTGGGATTCACTGTAGGAGGTGCAGGGGGTATTTTCTTAAAGGCATTTACACCCAGGAGTTCACACCACGTTGAGGAGACCAGAAGGTCTTTGGTGAACAGGCCACCAGAGATGGGAAGGAATTTCTGTTGTTCTCTGGTGCCAGTTATGGCTGGATCTCTGCGTCCTGGAGCCTAGCAGTCCTGTGATGTAGTGAGTCAACCGAGACCCAAATGTAGGCAGGAGGCATCCTTGCTTCCTTCCAGAACAAGTCAGAAAATCAAGTAAGGAGAAAATAAGTGACATGGTAGTGAAGGCACAGTTATTTACATGGTTGTTATGGGGTTCTCTCCAAGCTTTAGATATATCTGTTTCCGAAAAGCTCACTTTTTAAAAAATCAGATTTGAAGATTGTCGGAATTCTGGTTCTTCATAATGAGTCACATCTCTATTTATAGTCAGTTCATTTTCACGCGCATGTGAAGGTCTCAGTTTGAGCATCGTGTTCTAAACTGTCTGCAGTTTGATTTACTGGAAATGCACCTCCACAGATAAGGTGTAGATTTTCCTAGTTCCATTCCCAATAGTATAAGGGTTATGTGTGAAGTTATTTGCATTTGTGTTCTCTGTCATTTAGTTGCACCCAGTGAAGAAAAGAGCACATCACAGAATTTAAGATGTATAAATAGGTAAGTGCACAATAATACAACAAACCTGAAAGAGTTGGCAAATTAAACCGTGAAATTATTTACAAAATTCTATATCTTATAAAGGACAACCATTAAGGGGCCTGTGGTGTCAATATTTTCTGTAATGCAAGCCCTTTAATACTTTTCCACCACAACCTAAATTTGCCTGTAATCAAGCTGCTGAGGTATGAATGCTGCATTCTCATTTTCCTCCTCCTATAAGCCTCTGTACCAAAACATTCAAAGGCCAGGCATTTGCTTTTTATTTATACATATTAAAAATTTCTTCTAGGTGTGAAGTTTCCAAACACAATGTGTCTGGACAGGAAGCAAATGTTGTTTTAGGGGAAAGTTCTAATAACCCCATTTATGCAAGCACATTAGAGCAGAAAGAATCATTTCTGTTAGTTAACATTTTTGAGCCAGAAAATTAAAAACAAATATTTAACTTCCCAATTTGGAATTCGGGCTGGCATTGACTGCTAAACTTTTACAATGCATACTCAATGAATTAAACACAATCTCTACTAGCCAAATAAAACTGCCTCCATGTGGCTCAAAATAAGTTTGAATAAACTGAAAGATAAATAAAATGCACGGGGGACACCCAGGAAGAGAGCTGATGTGTGTGAACTTGGCCAAAAGACGGCTTTTGGACTCTGCTCAATTCAGGGCTTTTATGACACCTAATAAAGCTATACTTAGAGAAGACAAATATTCAATAAATATGAACACATTCTTAAAAGCATATGTACAGTTTTCACTTTTCCTCTTCCAAACCTACTTTTACATCAGTTTATAATCGGACATGAATTTCCCCTTCTCCATTTCTCATCACAAATTTGGTGGGCTCCTAAAGCGTCCCATTTCTCTCTTCTGATTTGGGGCCCCCCTCCTGATAAAGGAGTTGTGATTGCAGATGGATTTGATCTGATTTCCCCTGAACAGGCTGGCGGTGGGAAGCAGGCATTGGAGTCCCACAGCTCACTGGACTGCAGCAGCGAGCCCTTCACGGTTGCAAAGGAAGGAAATTCCTAGCGGGGCCACTCTTCAGCGTCCGCCCTGCAGGCCTAGCGCCATGTCCTTTTCTGTCTCAGGACACACCTGGCTGGGCTTCCCTAAAACCGGGCTTAGCTGGACTCCTTAGACCTGGGGATGAATTCTTGCCAAGTATTTCCAAATTTTCCCCTACACCCTGCCAGTGCAATTCATGTCTCCAAACCCCCCTCTCCTCCACAAAAAGAAAACAACAAAACCCCAGGTCCAGGAGATCAGGCCCAGGCCGGATCCAAGACGCCGCAACCGGGCAGCCCCGCCGCGAGCCTGTGCGGGCTTGAGCTGGCTTGGCCCCAGGAAGCCCCAGTCCCGCGCTCGGCAGCGCGCGCCCAGCGCCCAGAAGCAGCAGCTCCAGGCGGCCGCGCTCCCCGCCCCGCCGCGGTGCGGTCGGATGTCTAGCTCGCGTCCAGACCCGCGGGATGCAGACCCGGATCAGTCAGGCTTGAGGGCTGCTCCGCATAGACCAGCGTCCGGGGAAGGCACACAGTGGCCGAGGGCCCGCCCGCCTGGGCTGCGGCTGTGATGGTATCCGCGCTGCTTGCGCCTTGGGGATGGGAGGCCGCCCTTGCTGACTGAAGGGCCTGAAGAGGAGGCTTTTGGGGTGCCTCTAGCCTCACCCTGGATTCACAAAATCAAATACTACCTCCTTTCCCCTTCACCACTCCCACCGCACGAATACACATGGAGAAGAAAGACTTCTGCTCCTGTTGCTGAGTTGCAGCTATGCCCCTCGGCCTCGGAGGACGGCTCACCTTTACTGTGAATTTCTAGCTGAAGGAACAGTGCTGAGAACAGGGATAACAACAGGACCTGTCTAACAAATGCATCCACTGGTTACAAACGGCTGGGAAGAAGAGCCCGGGGACATTCCTCCCAGACCCAAGGAAAGGGAATGGAGACACATTTTGATGTTTTCTACATACTTGGTCAACTTGCAGCTACTATAGAACCCACTCCCCACAGCCAGCTCTTCCTCATGTTTTAGCGAGAATTTTGTTCAACATTCTACATTCTAAAGAACCCTTCTTCACCAGATTAAGCGCATAGTTTCAGCAAAATAAGTCAGAGGAGAAGGATGGGGTAGAGATGGAGAGGAAGCTGGTGCTGGGGCCCAGTCTGTCCTGTCGGCTGCGCCTGCACTGTCTCAGGTACCATGCTGGCCAGTGGGGAAAACAAAAACTTGGAGAAGAGCTCGGAAAACTCCCCAAAGGTTTTATAGCTTAAAGATAGGGAGAGGAGGAGGCAGGAAGGGTCAGGCTCTGCAGGCCTTTAGAACGATCAGATGTCTAATGAAAATAAATACCTTGTAAACATGTGGGTGCCAAGTAACCAGAAGAGAGCTTAGACCAAGAAGGTCGGAGGTCTTTTTCCACCTGTGAGAAAATAACAGATCCTGGAGCTCTGCAGCCTTAGCAATGAACTGGATTACTGATTAGTGTTTAGAGGCACCCATGCATGAGTTGGCAAACCAAGCCATTGAAATGTGGAATCAGCAGGATCTGGCTTTTTGAATGTCCATTACTTCTCATATACATGCATATCTATGTCAAATATGGAGAAGAAGAAAAAATTTAAAAGAGAAACAGAACCCCGCTTTACCAGATTAATCAAAATGGAGTGATAGATTCTCAAGTTTGAAATAACCCCCGCCCCAGGAATTCTCCAGCAGTCTCTGCAAGAAGCTCTCAGACAGACAGCAGTTAAACAAGGTTGGCAAAACCAACTCTCAGATTAAACAAACTTCTCCTTCTGTTTCTGCAACAGGAAGAAAACATTCCACAAGCTGATGGAAGCCCTCACAGACATACATCTGTTATGGCTTTCCCAGAATCCTGACCCCTGGACAAATCTTTTGGGAACACCCTTCTCTATCTATGGAAAATGACATTCCTAATCCCTGCCCTGCCATCTCACATATGCAGAGTCTGCAAGGGAAGCCAAAACCCCTTGGTCATCCTCACTCTCAGCCCTCTGCCCAAGAGGGGGAACTTTGATCAAATGCAACTTTCTTCTCCTTTGGCCCCAAGCTTCTGTGCCCTCCGTTCACACTCACCCAGAATGCAAAAGCATTTGGATTCAATGCTGTCCCCTCTGGCTTTCTGTCTGTCATTTGGCCTGGAAAGGATGTTCAGAAATGCCATGGACAGTTACAGTTCGACTCAGTAACTTCCACATGGCTCATGAATGTCCTTGGCTACCCGGGGAACTGCAGCCCTCTGCCCCCCAAGTTAATTGCTAAATGATTTGCAAACTTAAACAATTATACATTCTCTCTTGACTTGCCCCAAAGAAATCATGTTAATTTATGACACACTCACATGAGCCTGATTAACAAACCTAGACTAAATTTGCAGGTGGCAAAATGCAATACAAACATATATTTTAAAAAATAATAGAAGCAGGTTTTTGCCAACTCTTTTCT
Organism: Mandrillus leucophaeus; assembly: GCF_000951045.1. Lineage (NCBI taxonomy): Eukaryota > Metazoa > Chordata > Mammalia > Primates > Cercopithecidae > Mandrillus > Mandrillus leucophaeus. Next base: position 2,219,013 of record NW_012101299.1, read on the forward strand.
CCCGCGGTTTAATGATCTACCATGCTGGTTCATACGTTTTTTAACACCTGACTTTGGATATTTTTAAAAAATGAATCGATTTGTAGTCATTGCCTGACTGCCTGTAGGGAAGGAGCTCCTGCCGTTGGCAGACACCTCGGCAGCCAAGCGTGGGGTGTCCTTCCATCAAAGCAACGCCAGGGGGCAAGAAGCGTTAACAAAGCCCGGCCGCTCCGCACTCTCCCTTTATCTACCCGTGCGTGCGTGTCACACTTTCCAGGGCGAAATGTCATTTTGCAAGGTTATACATTTCCAATTCCACATAGAGCCTTATCGCTCATCATTTACCTCTTGGGCACAAACAAACAGCCTCTTTAAATAAAGCCAGGGAAGGGAAGCATATACCTTTGTACAATTAAAAATAGCACAAGAATGCCAAAATGTATTGGACCTTGCTGTTAATCCGACTTACCTGGCTGACACTCTGGCCTAATCCTATTTTCTCCTCGCATTAGAATGACTCTACAAAGCTACGTTTTGTTCTTCAGGAGCACAGTTTACCTGGTCAGTGGGCTGAGGATCAGAGAAGCCCCGCCACCTAAGGTGGGGACAGGGGCTGCAGATTGCCCAGCCTGGCCCCAGCCTGCTGGAGGTCCCAGTGCAGAGCCTGCTTGGCGAGACAGAAAGCAAACGAAATCACTCAAGGGAAACTTCGCTGGAGACAAAACACATTCAATTTCCTGAGGACTCTGCTTTCTCTCTGGAATTATTTGCTTTTGCAGAGGCACATAAAACAAATTAAACACTAAAAATGGAAGCTCCTTTGCTTCCTGGCTCAGAAAATAGTTTTTTTTTAAAAAGGATATGGTACTAACAGTAATACAAATGAAAGAAAACAGTAACACTCTAGCTCTTTAAAATAAACTTATGTGGGCACCTAAAGTCCTTTTTGGCAAATTCTTATCTTGCAAGGCAATGCAGACAATGGGAGCTTGTGCTAAATGGCTGCTGTCACTCTGCTAACAGTCCAGAAGCTTCCACGCAGCTATTTGGGCATCTTTTCACACCTTCGCCTTCCCCAACCGCAGTCCCTGGTGATCCTGACTTTTTCAGCCTGCCTCTGGGTCCACACGGGACTGGAGATGTATCTGAATGGGTACGTGGAGGGTGGGGCGGGGGGCTGAGCTGAGGAACACGGTGGAGAAGGAGTCAAATACTGTTACTTCGTATTTTAGGAATTTATTTCTCCTGCACACCCCTCCCTCCCCTGCCTACCCCCCTCTCCCAGTATCATTTCTCTTTGAAATGTCATGAACTTGGCGCTTTCAGACCAAACCGCCGGGCTCAGGCCTGAGACAATGGGATTGTCAGAGGGCCAGTGCGCAGCTTTTTCTGCGTGTTCACGGAGCGTTAAGCCTTTATCCCACAAAACGGCTCTGTGTGACCGGGTCAGACAAAAGCCAACTTGCATCTTCCGCTCCGAGGGGATCTGGGCAGAGCCGGGGTACAGCCCTGCGCGGCCCCAGGGAGAGCGGGGAGAGGGCGAGTGTCCCCAGTCCTGCCAAGTGGCGTGGAGAGGGCGAGGCCCTCCTCGGTCAGAGCCACCAACTCTGGTCTCCGCGGACACCCCCTTCCCCCGCCCGCTCCCGAGGCTCTAGGGCGGCCTCCTGGCCGCTGCCTCCTCAGACCCAGGGTCTTCGGCCTGGGCTCGACACCTCAGGTCCCTCAAGTAATTGGCCTTTTGGTGGCCGGGCACTGCCTTTCCGGCTGCTCCCTGCGCCCGCCGGCCGCAGGCGTCCGGGGCCCTCGCTCCCCAGCTCCAGGTGTCCCGGGAGCGAGGCGTGCAGCGGGGCGAGTTTGTGTGTCCGTGTGAGCGCGGGCGAGTGTATGCGTGCGCGTGCACGAGCGTGAGTGTGCGTGGGTGTGGGTGTGAGTTTGTGCACTAGCGTGTGAATGTGTACATGTGCACGAGCGTGAGTGTGAGTGTGCGTGCGAGTGTGCACGAGCGTGAGTGTGCGTGGGTGTGGGTGTGAGTTTGTGCACTAGCGTGTGAATGTGTACATGTGCACGAGCGTGAGTGTGAGTGTGCGTGCGAGTGTGCACGAGCGTGAGTGTGCGTGGGCATGGGTGTGAGTTTGAGTGTGCACTAGCGTGTGAATGTGTACATGTGCACATGTGCACGAGCGTGAGTGTGCGTGTGTGTGCGTGGAAGGAAGGCGCGGCGGGGAGTCTGGCTGAAGGCCCGCTGCCTGCATGGCTGTCAGAGAAAAACAGAAGTGGGAGCCTGCTGCGGGCTCTGAGAGGACTTGATGGGAGCCCTGGCGCGCGCTGGGCACGGCGTGGTGAGTGTCTGGACGCCGCCTGTCTCCAGCAGCCCCTGCCCTGTGCGGGCCGCCGCCCCGAGGGTCCCTGCTTGCGGGTCCGGGGCTAGGCGCGCCTGGCCTCCCCTTCACCCCTGCCCCACCCGCAGGATTCAATGGACAATGGACGGGAGCTCTGGGCTGCGGAGAGTTGCCCTGGCCCCTTCCTGCAGCAAAGGGCAGGCGGCGCGAGTGGAATGTGCAGGTCAGGCTGGGCGGGGGAGGGAGCCCAGGGGAGCCCATGGCGTAGCACCGCCAGTGTGGGCTTACGAGGAGGTGCAGGCCTGGACCTCAGGCAGCGGGCAGGACCGCAGGCAGCGGCTGGCAGACTCCAGGCAGGCTCTGGAGGACCCAGGATTTAGGTGTGTATGCAGTGAGGAGGCAGGGGTTTGGGTGTTCTTTCTCCCCTCTTCCTCCTTGGAATTCAATTTCTTTGAAGGGCAGCGGGCAGGCCGGGAGGGAGGGAGGGAGAAAGAGGCAGCGAGCCACAAATGCCACCTGCCATGTGCTGCAGCAGGGCTCTCTAGCACAGGGCCTGGGGAAGGCAAAGTGGGGGCATAGGCAACCCAGATAAGGGGGGACTTGCTAGGAAGTGGCCCTTGGTCTTGAGGGGCTGGTTCCATCCCGATTGGTCCCCTGGTGCCTGGGGGCCTGTGGAGGGTCCCAGGCCTAGAACTGGGGGCTGAGTGGGCGGACAGGCCTCACAACCTGGGATTTCTTTCCAGCTTCTGGGTCTGCATTTGGGCCTCCAGTCTTCAGCTGTGAAGCAGGAAGGGAGGAAGAGAGCCTTTCTGAGACCCTCCACCCTCTACCCTGCAGGAAGAGGTGGATGTGACCTTGAGCATAACCTTGAGCAAGTCTTTCCAGCTTTTTAGGCCTCCACTTCCTCACCTATAAAGGAGCTGATGGGGGTAGATCATGTCGAATGTTGGTTCTGGCTGAAACATTTTTTGTTTTGTTTTGTTTTAATTTGTGCAGAGTTGGACTTACTCTCTCATGGTGGAAATTTATTTCATTTCAATTTCCGAGGCCAGGCATAGAGTCCCTGTATATTCCCAGGGACAGTGACACCTTATGCAGAGGATGGGCAACATAGAAAATAACCCTGCCTGGGGGCACAGGCAACTTGTTCTTTGAAATGATGAAATGAAGCTAAATTGAAACAAAAATTTTTTTAAGTGAAACAAAACCAGTGATGCTGAGACTGAGTTGGCAGGCTGGGAAGGAAGACCTGGAAGTGCGTGTGGGCTCCCTGGGGAGTGCTCCTGGCTGGGTGCAGTCTCGGGTGGCAGGGCTGGGCGGAGGTGTTTCAGGATTTGATGGAAATCTTTGGCCTTGAGCTCTCCTCCCCTACCTCAGAGGCCAAGGCCTTCCCTCCACTGGCTGAAGCTGGTTCAGCTCTGCCCATCCATCCAAGCCTGCGAAGTACTCACGGGGGGCTGCTAGTGCTGCCTGCGCAGGCTGGGGCCAGATGGGGACACTTTGTGGGGGCTGGCCAGCCAGGTACTGCAAGCAGCTGCTAGATTATTCCAACCCCTTTCTGTGTTCCAGACACCAGCAGGGGCTGGGGAGGCCGAGAGCTACGGTACAGCTTCGGAGAGAACCTTGGAGGTGTTCACAGTCCTCCTGCTTCCCAGGAGGGGCACCCAGGTTTAGTTCCAGCCTAGCCTCTTTTCCCGTGCCCCCCTCTCTGGGGGGTGTCTGGTCTGCGGAGCAGGGTCCAGATCCGCTTGTCTCCACGCTTCTCAACACCCCCCTCCACTGCCTGCTGCTCGGCTTCTCAGCAGTGGTGGGTGCTGGAGGTGGACTGGGCCGTCTCCCCAGTCCTGCTCACCTGGTGGGGAATCCCCACCTGATTGTGACTTTACCCATCTGCATCAGCTTCCTGGCGTTGCCTTAGCAAAGTGCCACACACCGGGGGCCCACACAACAGGAATGTGTTCTCTCACAGGACCGGAGTCCAGAGTCCAGGCGTGGGCAGGGCCCTCCCCGTCCTGTCGGCCTCCGCTGTCGCCAGGAACCCTTGCTCTCTGGACTCAGAAGTGCAGCATCCCGAGGCCACCTCTGACTTCATCTTGTGGCTCCCGCATGCTGTGTGTCTGCCCTTCCCTCCTGGCTCCTGAGGGAGAGCACTGGGAGAACGGTGGGGATGCTGGATGGCTGCTCTCCCCACCGCTCAGTGTACCCCTGACGCCCTCCTGGGCCCTCACACCCTGGAGCACCCTGTCCCTGCATCTGTCCTGGACTAGAATCCAGGTCCAGCCAGGACTGCAGCACAGCAGCACCAACAAAGGGGGCGTGGGGACAATAAGTGGAGAAGCTTTGGGGCTCAGAAGAGAGGGGCTCCGGGAAACCCTCCATTGCTCATTTTGGCAGCATCTCCACTGAGTCTCTGGCTACATGCCGGGCAGCACATAGCCAGGACTTCAGGTTGTGTCCCCTGACTCGGAGTGGGGAAGGGGCAGGTGCTAGGCCTGCAAACCTCAGACCCCACGCCTGGCTCCGGCTCCGTCTATGGTGTTTTGGGAATTCACTTGGCCTCCAGGAATCTGCTCTCTCCTCTGTGAGATGGGAAGACCATTCTGTATCCTGAGTACCCGCTGGGCTGAAGATCAAACAAGATACAGGGTGTGTGAGTTCTAGGAGCAAGGCTGAGTGCCACTGTTATGGGGGAGGGGTCCTTGCTCCAGAGCTCCCAAGATGGTGGTGGGCGGCTTCCAAGATGGCCGCAAGCCTCTTGTTTTCTGACCTGGGGTTCTTGGCTTCATGGATTCCAAGGAATGAAACGTTGGGCCATGCGGTGAGGTTATAGCTCTATTAGAAGCTGTGGGTCACGGAAGGGAACTATGGAACGCAGCCACTAGTGTTCAGCTTGATTAGGACAAACCCAGGCACTTAGCTGTGCAGGAACAACGGCGAGCCTTTAGCCCGATTGGGAGCGGCAGTGGGTGCCTCGCGGGATCAGAAGCTCAGTGGACACCCTGCTGGATCTGGAGGGATGGAAGTCGGCAGCGGGTCTGCAACGGTGGCAAACAGCAGTGGTGGACAGCGAGCGAAAGCTCAGCTCGAGCCGTAACAAAACACAGACCAGAAGAGTGTGTGGTTGCAAGATTTAATAGAGTGAAAACAGAGC